>NC_044305.1:75492802-75813302 GCF_007474595.2 Lynx canadensis
ACTACTTCAATTGAAAGAAACAGGGTAGCAAAACTATCTGCAAATCCAACTGTACTCCTTGGTGACTTGTTTTTTTGTTGTTGTTGTTTTGTTTTGTTTTTAATAAACATCTGATCTTACGCAGTGACACAAGTCTGACATTGATGCTGAGAATGGAAGAGTTTGGGGAAATATAATTGTAGATGAGAAGGTAGAGCCAGAGTACTGGGAATAATCATGTTCCATTTATGACCACATTAGGTGATGACTATCCAAGAAGTAGAAATTTGCAATTATTTTATTTTGCCTTCACTTCATCACAGCTCACAGCAAAAAAAAAAAAAAAAAATACAAGAGACAAAAATTATCTCTCTAAACTTATGTACAGTAAACAGTATGTATCAGCCTCCATGTAAACAAATAAGTTCTTTAGGTGGAAATGAGGAAACAATTACAGTGCTCCTTGAGTTTAATTGGGGTAGATAAAGTGTGAAGATTTAAATTCTGTCAAGTAAATATGAGCAAGAAGAAAAGAAAAACTTGAATGTCTGGGAGCTCAAAAAGGTAATGTAAAAGCAAGCCTTGTTCTAGGAAGGAGAGAATTTGGGAGCTGGTTCTTGAAGGGAGCACTGAATGTGGATAAAAGAAGGAATGGTCAAGATGCCACTAAGGCAGGATAACACAAATTGTGGGCAACAGCAACAACCTATTGATCAGCTTGGTTGTAGCAGAGTCAGGGTTAAGAAATGAGGATGACAAACAGAATCAAATAGTTACATGGAACTAGCAAAGTCCTGGATTGATGCAAAACATAACAGCTCCTTGAGTAGGAAATACAGGATACGGGTGGTAGGGTACGCATCCCAGAAAAAAAAAATGTTTATTCTTACCTTTTGTAGTTTTTATTTAAATTCTAGCTAGTTAAATACAGTGTAATATTGGTTTCAGGAGTAGAAATTAGTGATTCATCTCTTACATATAACACGCAGTGCTCATCACAAGTGCCCTCCTTAATGACTATCACCCATTTAGCCCATCCTCTGCCTACCTCCCCTCCAGCAACCCTCAGTTTGTTCTCTATAGTTATGGTTTGCCTCTCTCTCTTTTTTCTCCCTTCCTCATGTTCATCTGTTTTCTTTCTTGAATTCTGCATATGAGTGAAATCATAAGGTATTTTTCCTTCTCTGACTTGTTTTGCTTAGCATAATACACTCTAGCTCCATCCACATTGTTGCAAGTGGCAGGATTTCATTCTTTTTGATGGCTGAGTAATATTCCATTATATATGTATACACGCATATATATATACATATACATATATATACATAGACCACCTCTTGTTTATCCATTCATCAGTCGATGGATGTTTGGGCTCTTTCCACAATTTGGCTATTGTTGCTACTGCTGCTCTAAACATTGGGGTGCATGTGCTCCTTCAAATCAGTATCCTTATGTCCTATGGGTAAATACCTATTAGTACAATTGCTGGGTCATAGGATAGTTCTATTTTCAACTTTCTGAGGAACCTCCACACTGTTTTCCAGAGTAGCTACACCAGTTTGCATTCCCACCAACAGTATAAGAGGATTCCCCTTTCTCTGCATCCTTGCCAACATCTGTTGTTTCCTGTGTTGTTAATTTTAGCCATTCTGACAGGTGTGAGATAATATCTCAGTGTGGTTTTGATTTGTATTTCCCTGACGATGAGTGATGTTGAGCATTTTTTCAAGTGTCTGTAGGCCATCTGTATGTATTCTTTTGAAAAATGTCTATTCATGTTTTCTGCCCATTTTTAATTGGATTATTTGTGTGTGTGTGTGTGTGTGTGTGTGTGTGTATTTGTGTGGGGTGTGGTGGGTATTTGTTTCTTTGGGTTTTTTGTTTGGTGTTAATTAGTGTAAGTTCTTTATAGATTTTGGATATTAGCCCTTTATCAGATATATCATTTGCAAATATCTTCTCCCATTCTGTTGGTTGCCTTATAATTTTGTTGATTGTTTCCTTCACTGTGTAGAAGATTTTTATCTTCATGAAGTCCCAATAGTTCATTTTTGTTTTTGTTTCCCTTGCCTCTGGAGACGAGTCTAATAAGAAGTTGTCAAGGACGATGTCGAAGAGGTTGCTGCCTGTGTTCTCTAGGATTTTGATGGTTTCCTGTCTCATATTTAGGTCTTCCATCCGTATTGAATTTATTTCTGTGTATGGTGTAAGACAGTAATGCAGTTTCATTCTTCTGCATGTTGCTGTAGAGTCTTCCCAACACCATTTGTTGAAAAGACTGCTTTTTTTTTTCCATTGGATATTCTTTCTTGCTTTGTTGAAAAAAAAATAGTTTATTCTTGAATAAAGCTTCACCTACAAAAATAGCTATACAGTTGCCTATTTTCCAGGTGGGCTAGCTATTAATTTATAAGTACACTCCAATATTTTTTTTCAAAATTTCCCAATGGTGGATGTGAGGCAAGAGAGGTAAAGATAAAGATACCATAAAATTTTAGAAGTAATCAGAGAGCTGGATTCCTTATAAAAGGAATTTTTATCTCACCCCATATTATCAACTCATTATTTTCTTGAAATAGCCACATTTTGCATAAAAGGGGAGTGCAAGGAACTCATACAACAATTACAAACACAAGTTATTTTACCCCTAGTATCATTTTAGTAATGAACCTAGTTTCTCTTGCCCTTAAACCCACAGTCTAAAATATCACACAGCTTGTGGGTATAGTTCCTCATGTGACAAGTATTTATTCTCACTGTGAATAAATCAGAAAATAACCATTGATTTAACTGAACAGTAAAATTATATTAGCATCTACACATTCTTAGCTGAGCTTACAGGTCAGATGTTTTCAGCCAGTTGCTGACTTCTTAGAGGTCAGTATGTATGACTTATTACTGCCATTATAAAACAGAAAAATGCAAACCACAGACAATTAATTTCTATGTACTTGAGCTACATAACACCTTTCCCCCGGTGATGTTTACCATCCTGATCTTTTCCTAAAAGTTAATGATGGATGTCCCATTAGGTTTATTTAATATAACTGCTTTAGCATTATAAAACATACTATTAAAAGAAAAAAATAGTACTAATAAAACAATGGTCAGTCATGAGTAAGCTTATGCTTATGCTATAAGAATAAGAGATATAGGGGCACCTGGGTGGCTTAGTCAATTAAGCATCTGACTTCAGCTCAGGTCATGAACTCATGGTTCATGAGTTCGAGCCCCACATCAGGCTCTGCACTATAGGGAACCTGCTTGGGATTCTCTTTCCCTTTCTCTCTCTCTGCTGCTCCCCCACTCACGCTGTCTCTCAAAATAAATAAACTTAAAAAAAGAATATAAGATATCAATGAGACAAGATTGAGCTCGGTGGTAAGAAGGGTCCAAGTCGTATATGAAACCCCTTGGTGATAGATGAATTCTTTCAGAATTTCAATATATTATTTAAAAACCCCACTCACTGAATACATATATTTGAATATATCTTGCTATTTTTGTCTCAATATGGAATAAACATGATTTCAAAATAAATTCTAAAGAAAAACTACTTTTCTACAAATGATTTTTTTTCAACAGTTGTAGTATTAAAGAAGTAGACATTCTGACATATAGAACGATCTGGACTAACTAACTTCTCTTTGCATTATGCTGGATATTCTTTAAAAGAAAAAACATTTTTTAATGTTTATTCATTCTTGAGAGACACAGCATGAGTGGGGGAGGGGCAGAGAGAGAGAGAGGGAGACACAGAATCTGAAGCAGGCTCCAGGCTCTGAGCTGTCAGCACAGAGTCCGATGCGGGGCTTGAACCCACAAACTGTGAGATCATGACCTGAGCCGAAGTCAGATACTTAACCGACTGAGCCACCCAGGCTCATCAGATATTCTTTATTGTTTCTTTTTCTATATGAACTTTCGAATCACCTTGACAAATTTAAAAAATCTGTCCAAATTTTTATTGGGTCAGCAATAAACTGAAAAATTAACTAAAGCTGACACATTAATGGTGTTGAATCTTATCATCCAAAACCATGCCTTTCCACTTGTTCCATCTTCCGTCTTAGGTTTTTGTTTGTTTTTATTTTCCCGGAAGAAGCAGCCCCTGAGATGGAAATAAGAGTATGGAAAGTTTATTATCTCTGGAACATCATCTGTGATGGAAAATGAAGGCAGGATTGTGCTGTCGGAGAAGCTGGACTGAGATGGTGTTGTAACAGATGCTTTAGCCAAACACTCAGGAAGCTTTGGAGTTGGAAAAGCTCTTAGAGCTCTCCCAAATTGAAACAAGGCCTCTGTAGGCCTCCGTGGACCAGTCAGGGCATACAAGCTTCCCCTAAAGAGGGCTATAAGTGGGTGGCTAAAGAAAATGCCAGGAGAGGGACTCAGCTGTGATTGGTCAGCATCCAGCACTCCTGGCAGCTGGAAGAATGAGTGCCTTATTCATGCCAGAGCATCTTGTAGCTGCACCATATCATCCACTACTGATCATGCTCAGGCTACTAAGATCCACTTGCTTCATACAGTAAGCATACCATTGTAGGAGTGCTGACAACACTGACCCCATCTTTGGCCATCCATCTTGTGCTCCCCTCTGACACACAGGTGGCACCACTTTAGATAACTAGTAACAATCCTCTGGCGCACATATGGTGCCACTTTAGATAACTAGCTTGTGAGCTCACCACCATGCCCCTTGATCCGTGAAAGCTGAGAATCAAGGTCCATATAGAGGCAGAGAGTCCAATCGGGGTGCAGGGCAGCAGTGAACTGCCTGGAGCTGTCTATCCAATTCCTCCATCAGTAAGTTACCCTGAATAAACAGAGTCTCTAACACTGTTAACAGAATTGCTTTGTGTTAACAGAGTTTCTTTGTGTTTTGTTATTTAAGTGCCTTCTCAGCCCGGAGGATACATTACTAACCATCCTCCATCTTCTAACACCCATCTAGGGGCATCTCCTCCAGAATTCTGGCTGGGAAAACTTATAAGAGGAAGGTAAGTAGGACCAACTATAGTCCCTGCTGTTACAGTTACTCTTATGGCTACAACTGATACTCATTATCCCCAACCTCTTCTAAGATTCTCCATTTCCCTCAACCTCAGCTAGCACCTCTCCTGGTCCAAGTGGTTTGTGATGGGATGATCTAGACCATATTGTTCTGAGCCCCTGGTCTTCATGATCTCTTCAGCCTACAGCTGCTTTTCTTTTCATTTAGACTAAATACTGAACAGAAGAATATCAAGAGACATCCAGTGATCACCTAAATGACAAGCATTCTTCCCTGCCCCCATTGTGTAGTAGAAGCCCTACCTCTTCCTAATGATCAGGATACTTTTCTTGCCTGCTGGAAGGAAACATAAGGAATCCTGGCCATCCAAAATCAGAAGTGATCACAGGCAGTCAAAGACTTAGGTTTAAAAGGATTACTGCTATGTTCCCTGATAGAAACCTTTCCCCCTCTTAGAACTAAGACCTCAGACCTGCAAAGCTTAGAGCTGGGGGAACGGGAAGCACAAATTCCTCAAGTAACTTCCCAGGAATAACAGCAATCAGATTCTGTCTCTGGCTCCATGTGTCTCCTACCTGTTGGGGATACAGCACTATATAGAAGTTATTGATTTGTACAGGCATCTTGGAGAATAGCTCTCTATTCTCATGGGGTATTATCTCCGAGCCGGTGACACAGCTGAGTCATTCCATAACTCATCCAGGCTGCTAACTCCTTGGTGGTGTTATTGTATAGCCAGTACCCATTCTTGAACCTCCTCTGCTATTAAGTGCCCTCTGGCCTAGCAATGTTGATCCTGGATGCAACATTTCCAATTTGCAATGGATGGTGACTGAGACCATCTAGCCTTATGAGTTACTAGAACTGAGAGAACGAAGCTCGTGACGAGTAATTCTGGCTGCCTGGCTACCTAATCTCCCAGAAGCAGGCACTCCATCTCTATCAGGGACCAATTAACAAGCCAGGAGCTATGAATGATACATAGGTATCTGTTACAGATGGTATGACTTTTCTCTGGAACCACACATATCTATGTTGTGATCCTCCTCTTGAGGTTTTTCCAAAAACCCTACAGAACAGTTTTCACCACAGATACTTCTAACACCATAGAGTCTTCTGGGTCATATGGCCCATTAGAGTATGGACATTTTAAAGTCCTTTCCTGCTGAGAGCCACACTCAAAGCTGGCAGTTTCCATGACATTTGGTAGATGGGTATTCTACCAAAGTGTGGCCTAAGCAGCTTCTGTCACCCAAAGAGGTTTACCAGGAGTCACTCCTTGTTCATGATGGGATCTGGAAAATGTAATAATTTGTACTTTACTTTGGAGAGTATTTCCTAGCATGTCTCAGATTGATCAACTGCTATAAACTTCACTAATGTGAGGGGTCCCTGAACCTTAATAGCTCATTTATAGTTAATTCAGCATAGACTACTGCTTTTTCCAAGTTCCCATCTAGTTGCCTGGAAGCACTATCTGACAGGATCTTTGCCAGGATATGAAATCCTTTACCACCGGAAAGAATTCCCAAGTCAATATACTCTCCCTTGTCCAACTTCTGATTCTAGCCTCCTTGATCCAGTGCTGTCAGGTTCCAGTCAAAACCCACCTTCCTGGTTCTTGCTAGTATATCTTGGCTAGGGTTTTTTTGTTTTCTTTTTTTTCTCTTTCAATGTACAATTGCCGTTATCCCTTGGAAAGCCCAAAATCTTCCCAAATTAGTGATGGGTTTTCACCCTAATTAAGACCAGAGAGGCCATAAAGGTAAATGTGGAGAGAGACAGAGAGAGAGAAAACACATTTTGCCTTGTAAAACAGCGTTCTCTGCATTTTATTTAAGTGTGAAATTCTAACACTTAACAGTAAGGAGTGAAGCACTTCTATAGACCCAGAGGATTCAAGGAGATATGGGGTTTCAATATTGTTGAAGGCATTGACTCAGATATCCCATCCCAGGCTGAAAGTCCCTCTCTTTCCCAACCAGGTTCAGAGCACAGCAAACTTGCTAGACTAAGAACTCTGTCTATACTATCTTTTTAATTAAGTCCTAGGCATTATCTTTGGCTTTTTCTATTCTCTGGCTGTAAGAAATTGGCATCCCTTTGTATCCTATGGAGGATCCATTCTGATTTTTACACTTAACATCAAAGTGGTGACCAATCATTCTTCATATTTCATTATCTTTCTTCAAAACATAGCTTGTACTCATCAAGAGCCACAGGATTCCATATTCCATACAATTACTAATTCCCCTAAACCTCTCAAGCCCCTAAAATATTGTAGCTGTCAGTGAAGTTCTTTTCTGATTTCCTATGCCAGTTCACCATTGGTGAAACTTTTAACAACTGTATCACCAGGGTGTGCCAAAGCCTACCTGTACTCCACCAACCACCAATGATGTTACCCATTACCAACCATTCATCAATGATCCAGTTCCAACAACCCAATTTAAGGTCTGTTTTCTCAGTCCACTCTTTGGACCAACTGTCTTAGATCAGGTGCCCTAAGAAACAGACTCACAGATGCAGATTTGCATGCAGGAAGTTTGCTAGGAGTATTCTCACAAAAACAAACAAACAAACAAACAAAAAAACACCCAAAAAAGAAAAACAAAAACAAACACCTGGGAGAAAAAGGTGCGCCACAGGACTAGGCAGGGAAAAAAAAAAAAAAGCTGAACTGAGATGAACTTGCAACAGAGGCCTAAGCTGATTCTACCAGCTCAGGAGCTGAAAAGGCTCTTCAGAGCTATCCTAACTAAAGCAAGAGGATAAGTCAGTGTCCTGCCATACCAACCAGTCATTTCATGTAGTCTTCTTACAATGTAATTGAGCTTTTGAAAAGCAATATTGAATGTTGGATGACAATGAAGTCATAGCTAAAAATTGTCAACTAACTTAAAAACAGAAAATAGGGAACTTTAGAGATATTCTAGGCTGAGAAAGTTAGTCCCATGTGCCCTTTAAAAATTTTTTTTGAGGAAGAGCTCTAATATAGACAGGAGAAGATATGAGATTCCAAACCTAGACATCATCAAAGGAAATTCATAGAGGACAGTTGGGCCACCGTCAGTGGCAACCTGTAGTTCTTATCCATGGTTTCTCCAAGGCCCCAGGTAACAAAGTCCTCTTACTCTTGGCCATCTAAAGAACCAATGCAAAACTTTAATAAAATATTTTCTACCTGTAAATGTTTATTACTCTTAATAAACATTTCGTTTAGAGGTGCCTGGCTGGCACAGTCAGCAGATCATGTGTCTCTTGATCTCAAGGTCATGAGTTTAAGCCCCAGGTTGGGTGTAGAGATTACTTAAAAGAAAAGAAGTAAAGAGACACCTAGATGGTTTAGTCAGTTAAGCATGTGACTCTTGAATTCAGCTCAGGTCATGATCCCAGGGTCCTGGGATTGAGCCCCGCATAGGGCTCCACATGGAGAATGAAACCTGCTTAAGAGTCTCTCTGTCTCTCTCTCTCTCTCTGTGCCCCTCTCCCCTGCTCATGCTTTCTCTCTCTCTCAATACATACATACATACATACATACATACATACATACATACATAAAAGTAAATAAACTTAAAATATACTTTATTTAAATGTAAAATTTTAAGCAAATAATATACAGAAAATGATTCAAAAACATAAATCAGGTACACAAATGATCATATCCAAATATTTACTAAATATAAAGTGTTAAAACTCAGCAATTATTATATAAATAAATTTAAAAATCAATGAGATGGGTGCCATTTGGTCCATCATTGTTTAAGATTAAAAGGACAGTGTTGTGCAGGTGATAAAATATGGGCCTTTTCAGGCATTGCTGCTAAGTGTGCAAATTGTTTTAATAATCCTAGAAGATGATTATTAATTTTAACAAGGTGCTAAGCCCTTGAGTCAGCAAGCAAGCCCAGGGATATTCATAGTAAGTCTGTTGGTAATAGTGAAAAATGAGAAATAGCCTAAAAAACAAAAAAGGGGTTGAATACATAAATTATTTTATGGAATTATAAAGTGAAACACTGTATTGCTGATAACAAAGGTGTTGTAGAAAAATAAGTAATGTCATGGCAATATTTTAGTACTCTATTCTTAAGAGAGAAAAGAGATTATCAGGTAATAAGTAGTTTGTGGGTTGGCAATGTAAAATTGTATGTTTTATGACGATTCTATTCTAGATGTAAGACTGAGAGGTTTTGATATGCATGTGTGCGTGCAGGAAAAGATGACTGGCAAAAGAAGCTAGGAAGAATGAATGAGTGTATGGGGAAGAAAAGTTGAGGGCACAGGCAAAAACTGATTTAAGTTCTTTTAACAGGGAGTGTGCATACAAGAAAGAAGATGGAATTTTGCTTGTGAATGTTTGCTGTTTTGTGTGTGTGTGTGTGTGCGTGTGTATACAACACACACACACATATATATCCCATATTACATATAATATGTAACAATATTCCGTATTAGATTATAATACATTAAATAATTACAAACGTTATGAAGAAAAATAAATCAGAAGAAGTGTTATGGTAATTAAGGGACTGATTTCATTGGAGTAGTCTAACTAATACTGAGATATTTCAACCAAGATTTGAATGAAGAGACAGAGTGAGCCCTGCATATATCTGGAGAGCATGCCAGCTTGACAAGAGAATATATGTGAAGGCCATGTAGTTGTAGAAACCTTGACAGTTGGAGGAACTGCAAGGAGCCCCATATAGGAGCACAAGGCACCAGAGGAAACAGATAAAGTCTGGGGCGGGGGGGGGGGGGGCAGTCAGGGTTATGGCTGAGAGACCATCCTATTCCTAGTGAAAACAAGTGATATGATCTTACTTAGGTTTTAAAAAAAATCATTCTTGCTGTTTTGTGGTGAACAGGAAGCAGGGAGATTGGCTACAGTCCAGAGGTGATGCTATATTACATTAAAGTGCTCAGGATTTACTTGCAGGTAGAATTTGTATTATGAAAGAAAGAAAAAAGTCAATTATGGCAACCCAGGATTTGGCCTGGACCACCTGAAGAAAATCAATGGCCTAGTCATAGACATTTTCACGTAGGGCACCATCAACAGTAGTGAATCCAAAATTCCCTAAAATGAACTTCTGAGGCCCAGGTATCAAATCAGAACCTAAGTAAGAAGGAAAAATATGGTAGATGCATCATGGTGATATTTGCTGAAAGACTGGCTTATAAACAATTGCAAGAAACTTCCTTGAAGCTTTAAAAACTGGGTAGTTTTTGGAAGAGGGTGCTAAGTTCCTGTAGTTGGGTACATGGATGGATGGATGGATGGATGGATAGATGAAAGAAAGAAAGACTGCATAGACAGAAGCAGAGAGAAACCACACGTGTGTGTGTGTGTGTGTGTGTGTATAAAAAGCAAAAGAGAGAGAATGGATATGTCCAAAATGTTAATGGTAGATGATTTTTATTTACATTTTCCTCAATGCACTGGTATTAATATCATTAAGTAAGATAAAATGAAAGATTATTTTAAAAAACAGAGGTGGAGAAAAGAGTGGCCCTGCTACATCTCATGTTTCCTAAGAGACTTAAATCAGTATTTTACATTGTCATTTGATGTAATAATCCCTTGATCATTTAAGTGGACACCAAGGCCTAATAGCAAAATGAATGCAACCATCACTCAATGAAGCCATGATATTAGAAAAGCATCCCTGCATTATTTTATCTAGAACATAAAATCCTCTATCAGTATTTTATCAGTTGTAAAACATTGTCCACTGCTTCTTGGACCAACAGTTATCTTTCCCCAAGTGCATAGCTTCTCTGGCCTATATGGGAGAATAGCCAGCACCCCAAGGAAAGCAGGGCCAATACTCATATTCTTATGGCACCTGTGAGTGGGCATGAGAGGCTCTGGCTATGGAATGTCTTAGCAATCATCCAAAGTCTAGGTGAGCAAAAACAAAAATAAAACCTAACCCAAGAAGATATTTCCTGCTGAGTCTAGTTCCTCCTACTATGTTATGGAATAGATGGGTAAGGTACTCTGAGAGTGAAGGAAGATAAACCTGCTTTTGATAAATCCAGCTCTCAAAAACAGAAATCCATGAGTGGAATCTGTGCTCCATGCCTCCTTTCTCCCACAGAATCATTAGGCTGTCTGTATGGGGCAATGTATGGGAGCCAAGGATCCTTGTGAGTTCTACAGCTGGAGTATGGAAGCATTGCTTCCTGTCTGCTGTAGAATATTACATCATGCCCAGAAGCATGAGGATGTCTTTGTTGCTGTCTTCCCTACAGTACTTCTTGATCCTACTAGAAGAGCTGGAAAATGTTATTCCTATTCATATAAATTTATACTCCTGAAGCCCTACAATGTTATTTGTTTCAGTGATTTTCTTTCACCAGCAATGAAATCCATGGGTTGATTAAAGGCTATGTCTGTGAAAAATTGAAAGGATTTCTTTTTATCCATTTTGCATTTGTATGCCTTTTCAGTCCCATAGGGAGTCCCCCTGGGTTCTATTCTGGGAGCAGGGTGAGTAACAGTTTTAGCTTTTCATTTGTAAGAAGAAAATCTCCACAGGTTGGAGGGCTCATTGGATACTTAAATTGATATCCTCATCGTGGTTATATTAAGCTATGCAAATCTTTCCATAATGCAACATGAAATGCATTTTAAAAGCACATGCCAATATATGTAGAGTCTTAGACTTTACTCATCTTAAGAAGCACATAATATTCTTAACATTTAGTCACATTTAGATGAAATTTGAACATTTTTGCATTGAGTATATAGTTGATAATGTGTTATACTGTTACATGGTCTTTTTTTCGTTTACCTGCCTTATCTTTCTCTACCAACACAATGATCTGCAAAGCCAAAGATAATATAGATTTACTTAAATCACTATGGAAACTCAATAGTTGATGAGAAAGATAACCTTGCTAACAGGTTGGGTGTTTTATGAGTGAAATAAAGGTATTATACTTACAGAGAAAGTTGGTAAAATAATTAAAAGACTCAATATTTATTTCAAGCAAATGGAACGACTCCCATCTTTGCTCCCCAAGGGAGAAGACTATGTCTTAGTCTATTTTAGTGTCCTCAACACTTAGCATAATGTCTAGTTGCTTAAGAAACAATCATATAGATCGGCTGGCTGGATAGATAATGAAATAATGACTCATTTAGGGATTGGCTGATGAATGAGTAATGACAAGCACTTGTGAATCTAGCATAGAGTCATTTTCAGAGTAGCATATCAGTCTTGTCTTTCTTCTTTATCTAGGGAAGAGGGTAAAAAGCACATAAAAATATCTCAGTCCTGATTGGGAAACTCCTTCATCTTGTCAAGCCCCCAGGGATCGCAAGAGAATACTAAAATAAATATCTAATGTGAGTTCCAAATTAATAAATGAGACCTAGCCAGAAAAGTGATAGAGTCTGGCTTAAAAAAAAAAAAAAGATAATAATTAGCTGGAGAATCCAAATAAAAGGCAACTCTTAGCTATCAGTCAAAAGATGGGGAGGAAGAAAGGGATGTTCTCTGAAGAAACTTAAAAATAGGCCTACATATGAGTAAAAGCTTTATGGTTGTAAGAAACTATATTTCTTCACTACTTGTAAGTTAGGGTTTTAAATAGCTGAATGCTGTTTAAGACCATGTGTGTTTACTTTTCCTTTCCTTGTAGGCAAACACAATAAAACAAAATGTTCCTTCTTTGTAAAATAAATTCTAACCTTGAGATTTTGTGATGTTTTACAGACAGCAGAGAGAGTTGATGGAGTTAAAATATACTATTCAGAGATTTTAGAGTCTCAGAATGATTGTTCCTTTGGGAATGGTACCTCCTAAATGAACCAGAATTTAATTGGAAACAGAAAATGCCATTGTTAAAATTACACCAGACTCCCTCCTCCAGGCACGTGTGCTCAAGTGTTATTCGCACGTACTTAGCAGGCTCTCTGGTGAGCTATGTGTGGCCATGTACCTGCCTTCTTTCCTCCCTTGGCATGTACTTGAGCTATAAATTTGTCACTGAAAATTTAGAAACCTGGGTATGATGCTCATAATAATAGCTTCTTTGTTTCCAGGCTTATTGAGTGAGTGAAAGTAGGTCTTCAAATAGTGAAACTACAGCAATATTAATTACTTCATTTGCAAACTTTATTTTTTTCATTTCAAGCAAAATCTACATGTATTGCAAGGGAAAATTCTACAGACTTTGGTGATGAATGTGCAGATCAATCAGAGACAAGAATATTTAAATGGCAGCAAACCAATAGCCTTTGAGATTTTTGTCCATTGTTTCTTTTTTTTTTTTTTTTTAGGAAGCAGTTAATAGAGAAAGGAGCTGAGAAAATATGAAGTCTAAATGTTAAACTTTGGGCTGAGACCATGAATCTCAGTTATTTAACACTGTTTCTCCTTGTTCCAGATATCTATCGCTGTGTAAAAAACCACCCCAAAAAGTTGTGGGGTAAAACTATAAGCATTTTATTATACTCACAATTTTGTGGGTTAGGAATTTGAGAAAGGCACAGTAGAATGGCTAATCTTTGCTGTACAATGTCTGGGACCTTAGCTAAAGTGATTTGAATGGGTGAAGATGACTGGAAAAGCTCAATAGGTCATATTTTTAGGGTCTTGGTTCCACCTGTTGGTTGGGTTCATTGATACTTTTTCACTTTGTGTCTATTGGCTTCTTTACTCACCTGTCTGACACCTAGGCTGTGCTACTGGAACAACTGGGATTACCCGTGTATCTTTCTGCATGTAGCCTGTCCATATGGCTAGCTTGATTTTCCCTACCATGTGGCAGTCTCAAGAAATGGGAGTTCTTACATAGAGTTTGGCCGCTCCAAGAACAAACATTCTACAAGTGGGTTGCCATAGCCTTAGAAATTCTAGAAAACCACTCCAACCAGAATACTGGTCAAACCAATTCATTAAGAAAAGGCCAGATTCAACAAGATCCACATCTCAAAAGAAAACTAAGATATGCACCCATATTTAATCTGCCATACCCCTTCTCATAGTATAATCCCATATATTTTTGAAAATTTTACAAAAAAGAATTAAAGATAGGGAAAAAAGGGCATGGTATCAACAAGCCTAAAGATATATTATATTGTAACCTAAAAATATATCCAGTTTAAGGATATTTTTTACCCTAGTGATCCCTATGTTTTTTTAACATTTATTTATTTTTTGAGAGACAGAGACAGAGGGTGAGTGGGAGGGGAAGAGAGAGAGGGAGACACAGAATCTGCAGCAGGCTCCAGGCTCTGAGTCGTCACCACAGAGCCCAACATGGGGCTCAAACTCACAAACTGTGAGATCATGACCTGAGTCTAAGTCAGACGTTCAACGACTGAGCCACCCAGGCGCCCCTCTAGTGATCTCTATTAAAAGGAGAAAAAGATAATTACTGGTAAGTTTGGTTGTCGGTCAACATGTATACTTTATGTGCCAGAAAAGTAAATACCATGAAATGCAAAACCAAAGTGTACAAATCTGGCATATTTAATCCACATTAAAATGTAAAGATTTTTCCTAAAGTAATTGTGACCTCCTAACTTTGTTTTCCCTCATTCAAAACACTTTGGCTTATCTAGTAAAAGGGTCTGTAATTTCTTCTATTAGGATGTATCTAAATGTGCTGTGATTAAAGGGGTTGTATCTCAAATGTGTCCTAATTCAACTGTATCTGTGAATTTTGCAATTTGGCTCTTATGAACTCTGACAATATGTAAAATTACATTTATGGAATTATACATGTTGCATGGAAATTACACTTATTGAGCTTTTAGTCTGTGCCAGGAAATATTTTAAGCACTTAATACCTATTAACTTATTTAAATTTCAAAATGGCCACAGGAAGCGAATAGTAGTATTATCTCCACTTAACAAATAAGGTATTTAAAGCCCTGCAAAGACCTTGCCCAAGATCACAAGGCCAGTAAGAAGTAGGACTGGCATTCAAATTCAGATAGCTAGCTTTACCCAAAGTTCTAAGAACTATAGTATCCAGTACTATGTAAGTTGTTTGGGTATTTCCAAAAGTAACAGAGCCAAAATTACTTTATGTAATTTTTCTGTTTGTGATGTGTTCTTCTGTATTTAAAATCTTGTTTTTGGGGCGCCTGGGTGGCGCAGTCGGTTAAGCGTCCGACTTCAGCCAGGTCACGATCTCGCGGTCCGTGAGTTCGAGCCCCGCATCAGGCTCTGGGCTGATGGCTCAGAGCCTGGAGTCTGTTTCCGATTCTGTGTCTCCCTCTCTCTCTGCCCCTCCCCCGTTCATGCTCTGTCTCTCTCTGTCCCAAAAATAAATAAAAACGTTGAAAAAAAATTAAAAAAAAATAAAATCTTGTTTTTAAGGAACAAATCCTTTACATTGTCTCTGTAACCTAAAATCCTACCAATCACAGACAGAAAATATAAACTGGAAAAATAATATCATATAGGGTATATTTTGTACTGTTTTTAAGTAAGGGAGTATTAAACATGTATTGGGAGATATTTTGGTCCTCTGTAACTGGAGCCAATTTACTTGGATCTAATATTAAACTCCTGTTGAGTGCCAGTGACCCACTAGGGCTCGATATAGTTAGTTAGACTCAATTTCTCCAAGATGTGAAGAATAATGCTCATAATCAAGTATAGGATATAAATAGGCCACACTTCCTGTTGACATATGCACACAACAGAATGTGTGGGTCACTGTACAGGGCTAAAAGTGAAAGTAGATTTTTATGATTTCCAGGACATCCCTGTACTCATACCAGTTACCATTAGTAGATCAAACATATAGAAGGGCATCTATCAAATGGGTGGTTTTTGTAGAAAATTAAATAAAATTCAATTAGATAACAGAGGATGGGCCAGACTGGACAACTGTCAGTATCAGCTTGGGCTGTTGAGTAGGTACTAAAGTATATGTTATTTCTCCTTCTGAGAAGATACGAGAAAAGTAACAAAGAGTGAAAATCAAAAGAGTGAAAATCAGGAAAACTGCATCAGGATAGACATCCTACCAAAGACTGAATGAGAAACTAGAGATGGATAAGCACAGAGCACAGAAAGCAGTGAAAGTTAACAAGTCATTCTCAACTTGGGAGTTTTGAGAACAGCAGGAAGGTTTTCTACCATCATATATTGCCTATTGTCATTTGCCATATTGTAAAGTGAGCACGAAGTTTTCCTGAAGTCCAAAGGCTCTTGTAACTGATTGTGTTAGAGCTCCATCCTTCAGGGGGTCACACGGGGCAACTGAGGGATGCCAGCGGTGGTGACATCAAATTTCGGGAAACCTCAGATCAAGGTCATACTAATTTAGAAGAAACCTAATCTTAATTATCTTTAAATTAGAAATTTTGACTTCTGGGGAGTTATTTTGCTTGTACAGAAAACCAGATTCAAACCTCTACGATCTTTTCCTCCTGGGTCAAAGAACCTCCAGATGAAATAACTATCATCCCTTTTTGAGGTGGGCATTCTGTTTCTCCTAATTGTTTCTTGGTGCTTGAGTCTTCTGACTGTATGCCTTTTCTGGGAGCTTCAGAACTCTCTCCCTCAAGTTTTATCCTACTCATAGTTGAAGAGTATACAGGGGCTTACACTTGCCTATTACAAATTCAGTTTATACTGGTATCTTAGAAGCTAGAGCCTCTTTGGGGAGCATAACTGGGTAGAATGCATATATTTCACTTTGTGCCTTTTATTTTCTGAGTTTAAAAAAAATCCCTTACTTTTAATACTGCCTCATATTAGCCTCTCTAAGATAACTTGAACCATTTTATTTGCCCTTTTATTGAAGCCAATGGGGCATTGCAAATTATCATTGTACTACTGAGTCTGTAATAGCCAGAGAGTTTTAAAAAGCATTATTAAAGGAACTAATCTGAATGCACATCAACTACTTTTCTCATTTGAATAATACAGCCATGTAATTTTTTAAACTGTATTAAAAATTCTCAGTTTAAATTACAGAATACAATTCCACTTGTGAGGCTGTAATGTGGGTTTTTGCAGCAAGGATTTGTTTGTTTTTTTGTTTATACAATACTTCCAAAATAAATTACAAAAGAAAACAATTAATAAACAAAGCCTGAACCAGACTTTAATTCTCTATGCCAATGGAATTGTCTTAAAAATTACTATATGTCAAAGACAATCATAATTTTCTATGTAGTCTAGCCAGAGAAGAGAAGGAAACCTACTCTTTCCTCCATTACTCCAACAATCCCCAAAGAGAGTAAGACAATAATAACTAACATTTATTTGCTCAATCTAGATGAGTGGCACTATGCCCTATGCTATAAATTATTTATTTAATCTTCCAAATAATCCTGCAATGAAGGTATTCCTATTTGCACTTTCCTCTGCTTTGTCTCACCAACTTGTCACCACTACATGTATCCCAGACTCTTGAGTACAACCTTATTGGCTAAGGTCAAGTTTGAACTCTACGGTGGTGACACCCGAGACTCAGGTTGACAATGAATGTTTTGGGGCTTTGTAGGGATCTGGCCAGAGCTGTGTTTCAAGAATATAAACCTGGAAGTCCATAGTCGGATGCAATTTAAAGAAGAACTTTTTGGATAGAAAACTCACCACAAGACAATTGGCAATAAATAGTTCAGTATTGACATAAAGAGGCTGCATCTCTGAGAGAAAGAAGAAAGGAACAAGTACCAACAAATCGCTGTGCGTTGGCACCCAGAGGGGAACAGGTTTGAAAGGCAGGTTAGATGAACCGACCTGGTAATGGAAGGTGATGGTGCTACTGAAATAGTTTAAATGGACTACAGCAGAGATGATGGTGATGTTTCTTTTAGATATGTTGGCTCAAAGGGGCGCATGGGTGGCTCAGTCAGTTAAGCGTCTGACTTTGGCTCAGGTCATGATCTCCTGGTTTGTGAGTTTGAGCTCCACACCAGGCTCCGTGCTAACACCTGGGATTCTCTCTTTCTCCCTCTCACTCTGTCTCTCCCCCACTCTCTTTCTCTCTCAAAATAAAAGTAAATAAATGAATAAACTTTAAAATGGATAAATGAATAGATAGATTGATATATTGGCTCAACGTTCTGGTAAAACGTACAGGTGGAAATGCCTGATTCTCCTTTTTGACTAGAGGAGTTAAACAAAAGTATGACTCTAAAGGAAAATCAGGGAAGACAAAAAAGAAGAGGCAGGCGGGGAAGGGTCTCCTACTTTACTATGTACAAGGGAAGGTTCTCTACTTTTTCTGGCCACCATAGAACCTGCTGTTCAAAAAGGAAAAAAAGTGATGTGACTTTACCAACTCGCCAAACAGGATGGCCCTTTTGAGAAATCACACAAATAATTAAAACTCTCTGGCAACCACAAAGGGGCACCCATAAACCTACTTTATTACTTCCAAGACCCTCAAAACAAGAAAGAAAAAATGAAGGGCAAGAGGATGGAGGGAAGGAAAGAAGAAAAGAAGAAAGTAAATAATAGGAAAAAAATACAGACCTGTTTTGCTTTGGCTTTGCTGCTAAATAGGTGGTAAGATAGATTCATTACCTCTTTTAGAGATGACAGGGCTGATATGAAAGCACATAAATTGCATACATTTTTTTTTCTGAAATATGTAGAACTCTAATTTTTCAATATGCTGAAACTTGTTTTTTTAATGTCTTCCACTAGTTGACATCGAGTACTATCTCGAAATGGGAAAGGCTCCTTGATGACAATTCAAACTCTATTTTTAACCCTTCACTTTATAAGACACCTGGAAGGTGAAGTTCCTTGATTGTGGCCTCTGTTTGTGAGTCTCCCAAATAAGGTGTAAACATGTACCTCTACTCAAAAGAGCACACCTCCACCTCCAGCTTCCTTCCTCCCAGGATCCTCTTTTACTATTAGGAATGTTCTTGGTATCAGCTTTCTTAACACAGCAATACTGCTCTTTCCCATCTGAAATAACGATCTCCAATGCTTGTTTGCTTTGGTAGTACTTTTGTCTTAGAGTGAGATCATCAGCTTCTGGAACTGTTTTGAAACTCTCTCAAATATTACAAATTTGAGACTGGTGAACAGTCACAAATATTTATCAAGCATGTGTTGACCCCTTCACACACCCCTAAGCACAAGGTGATAAAGAAAGATCATTTAATCCAATTCCGAAATTCTTTGCTTGGTTTCCTAATGTAAATCAAAATGAATTATATGGCCACTGGAATGAGATCAAAGGAAGCAAAGGCCAGAGTAATTAGGCAGAAAACTTAGACCTCAAATGCAGGTGTTTCAGGCAAAACTGAGAGACATCTTTTATTCCAAGAAGGCTGGATACGTTTTTTGTTTTCTAGTTTTATGGAAGTAATTTAAGAATACTCTTGACTTTCCTGTATACCACCTGAATGACTATCTCATTGGTGGGCTCATTCAGGTACCTAGTTGTTTTCTTAACCAATGAAAATACAAGGGAAATACAGACTGGCAGGATGGAATTCAATTCTTTGTTTCTTTCTTTGGGCAAGTTCTTTCCCTGCTAAGCAGCATGGAATGATTGAAGGAGCATGAGTATTGCAACTGAACAAACAAACAAGCTGAGTAACAATCCCAGCTCTGCCCCACCAGCAGTTTGTCACAATTCATTTGTTCAGCAAACGCATTTAGTGCATGCTACTTTGAAGGTGTTGTGCTAAGTACTGGATGTGGGAAGATGGAAACGCATCGCCTACCTTTAGGAAAGGCAGACATGTGCTTGGGTGCTATTGACTGTGTGGAGTGCTGTGGTTAAAAACATAGGAATTCAATAAAGCCCCAAACGACACTCCCTGAACAGGAAACATTTGGGCTGAGATTTGAAAAGTGAGTAGAGACCTTAAAGTCTTCACTTGTATCATCTGTAAAATAATAGGCATGGGTTTCTCCCACAACTGCTTCACTGGTGTAACACACAAGTAAAGAGTCCTGGCCCAAGGTCTGGCATCAGGTTAGTTCTTCACTAACTCTCCTTTTTGCTAACCTGGCTGAGAAGCCTATGCTTGTTTACTTGTTACTCAGTTCCTTCAGCTTTGTTCCCATCTGAAATACACTTGAATAAATCCAACAGAAGAAACGAAGTTTCCCCAGGTTTTTGTTTTTTTGTTTTTTGGGTTTTTTTGCTTTGGGTTTTTCTAATTGATGTGTCTACCTCTTTTTTTTCCCAGTCAGGCTGTAAGTTGCTACAGGACGACCCCCATGCCATATGCTTCCTTTGCATCCCCCTTACTGCTTAGCAAAATGTCTGCACACTGTAGGAGCCTAATTAATGCTCGTGAAAGAAAGAGCAGGGCAGGCATGTAGTTTGTTCTCAACAAATTATATTAAATTGGATCAACAAGTAGACTAGAAGTAAATACCAAACAGCCACAACACACATTTCAGAGCTAAAAACATTTTATGACTAGCAAATAGTAACAGTCAGCCTGAAAATTAATTCTCTGTTTATTGCCATTTTTGCTATGATTGGTATCTTTAAAAGTCAGGCTTATTAGCATGCAGGTTTACAATTATGCTGTGAGCTCTGAGCCTTGTAATGTCCTGTCATTTTACCTCTAGGGATTTATGTCTGATTCCAGCTCTGTTTGTGAGTGCCCGTAGGAAAGAATGACAGAGCCACTCATGTTTCACCAGCAGATGATGGTGATGATATTATCATTCCCACAATCGGTTTGGTGATGGTAGTCTGAGCCTCATCATGTCTAACAGAGACAAAAATAAAGAAATTAATATTTGAAAACTCAGTGTATTGTGTTTAGCATCATTATTGCCGCTTTTATGGCAAGTGCTTTGACATTTAAGTGAGTTCCCATTTACAATATTGCCACCATAATCTCCTCATTTTGTAATTGCCTTTGGATACTTATAAGGTTTAATTTCTGATATTACTTCTCAATAAAAAAGGAACTCGTGTATTCGATTTATGGGAAATTATCCTAGGGATTTTAGGTTGTTATTTTAATGTTGGAAGAACTCAGTGCAGCAATAGGTCCTATTGTCAGCTGCCTTAGCCTGCATGAGTTACATGAATTTCTTGGGCTATATGGCCATGGGGATAATTGCGTTCTGGGGGTAGCAACTCCTGTCTTCAGTTGTGGAATAGATGCATAATAAAGTATTCTGAAATGAGCAGGTTATCTGGCTATTCCTAAGAGACCCTTTGACTCTGGGATGGATACAGGACATCTGCCCCAGCACACTTTTCTCTTCCGAAGGCCTGACAGAGAATGCCACTGAAGTGTGGGATTTTCACTAGCCAGCGTGATGTCAGTCAACTAAGGGATACATTTGGGAGGGCAGCAAACCAAGGCACTGCCATCTGACGGCTTTGATTCCATGTGATTGATTGGCCAGAGGATCAACAAGGCAGATATCAGACATGGTCTAAGCATTGAGCTGTAGGACTGGTGTTTAGGAGGGGAGAAAATTTCTTCGGTTTGGCCCATGGATTGGAACCCAGCACAGAGATAGGGGTCCACCCCCACCCCTCTTTTCAAGAACATTCTTAAATTAACTTTATAATTCACATTATAATGTTTCTGAGTAGCCTTGCCAAGCCTAGATCTTTCTTCCATCCAAAACCATTCTGCTTCTTCTATACCAAATGCAAAACAGTATTTCCAAAGCTCTGTAATTCTATAGGGTTATCCTGAGGATAGCTTATTTATCTTTTGAATGTAACAATCAACACTTAGCTATTTCCCAGGCCTAACAGGAGTATTACCTTAACTTCCAAAAAGCCGAGTTAGTGGGTACTTATTTTTTTAGAGCACAAAATATGAAACTGAGGACACCAAAAGATAAGGGTTTGAAGGCAGAAATGCTTCTGCAGTAAGTCCTACAGAAATATTTTTTTTCCTTGTAGCCTGGCTTCTCTCTATACAATAATCTATCTACTAAACCCTGGAAATAGGACTATTGTGGATCAAACAAGTTATGTAAATACATTTTTGCTCTAACTGTTGAGAAACTAAATTTAACAAACATTGGGAAGAGAAAGAGAGGAGGTGTGTGATATGATTAAGCAAAAGGATGTTCCTAAATAAATAAAAACCAGGCAATTATTTGCTTAAAACAGGATAATCGAAGCAGTTTGGGAGTCAGCACCATGATTTTCAATAAATCGAACTCCACATTTGTTTACATCACTTGAGCGTTTTATCCATGTTGGACACTAGAAGAAATCTAGCAAGACAATGGGAGAAGTAACCTAACGTTGCCAGTTAGCAGTTAGCTGACAACCTCGGGTTTTAAAAAATTCTTCCTGCTTCTCAGTTAATATTTAAGGATTATAACTATAATCTCTGGGTAATCTATTCAATAGTTTACATGTAGATAATAGTAATAATGTTCTGCAACTACCCATTGAGATAAGGAATCTTCACATTTCAGTGAATAACCAAGGAAAAACCCTGCAGCTTTTAGCTGGCAGTTCAGAGGAAGTTTCTGTTGAGTTTCTGAGGCTGTCAGACTACTATCTCCTCTGCCTGGCCATTTCTATAGCAGCTTTGTTGTGTTTTATGATGATAGTCTCACCCCCTTGAGATCAGCCATAGGAAAGGTACAATAGAAGCATTATTTGTATTGTTTGGTTTTGTATGAGACACACATTGGGAAGCCACTACTTCATGGAATAGCATTTGCAGGAGGTCTCCAGGGGGCACCTCTTACCAATCTTGCTGGCTCAACCCAAGGCTGAATGACAATAAAGAATGGGAAAAATTAAAAGGAAAGGTGCTTTAATTGAACCTGTATTTGTGGAAATGTGATCTAGACCTAGAAAACACCTTTTTTAGTTCCTGGAATGAGAAAGAGGGCTTCTCCAGGGGCCCTCTGCAATGACAGCCAAATCATTACAAACTAAAACAAATGCCCCCCATTAGCTGGAGATGTACTTCAAAAATTCTTCTTTAAGAAAAATGATTATTCTTTCATTGACAAATAAAATAAGGTAATGAAAAATATAATAAAAAATAAAATAGGGAAGATCTAAAACAGGAGTCAACAAACTTTCTCAGTAAGAGGCTTTAACGTGGCCCATGGTCTCTGTTACAACTACACACTACCATTATAGCATGAAAGGAGCCATAGAAAATATCATGAACAAATGGACACAGCTTTGTTCCAATAAAATTTTATTTATAAAAATAGGCTGGATTTGACCCAGAAAGCTATCATTTACTGGCCACTGATCTGAAATATTTTCCAATCCAGCTACTCTAAAGTTGAAGAAAGGTCTAAAGTAATGAAGTGAGCTAGGAAACAGGTCTAAAATCCGGATATTTTGAGGTTGAGTCTCTTGCCCCACAGTAACATTGTTGCAATGCGCTCACGCCAGACGTTGCTTGCAAAACTTGGACGTTAACATGGGACACCTGAGAGGGCTGGCACCTCAGAGTCTTTATTCCTCCAGAACCACACAAGGCAAGTCATCTTCTCCCCAGCTTCTAACAAAACACCTTACAGCTGAGGTATGGTGGAAAAAATACTGGATTTGGAATGCAAAGGTTTGAATCTGCACCATCACGGTCTCATTCACCAGGTATGTGTACTCAGGCAAGTCAGGATGTTCATGGTTTTCATTTTCCTTATCTCTAGGAGTCAATATTTAACTCAGTAGGAATTTTGTCAGGATCAAATGAGAAAATTTGCCTAAAAATCCATTATTAATTACAAGGGACTAAACAAATATGAGCTATGTCAATATATAAATAAAATATATAAACAAATGGCTGTCTTCAGGTAAGACAATAGATTATGTGATGGGTTGTGATAAAGAAGCATACAAGTCCTATGTGTGCATAGTCCAGCTGATTTTATGGTATTTCAGGGCCTCAGATTATATCCTACTCTTGACAAGCACATTTGTAAATATATTATTAAAAATGTAATAAATTTTGTATATATCCAATCATGGGAGTTTCAAGACAAAATCCTATTAAGAAAAATTTAATGATATACTCTATAAGGTTAAAGAATAAACAGCCTTTTTTACATTTGAAAGAATGCCTATCACTGTGCCTCTCAATTTGGAACACAATACAAACGAGTCCTGAATTCACAAATGACTCATTGAACCAGAGAATGTTGGAAATTTCCCAGGATTGGGTTGATAAAAATTCCCTCACGCTTCTGACCCCTCATAGGTTCACAACCATTTGCTTCTCTAAAGTCATGTTCAAACCAGTGCAAGGCTCTCTTCCTTGAGGGGTTTCTAGGACATTTTGAAGTAATAAAAGAAAAAAACAGCATTGCTATATAATCTGGTTTGGGTGTCTATTTGTGCTGATCACAGTAACTTACTTTAGGAAGCATTCTAGAGTCTATTGATTTGTTTGTTTGTTTGAATCCAACCATCTTTTTTAGAGTTACTCCACTTCTATCACTCATTTTAGTTCTATAACTCCAAAAAAAGCATAGAATTAATTATAATTAAAAGGAAAAATTTATTTTTTTATTTGAAGACATAGTTTTGGTGCCCATGGCTTCCAATAGTGTCTGTGAGCTCCAAAGAAATCTTTTGGACTAAACCTTAGGGATCATTGTGATCCTGAAAGCCAGTCAACTACCAGTCTAACACAGTTGAGATCAGTCTAGAAGTACCCTCTACATATGAATGTCTGTTAGGAAAAGGAGAGTGCTGATAGGGAAAAAGGAAGACGTGGAAGATACAAGCAGACAACATTCTACACTCACTCAAGCACAGCACGTTTGGTAAGAACACAAATTCATGAAACACGTATAACAAACTGGGAGTCAAGAGCCCTGGTCTAAAGCCAAACATAGGGCTAATGTTCTAGGTACATTTGTGCAAGTCCCTTCACTCTCTGAAGCGACTTCCATTACCTAACCTTTTTGGAGGGTTTGGACTGCATACCCAATCTGCTATCTTTAGTGTTTCATGGATTCATGATTCCAGGGATTTTAATAGGAATTTAATAGAATGAATTACGGAAGATTAACTGGGGAGATTATCCTCTGCATATCATAGTGTGATAAAAACTAATGCGTAGACTTCCTGACCTAAATTCTGCCTCATAATGTAGTTTCTTCTTAACATAGACCGTTGGCTATATAATGAGTCTACAACAGACATGTGAATGCTCAGAATGGATTCAATGATAGTTGTCTTTCCTAGGGCCTCATTCATTCCAGAGAATAAATAATCCCTTCTTGATTCCTAGAACTATGTCCCCACTTCTCCCATCTCTAATGGAATACTCTTGGTAGAAGGTTGGATGTGCTTTGATTGGCTGTGCAGTGGGAGTAGCACACACAAAAAATATGAATAGTAGGATCTGAAAATCTCGGGCTTGAAAAAGTAGTCCATGAAAGATGTTATATTTTATATTTAGAAGCAGAATTTTATACCTTATGGATTACAGATTATTCAAGCATAATAACTCTTTCCATCAATGATGAAAGCGATAGACTTATACTGAAAGCGACAGACATATATAGATGAAAACTATATACTTATACTATTAATTACATAATCTAAATACTTGGAAACTAGAATAGAATCACCACCAAACAACTCTTAATGTACTAGGGCAGTAGTTCTCGACTTGGATAGCACAATATTATATTTTAATTTTAAAAATAACTAGGGTTCTCCCCTAACCACTAAATTAGGACCTTTGAACGTGAGAATTGTGTCCCACACTTAGAAACACCAACATGCAAATGGTGCACATGGAGATTTGCTACCCCACTTCCCTGACCTTGTACTACTAAAAGATGCAAGAAAAACGTGTGTAGACACCTCACTTTTCCCACACAAGTCTTCCTTCCTTCATTAGCACATATTCCAATAAAGTAACTATTTTATTTCATATTTCAAGTTTTCATTGAATTATAAAGAGCATAGGT
Source organism: Lynx canadensis (assembly GCF_007474595.2). Taxonomy (NCBI): domain Eukaryota; kingdom Metazoa; phylum Chordata; class Mammalia; order Carnivora; family Felidae; genus Lynx; species Lynx canadensis. The sequence goes on from NC_044305.1 coordinate 75,518,651, forward strand.
GGATAAGACCACTAGCAATTATCATTTTGGGGAGGATGATGTTGCCTGGAAAAAGGCAGTCAGGGAAGCTGCTCCAGGTGGCCTCTGAGACCCCTGGAGATTTTCTCATTTCTCACTAACTCGTGTTTTACCATCTGTAAAAAGGAGGCAAGGTTTGCCTCTGACCACCCCAGAAGAATGATCTGAGTGAAAATATAATTAAATACGTGAGATCCTAGGGGCCCTTTCCATAAGAAAGGCATGATGCAAAAATGAAGACATCATGATAGTTACTGTGGTTGTCACTACTACTGTTACTTCGCAGTTGTACTACAATATCCCTGTCACTCTGTTAACAATCTTCTTGGGACCAAAAGTGACAGGTGTAAAATGATTTTTTTTTAATGTCACACTTGCTTTGTCTTGTAAAGAAAAGTCTATGAGGACCTCAGAGGAGGCCAAAAATACAGTATTCTTCTAAGCCAAGTCCCTATACCCTCAGATCTAATGCACACACTCATTATTTCAGTGTCTCCACCCCTTCAATTACCATGCCTTTTCATTCAAATATAATGTAAAGCTTTGGCTGATTTGAATAGTGTTATAAAACACTGGAGGGACTCTCTTTAGAGCATTAAATTGTGTCAGCCTTTCTTGAATCCAGCCTTCCTGGATATCAGAACAATTTCTGCCCTCGCTTCTAGAGGACAAGCTCCGTTTCATATTTGTCTCTCACAGAGGCACGTAGTATGTGCGTGGTAGTAACCGCCGCTATGCGCCATTGAAGGATCCTGTGTTAGGAGTAAAGCCCTTTTTCCATACATGCACGATGAGAGAAACCACACTAACTGAGGTCTGTAATCCTTTCACTTCAAACACTGTTGCGATTTTCTAATTATTTCCAAAAACCCCAATAGGATGTTTTTTCAAAAGCTGAGCTACGTGACTGTAAAATCCAATTTGAAGAACAAGCCAAATATCATTGGCTAAAAGAACAAAGAAATCTTTGAATAGTTTAATAGTGTGTATGGGAACATGAGAGCTTTCCTCTGACAAATTTTAAGACAGATGATAAATTATAATAATTAAGGTATTGTCACTCTGGCCCAAAATATATATTCGTAGAGTGGAATAGAATAGAAAGCACAAAAACTGATTTATGTTTATAAGAGTCAATGGGAAAATAAGTGATGAAGACAGGAATTACTATAGTGATTGCAATGTTTATCCGTTTATAATTGCTATTCATAGTATATAGAATATATATTTTCCAAGTCAACAAAATTATTGTTTGTACATGCTATGGTTATCTTCTTTTATTTAAATATACTTATTAGTAGTAGTATTAGTATTGCTTTCAATATTATTTTTTTAATGTTTATTTATATTTGACAGAGAGAGAGACAGAGCATGAGTGGGGGAGGGGCAGAGAAAGAGGGAGACAGAATCTGAAGCAGGCTCCAGGCTCTGAGCTGTCAGCACAGAGCCCGACATGGGGCTCGAACCCACAGACCGCGAGATCATGACCTGAGCTGAAATCGGATGCTCAACCGACTGAGCTACCCAGGCACCCCTTGCTTTTAATATTATTAGCATTGATTAGAACTTCCAGAATTGTAATGGACAATGGCAGTGATGGGAAGCATTCCTCTGACTTTCCAACTAAGTGGATATTTGTTGTTAATTCTAAACACTTTCCTTTTATTGTGTAAAAGAGATACCCTTTCTCTTGTTTAGTGAAGGTGTATTTTGATTCATGAATCTATGTTGCATTTATAAAAACTTTTCAGCATCTATCTGATGGTTTTCACATTTTTCCTTTTATTTATTTATTTATTTATTTTGAGATAGAGACAGCACGTGCATGTGCATGAGTGGGAGAGAGGCAGAGAGAGAGAGGGAGAGAGAGAATTGCAAGTAGGCTCTGAGCTGTCAGCCCAGAGCCAAGCATGGGGCTCAATCCCATGAACCATGAGATCATGACCTGAGCCAAAATCAAGAGTCTGACGCTTAACTGACTGAGCACCCTCACATTTTTTTCCTTATGATGTGATGAATCATGGTCATAGATTACATTCTTAAATTTCTACATTAAACTGTACTAGGTATAGTTTTTATTTAAAGTAATTAGAAGTTGAGAAGATGGTGTTTAACATCTTTGTATCTATAGTCATAACTAAAATTGGCTTATGGTTTTCTTTTTGCACTAATTTTGTGTTAGTCCAAGTATTAAGTAGCCAATTTTTCATACCAGAACTATGGCTCTTATCTATCTGAATAAGCAATCACACAGGACAAACTATCCTACCCAAAGACACTTGAGTTGGAAAATAAGAGTTTAGCTATTACACCTACTGAATATAATGAATAAGTGTATATTTTAGTTTTCTTTTTTACAGATTAAAACAATTTTGAGAACCACAGCTATATCCAAATGACCTCAAACCAATTTGTTTATTTGGAAATTAAAATCTTAAGTCATTCATATTATCATATACACGCATAACACATATGAAAAATAAAAATTAGGTGGATTTTCTTTTTCCTTAATTAAATTACTGACAGAATGTTTGGACTCCATGAAAAAAACTCAATCCGGAATATATTTTGGTAAAAACTGGCATTATACAAAGACAAAATTTCTGTGTAAAAGAATTAATTGACCACTGTGAAACAGTGGGAAATCCTAGGACATGGAGTTAAAAGATCTGGGCCCAAGTTAAAAATTATAAACAAGTTGTAAAATACAAAATCAACATACAAAACTCAGGTGCATTTCAATAAGTGTATAATGAACCATGAACAACCCAAAAAGAAAATTAAGAAAGCAATTTCATTTATGAAAGCATCTAAAAAATAAAATACTTGAAAATAAATTTAACACAGGAGACAAAAGACTTGTATACTGACAGTACAAAATGATGCTGAATGAAATTAAAGAAGATACCAATAAATGCAAAGACACCCTGCATTCATGAATTGGAAGATAATGCTAAAATGTCAATACTATTCAAAGAAGTCTACAAATTCAATGCAATCTCAATCAAAATCCCTATGAAGCTTTTTGGAGAAATAGAAAAATACAAACCTAAAACACATATGGAATCTCAAGGAACCACAAATAGCCAAAACAATCTTAAAAATGAACAAAATTGGACGTCTTATTCTTCCAGATTTCAAAACTTATTACAAAGCTAAAGGCATCAAAACAGTGTGGTACTGGCACAAAGACAGACATATAGACCAACGGAGTACAACAGAGAGCCAGAAATCAGTCCTTTTTTTGGTGATCAAGTGATTTTTTGACAAGGTTTTCAGCAAATGATGTTAGGTGAACATGATAATCCACATGCAAAAGAATGAAGTTAAACCCTTACCTTACACTCTATACAAAGATTAACTTAAAATAGATCAAAGACCTAGATGTAAGAACTAAAACCATAAAACTCATAGAGGAGAACATAGGAAAAAAGCTTCACGACAATGGATTTGGCAATGACTTCTTGAATATAACAACAAAAGCACAGGCAACAAAAGAAAAAATAGTAAATTGGACTTCGTCAAAATTAAAAAAAAAAAAAAAGCTTTGTGCATTGAATGATACTGTCAATAGAGTAAAAGGGCAACCCATGGAATGTGAGATAGTATTTGCAAATCTTATATCTGATAAATTGACATCCAGAATATATAAAGAACTCCTACATCTCAGCAGCAACAAGACAAACCCAACTAAGAAACAGTTAAAGGACTTGAATAGACATTCTCCAACAAAAGATATATAGATAACCAATAAGCATGTGAAAAGATGCTCAACTTCCTAATCATTAGGAAAATGCGAATCAAAAGCACAATGAGATACCACTTCACGTTCATGAGGATGGCTACTATTAATAAAACAAAACAGGGGCGCTTGGGTGGCTCAGTTGGTTAAGCTTCCAACTTCAGCTCAGGTCATGATCTCATAGTTTGTAGGTTCAAGCCCCGTGTCAGGCTCTGTGCTGACAGCTCACAGCCTAGAGCCTGCTTTGGAATCTGTGTCTCCCTCTCTCTCTGCCCCTCCCCACTCATGTTCTGTGTCTCTCTCTCTCTCAAAAATAAATAAACATTAAAATTTTTTTAATAAAACAAAACAGAAAATGATAAGTTGTTGGCAAGGATGTGGAAAAATCAGAGCCCTTGTGCTTCACTGATGGGAACGTAAATAATGCAGCCACTGTAAAAAACAGTATAATCGTTCCTTTAGAAATATATATATTCTATATATAATATATATAGAATATATTATATATAGAATATATATAATTATAATTAATTATAATACTAATTAATATAATATATAATTATATATTATTTATTATATATAATATATTATTATATATAATAATTAATATAATTAATATAATTAATTATAATATAATTAATTATATATTATATATTAATTAATATAATTAATATATAATATATTATATATATTCTATATAATTACCATATGATCCAGCAATCCCACTTCTGGGACTTACCCAAAATAATTGAAACAGGAACCGGAACAGATATTGTACACCATTATTCATAATAGCCAAAAGGTAGAAACATTCCAAATAACCATCAATGGATGAATGGATAAACAAATGTGACATACAATGAAATATTATTCATCCTTAAAAAATGAATGAAACTCTGACACATACACCAATATGAATGAACTTCGAAGATACTTCGCAAAGTGAAATAACCCATATACAAAAGGACAAATATTGTACACTTTTACTTATATGAAGTAGTTAGACTAGTGAAATTTATAGAGACAGAAAATAAAATGGTGTTTCCAGGGGCTGGAAGAAGGGGGAGATGGGTGTTATTGCTTAATAGATACTGAGTTTCCATTTCAGAAAATAAAAAAGTTCTGGAGATGGATGGTAGTGATGGTTGTTCAACAATTTGAATGTACTTAATGCACTAAACTTTGCCCCGAAATATGGTTAAAATGGTAAATCTTATCTATATTTCACCACGCATGGAGAACCACCCTAAACTACTTGAGACCAGGGATTATGTCTTATTTCTCTACATATAAAATGTTGTCTACACATCACGTCTGCTGGTATCAGATGGAGCAGGTTTTGAAACCCAGATTTTTCATTTACTGTTTATTTGACTAGTAATTAGTAACTTCTCAAAACCTCTGTTTCCATATCTATAAATGGCAGTTATATTATCTACCTTGTGAGTTCACATAAAGCATAAATGAGCAACATATCAAGAAAACCAGTTATGATGCTGACAAGTGTTAGGTTATCAAATAACTGCTCACTATTATTCTTGTCCTTGAACTCAGCATGACTGACACAGTTCTTACCTCTGATACCACCTGTATGACTAAGTATGACTTTGGCCATGATTTTCTGTCTATATAGTGGGAACCATGTCGGCTACATCACAGAGTTGCCATGATGATTAAATAAGATGATGAGAAAATTCATGTAAATTATAGGATATATAAAAATAATATATTATAGGGGTGCCTGGGAGGCTCAGTCAGTTAAGCGACTGACTTTGGCTCAGGTCATGATCTCATGGTTCATGAGTTTGAGCCCTGTGTCAGGCTCTGTGCTGACAGCTCAGAGCCTGGAGTGTGCTTTGGATTCTGCGTCTCCCTCTCTCTCTCTGCCCCTCCCTCTCTCTCTCTGCCCCTCCCCCACTCACATTCTGTCTCTCTCTCTCTCTGTCTCTCTCTCTCTCAAAAATAAATAAATACTAAAAAAAAATATTTTAAAAATAAGATATAAAAATAAGATATTTCGCTGCAGGATGATGAAATACACTAGAAAGTAGTGCAAAAATGTTTTTCTTTAATACTTGCATTTGCCACAAGGAACAGTTTTCAACATTGATTTTAAATGTAACAACATATTTCAAAAGAAAATATGCAGGAACTTCTAAATCTGGAATTACAATATTCAAGTTTCCCAGACATATATGAAAAGACTGATCACTCCCACACAAAATAAACACATATTTCACGGTGGCACTTACACTTATGAAAAAGGACCCAAATACTTATCATTCTGAAATGATTGCTTACACCGTACCTCCCGACCAAGGAAAAGCTACCTCTGATTTCATCGTATACTCAGCCTCGATGAGATTTTCTTGAAAGAGCCAAAGCCTCCACAGTTGAGTGAAACCAGATGCTCAGTAATCAACTTGAGGGCGTCTGGTTTTCAAAGGCAGCATTTTGGAGGTTTTCCTATTACCTAGAGGAAAGCACTGGCAAGAAGAGGCATTTTCTGTACATGCACCTTCTTCTCCAGGGCAGCAGAGGGCACTCCAGCTCCACGAGAGACAGCCCTCTCAGGCCCTCAGCTCGCCTTACCTTCCTGGCCTTGCTGACTGAAGACATGTGAAACCCAGCCCAGCAGAACCCCTCTGTTCTCACAACTAAATTCCACTGGAAACCTATTTGCATTCCCTGAGAATTATCAGCACACTAACAAGGAGTAAATGGAGACCTGGTGAAGGGAAATTTTGTGGCACACGATGCAGCTGGCTGCCTCAGACCTGACCAACTTCCTTTCACCCCTCTTACTTATATCCCAAAGGCAGTTGACAACATCTGTGGCAGAAACTGTGAAGGAGCAACAAATACTTCCTCCAGTCCATAAGCCAAAGAAATTCCACTCAGGAATATTACGTTCCAGCCAAAGAGCATGGAACTGGCAGTCTGGCTGAGGATTCTCACCAGCTCTCAGTAAGTCTCCCCAGTAAAGGGAATAGGATGGGGAGGTCCTGGCACACTGTCGGGGAAAGGTTGGGGCAGCAGATACAAAAGCAGTGGCCCTACTAGCCTTGATCAAAATAAGCAGTCATCTTCCTTAAAATATGTACATGTGTAGAAACGTCTGCTACTAAGATTGTGCAAAGAAACTCCGCTGCCTCCTAAAGGGGTGCACTGAAAGAATTGCAAAAACGATTTAAAAAAAAAACAATAAAGAGGAAAGGTTTCATAAAGTTGCAGCTTTTCCCCCCTGACCCCATTATTCAGTTAGCTATTCAAATGACCCTAATTTAATTAAAAGAAAAACCCAGGTAAAGTGTTTTTTTGACAGGTTCTCTTCATTCCATTCATATTGCTTAGGAACCTAGATAATTCTCTATAAGGTCATCCGATGAGGATTTGCACTCCTCTCTGTTTTCTCTGTGGCCTGTCCCCATTTTCCTCATCCTATTTTTGTCATCCAATCTCCTTCAGTCAACATGATATATATTCTTTCCAGATCAGCCAAGCATCACAAAGAAATAAAACAACAATCTGGATTTGAATCTATGTTAACTAATATATCATTAAAGTCACCTTGCCTCCGTGGCTTTGCCAAAACTCTGGTGAAATTTACATTGAAGGACATTCATTATGATTCCCTTCTTCAGGTGATTTAACAAGTTTCAGAAAATGGGGGTATGTGGGATATAGGATAAATTGTTAGCTAATTCTAGGCATTGGCCTTCAGTGCCATACCAAGGGGTATGCCCTCCAAATGGGTCTTCAAATGATCAAGAACAGGTTCAAATCCGAACTGCTTTTTTTTTTTTTGTTACCTGTGTTACCTACAGTACTTAACTTCTTCAAGCCTCCATATTCTCAGATATAAAACTAAAAATAGGGACAATATAGGGTTGTTAAAATGACTTATAGTTTATATTCATATTTGAACAAAAACGCTGGATGCTCAGTAAACATGACATTCTCCCCTCGATTAAAGCAATGAATTAAATGCTATACTTACTACCAAGCACTTGCTTATTTCTGGCTTATGGGACGTTCAAATTCTTCAGTTCACTCTCTCCATTTCAGGACACACAATGTCAGCAAGCTTCGAGGAGGGAAAAAAGGGGGGGGGAAGATATATTTAGATACAAATTATTGTCCTTTTATCCTGAAAACTTCAGAAGAGCCTTCTTTTATCTATTCAGAAATTTTTCTGGTGTCTCTGAAAATGAACAAACAGACCCAAGGAAGACTGACAAAGAACAACCTGACTTAACAAGATTTGTGTAGAAGACTTTGGTGCAATACTGTCAGCATTTCTAAATCACTCTGCACATCTAGGTTTCTTTCCAAATAGTATATTGATTACTTGCAGCCAAATTGTGGTCTTTCAAACAGCATGTTCCTTTATCATGGAACCAGCGGTTTCAGATTCCATAATTGAGAGCTACATAGTTTATAGGAATTGATATTCAGAATATGACTTTTTAGTTTGAAGCTGAATAATGATAGATGTCCGTGGAGCCTGGTTGCTTGCTGGGAAAAAATAGTGCATTTCAAGTTTCCATATTTTTGCCAGGGGAAACAGCACCTTATGCATTCTTTCAGGAGAGAAAAATATTTCCATCTATCACACCAGTTTAGAAGACCTAATTCTAGAAATGCCATTGTAATAGTTTCTTCTTTTCTGGGGATGGCTACTCAAAATTCACCTTGTCTCATTCCAGCAAAATCATTTGTTGCATACTATATGTAGCACTGTCATTCTGTCTTTAATGCTCAATTTTGGATTAGGAAAAATAATAATGGAAAGAATGTATCACCTCGTTTTCCATGATGGGACATGATACATTCGTACCCTTGAAATACAATGGAAGTGAATGCAGACTTCTTGGCCATATTTACTATGTATTAAGTGGAGATCAAATAGTCTTCATTTTTATTTCACCCTTATTATCTGGAAAATGTCATTGACATACCTGCTCTCTTCCTCTCTTGAGAAAAAAAAATTAAGTTTTATTCAAATATAAATCTAAAAGTCTTTATATTTTCATAAAATATTTTGGAATATATTTTTAAAAACAAACTCTCTAATTAGTTAATAATGGTACAAATATCTTACATCCTGCATGTTTTTCCCTTACATCCAATCACTAAAATTTAGTGATGTAAAAAAAAATTAAAGTTTATGTATCATTTTTTAAAGTGTTTATTTATTTTGAGTGAGACAAAGAGAGACAGAGAAAAAGAGAGAGAGGGAGAGAGTGGGGGAGGTGCAGAGAGAGAGGGAGATAGAGAATCGTAAGCAGGCTCCATGCTGTCAGCACAGAGCCCCATGCAGGACTCCATCCCATGACCATGAGATCATGATCTGGGGCAAAATCCAGGGCTGACTGCTTAACTGAGCCACCCAAGCGCCCCTAAAATTTAGTGATTTTTAATCCAAATAGATTTTCTGATTGACATCTCATTAAATATGAGTTTGAAAGAGAAGACAGAAGTATTTTATGCAAAGATCTGGAATATCAGCTTCCTGAGCAAAATATAGTCAGATTGGTAAGACAAATTGCTTTCCTACTGCACCAGAATATAAAGGAAATGTCCTGATCTCTCAGGTAGAAATGTATGTGGAGAATGTGAACTACTTAATGACACAGGAAACAGTTCAATTTTCTGGTTCTACATGCACGTACTGCTCTAAAAAGCACTATTTCCATAATTTACTACAATATCATGTAATTACAATTTTGGATGTAGCTCTGTGAGACTCCTCAGTTTGAGACTACATCAGTCTACCCTGATCCCTCTCTTCCTTCAAGTTCTAGAATGGGGTATCTTGCACTTTGATACTTCAAATTTCATTCAAACAATTCCATATATATTTTGGCTTACACTTCACAAAGATTACACATTCTTTATATATACAGAATTGCAAAATTTTGCTTCTTGTAGACAGTCATAGTTTCTTAAAAAGTGACAGGCATAGAATAGGACCTCCAAAAACATTTTTTCATAATAAATTGTCTTTGGAAATATTATTGAACACAAACAAGACTTTTAGAAATCATAGTGATTTGTGATAATATTAATATAAAGAAACCATGAAAAGTTGTTTGCAAGCTACAGTCTTTTAATCACAGTTATTTTTTCGCCTTTCAGCCTCTCCCCTACTCACTCACACACACACACACACTCCTGAGCCAAGAAGTGGGGGGGGGGGGGTCATTTTGCTTTCCTATCAAATCCTGAAACAGTAATGTTATAAATTCAGAAATCATTATTTTTTTTAAGTATAATTGATAATTTTCAATGGCGGTTCTGAAGAAGTCTATAAAACTATCTAGATGATAATCTTGAAACCAAGTTAACTGAAACATATACATTAGAAGCCAACATACCTAAGTTTTGAAATTAATAAAATTCCTTGGTAAAGTTTGCACGCTCCAGGATGTGATTTCAAGAGATTACCTCCAGAATAGTCTCATTAGTTTTATGGAAATATATAAACTGTATTTAAAGTTTTATTTTGTTAACCTTGACAGATATGTTTTATTATATTAGAATAAAAGAAAAAATAAAATTAAATACAATTTAGGGGCGCCTGGGTGGCTCAGTGCATTGAGCGTCTGACTTCAGCTCAGGTCATGATCTCACAGTCTATGAGTTCGAGCCGCGTGTCGGGCTCTGTGCTGACAGCTCGGAGCCTGGAGCCTGCTTCAGATTCTGTGTCTCCCTCTCTCTCTGCCCCTCCCCCGTTCATGATCTGTCTCTCTTTCTCTCAAAAATAAACATTAAAACATTTTTTTAAATTTTTTAAATTAGAATAAAGGAATATGGTATTAGTGAAAATGGAAAGTTTTTTTTTCTTTTTTTGTAATTTTAGAATTATGCAAAGTATCTCAAAGAATTATAAGATCCGAAAGATATATGAAAATAAGATATTTTATCTAAAACCTAGTGGTCGATTGGTTAAGAGTTAATCTTTACCTTTCAAATTCAGTAAGTAAAAAAAAAAATTGTCTGATTTGCTTCTCATAGAAGCACCTGTGAATTTGAAATTACAACTGTTTTTGAAGAATACCATATGAGGATTAGGGAATCCTATTTTGGGAAGTGAGTGGCAAGTATTGTGCACCAAGGCGAAAAAAAAATCTACATGAAATTATTCTGGCTTTAAAAAGCAGGAGTGGGGGGTAAAACTGAAATATGGAGAGTAAAAGAGTTTCCAGCTCCAACATATACTTTATTCCCCCCCCACACACACACACGTATTCAGTCACTTTTTAAAAAATCTTTTACCTGAATTTATGTTAAAATTCACTTTTAAAGCAAGAATGATTCTGCACTAGATGGGATTCTTCCCGAAATAAACATGAGTAGTGGCTATTTCACCCAGCTTCTCCTTTATCACTCTAGAGAAGGAAAGTCGACAGACTTTGTATCTGCAATGTAATTAGCTTACAGAGGTAGGATCATAATGAAAGCAAAATTCACATTATTACAGCCTTGTGATTGCTTGCTTATTCTAACTAGAATAAAAAGTGAATTCCACTATGTACATTCGAAGATTTATTGAATCCATTTTCTAATATTTTCCCTCCAGAAAAGCAGGAGTTTGATTAGCAAGCTGGAACACTAAAAATGGTTCCTGAGTGCAGAGTTCCCATCCTGTGTCAGGGGGATCAAAGAAAGGGGAAGAGCTCCAAAACAAACATAGTGTGTGCTGTTTGGCCACCATAAATTGTACAACGCGTTTCTACTGCCAAGTTACAATTAAATTGTATTTAGGAGAAGTTACACATTGTTCTTAGAAATAATACTAATAATGATCCTGTCAATCAAAATTCCTGAAACTGAATTGAAAGCTCTTTGTTGGGTCTCGCCATCAAGGATGCGTTGCAGGTGAAGAATTATTGATAGCCAGATGCACAGACTACATCTTTAGATCCTATGGCCTAAGGTCATGAAGGTGAGGGAAGCAAAATAATGCCGTTCTCATCTAGCAATAATGGACTTGCCAGAATTTGAAACAAAACTCTCCTTCCAGCTACTGCTTTCATGTCAGAGAAATAAAATACAAGTACAAAATTTAAAGCTTTGTGTGTCTAACCCTTTCTGACCCCTTTTACATTCAGTTATTAATAATAATAACTATGATAATAATGCTTATGCCCAGGGCTGGAATGAGGGTTAATTAGTTAATATTTATAAAGCTTTCTGAAAATGAAAAGTACTGTTTAAACACTCGGTATATTCTTTTCTTTTCTCCTTTCACCCTTTACTTTCATTTCCTTCTTTTATCATAGATCAATTTCTTTTTTTCTCCTGCCTGGCTAATTTTTTTCACTGGCTATATTTTCTCCTCTTTTTTCTGTTCTTGCCCTTGACTCCACATTGATCCCTATCACTCTCACACTTCAACCTTACCTTTGCTCTTCTCCCCTCCAGTGCTGTAGGCACCTCATTCTCATTTCATTTTTTCTGTCTAGTTCCTTTATTCGCTCCACATTCTTTCATCTTTTGCCTGTATATTCATCTTTTTCATTTTCCTCATTTATAAAAAAAATCAGTAAAATATTAGAAGTGATATAGCTGTCAATTAAATTTCATATCCATATTATGGCCCTTTGAGACCAAGAAGTAGATAAATCCAATTGGTTGCCCCAAACCCTTCCTACTAGATAGCCCATTCTATGAAATCATAGACTGCAACCATCTGGAAGAGTTTCCCCCTTGTTTCCTGCAGAATCTCAACAAAATATTGCTTCTAATGAATCCCTCCATTCTGAGAGCTTTTAAAAAGTCTTGATGATACTATGAGTTTTCAACAGGTTTATCAAAGGGCATATTGTATGTGAAACCAGGTTTTAGCTGGTTTCACATAGATATTTCCCACTGTAAGTGCAAATTCTAAAGACTTGGGCAACAATAAAGAAATTGGAATTTATCAATTTATCATCCCCTTTCTAAAAGTAAAAGTGTAGAAATAACGCAGCTAGCCCCTAAGGCCTACACAGACACACACACACACACACACACACACACACACACACACAAATTTAATTGTAGTTATAAAGATCAAGTAAATTTTAATTCTATATTTTAATATGTTTCAAGAGATTCTATTGTTTGAGAGTTTTACCCAGATTTTAGAAATAAGATGGCAAACATGAAGACCTATTCGGTTTATAAGCTCATGACTCAACTAGTTGCTTCTTAATTATTCTCACTCATCAGAATCCTTTTATCTAGTTATATATATTGTCATCTGAATAATCTAACTAAATCATTCAAACATTGCTATATTCTTGCTCAAATGCCTTCAGGACTTTGCAATTGCTTATGAAGTTCAAAGCTTACCAGTTAGGACCTGCAAAATCATTCCTCAGCTTAAATTTTCAAGTCAAATAAAATATTTAGTAAACACATACTGTGTGCTATGTTAGGTGCTGCTGGGATACAACTTCCCAATTATAGCTGCCTGGAGACCATGGGAAGTACTTATGGAGATCATAAGAAGTATAAGCCATTGTATCTAAAACCAAAACATCCAGCAGAACTTCGTATGGCCCCTTTGTTTAGCTCTGCTCATCCAAACTTGTGTTGCCTACAACCAGTTGTTAACTGGTTTCACAACATCCTCTGTGCTTTCCAGTCTCTGTGCAATTTCGTAAACCCAATAGGACCCTGCCACTGCTCTCTGCCTACCAATTTTTAAAATATCTTTACCAGAAATTTTGAACTGATTTTCCTTCATCCTGTGATAATTATTGCCCTATACTCTTATTTTGATGATTAATCCAGCATAATCTTGTTTTATTTACTCAACAGATATGCATTAAACTCCTGCCATGATCAGGAAACTATGTTAAGTTTTGTAGGAGTTGTGGGAATGGCAGTTGCTGCCATTAGGATATTTATCTTCCCGGGGATATAAATAAGGAAGAAGGTATATTAAGTAACAATGAAAGCTATCAGTTAAATATAGGCATACAGATGAAGAAGAAAACATTTCAGCAGGTAGTCAGTAGGTAGTATTAGAACTGGATAAAGAAGAATGGAAGGTCTTTTTAAGAAGATGTATCAATCATATTGCTATGTAACAAATTATCCCAGAATTTAATGGCTTAAAGCAACAAACTTGCATTTATGATCTCATATTTTCTGTGGATTAGGAATCTGGGTGCCATGTAGTTCACTGTCTCTGACTTAACGCATCTCGTGAAACTGCAATCAAGCTGTTGGCTGGAGCTGCAGTATCTCTGAGAGGTTGCACTTCCAAGATCACTCACCTGGTTATTGGCTAGCCTCATAGTCCCTTGCTATGTTGGCCTGTCCACAGAGATACCTTAGGACAAGGCAGCTGGCTTCCTCAGAGTGAGAGATCCAGAGACACAGAGACAAAGACAGAAAGCAAGTATACCCAAGGCAGAAAGTCAAGCTTTATAACCTGATTTCAAAACCAGCATCATATTACTTATGCCATGTTCTACCCATTATAATCAAGTCACTAAATCCAACCCCCACTGAAGGTGATGAGATTACACAAGGGTGTGAATACCAGGAAGTAGGGATGATTGGGGCCCTGTTAAAGAATGACTTCCACAGCAATGATGATAATACAGTGAAAGGGCAAGGGGCGAAATATTTAGGAAATGGTAAGCATTCCAGGCTAGACATGTCATAGGAATAGAGAGTTCTGATATTGCTGAAGAGTCTGATTTTATGGAGCTACTAAAGAAATGTTGAAAATATTTATAAGAACACTACGATAAGGGCGACATTAAAAAAAATTCAACTCATTGTATTAAGCACAATTTTGAGGTAGCAGTCTCCAAATAAAGGCATATTGTTAAGAAATTTACATCACAGCCAAAACATTACATCCACTTGAAACAAGAATTATTCTGAACTGTAAAGTTATATTATATAACTTTTTATGCACCATATATATCTTGTCTATCTGTGACTAAATCTTAAGACAATGATAGGCTATGTCTTTGTATCCTCATTGTGTCTAACACAATGTACCTAGTTAGGGCTGCATAAATATTTGTTTTTAAAAAAGGCAGGGAAAAGATCATGAGAAAGTAGTATTCTGGAAGGGAAAAGAGTTTTCAAGAAAGATGCGGCTGGTTTTCTCAAAATAACACCAAATATTTGAGTTGTAACTGAAAAGAGAAGCCTAGATATAAAAAGTGAGATATCTTTCCAAAAGCATTACCAATGGGGAGATAATGTAGAACCCAACACAGTGAATAGATACAGAGCAGAGAAATGGAAGAACTCAGGGTAGACTTTGTTTGCAGGGAGTTTGGTGGTTCTGGGAAAAAAGAAAGTATTATAGTAGCTAGGAAAAACTGTGGTTGAAGTAAGTGAATACAGGCACATTTTTTGGCTGAAAGGAAGCAGTTAGTAGAAACGGGAAGAATTTAAAGACTTGTGAGAGAAGAAAGAGTTTATGGTGTAAGTCTCAGAACAGACAGAAAAGAATGAGGTTTAAAAAAAATGCACAGATGGTGGCATTAATCGTGGAAAGACACAGGAACAACTCTTCCTCCAAGAGACAGGAGGAAAATGTGTGTGATGTGTGAGAAAACATTTTTAATTCACACAGTTCCATACCAAAGTCTCTGCTATCAAAATGATCGAAATGATTTTAAAGACCATGTTATATTCTGGTTTGTGAGTCACAAATAGAGATCATCTAAGGGTACAATTAGGTATATGCAAAGTAATATAAACTGAATCCACAACAGTATCTTTACTCTAATATTTTTTGTTTCATTTCATATACTTCTGCCTGATGGGACCTATGGAAAATCTATTCTCATAAAATAAACAAAGTACTCATAGAGTGTTATGTTACTATTAGGTCAAATGACTTAAAAAGAATGTTATTTTTCCCCACATCATCAAGAATTCTATTTAATGACTATCTGAGCTCCTATGATATGAAATGCATCAAGTTAGAAAATGAAGAGGAGACAAAGACAAGAACAAGGAGTCCTTGACTTTAAAGAACTCACAATAGAGGAAGGAAGGTAGCAAGTACACAAATTCCTCTGACGCGGGATAGACGGCATGGAACTGTCAGTAACAAATTGATAGGGATTCCAAGGAAGCAAAGATGGTCTTCAGGTATGGTCATCAGGAAGTCCTCATGAAAGAGACTACAATTTACATGGAACTGGCATCTTTATAAGACTTTTAAGAAGAACCATGAAGAGAAAGAATGCTCTAGTGTCAGGCAGCAACATGGATGAAGACACAGAGGTGGAAGATTACAGAAACTATTCAGAGAAAATCAAGTATCCCAATTAGGCTCAAAAGTAGTGGCATGAGGGGGAGAGTTGGAGAAAAGCCTGGAACATCTGGGGCTGAAATAAATGGGGTTTTCATCAATGAGTCAATAGATGCAAATCTATGTTTTAAGAAGCTCAATCTAGTGGTGATATGATTTAGAGTCAACAGAAAAAGGTAAGGAGAATTCAATTAAGAGCCTGTTGTGGTAATCCAGACAAGTAATGGGAACAGAAATGGAAACAATGTCTGAATGGAAACCCTCAGTAGGATGTGTGAGGCCTCGGAAGGTGAAATGCAAAGGATAAAGCAAAATGACTGGATGTGAGGGTGATGAGGGAGAGCCAGGAATGACTCCAATAGTTTTCAGTTTCGTTGCCTATGCTGCCAAGAATTCTTAGAGTTTGGAAAATGGACAGTCTCCAAGAATCGCAATTTAAGGATAGTGCAGAGCACTGTGGAAGTCAATGCATACTTCAGAAGATTTACCGTTCGGACTGAAGGTTAGATAATGGCCTGAGTGAGAGGCTATAGTCGCATCATACCACAGGCACTGTAATGAGCAGTATGCTAGTGTGAGGAAATAAAGTTACTACACAGTAAGTACTGGTGGCAAAATGTGGTCAACTTCTGTAATGAAAAAAGGATATCTTGCCAGAACATTCCACATTTTCCTTCCTTAGCAAAATATTCCTCTAGCATCAATTATTAGCTCTTCAGGATCAAGCACCTTTATGGAAAATCCTAAAACATCCCTAGCTTGTTCCTAATCAGGGAGACCTGAGAACAGCATAAAGCCATAAAGAAACTTGAATTATAATAAGCACAAGCCAGTCAGCCAATCAGTGTAAGATATATTATTTATGTCCCCAGTAAAGGATGCAGCAAATAGATGCTCTGTCCTATCATTCTGCACTTTGAAGTACACAGACTCATTACAAATGAGACCCTAAGTTCTTTTTTTTTATTTTACTCTATTTTTTCTTTTCCTTAAATCAGCAATCCACCGTATAGGCTCTTACTGATATTAGAGACATACGTCTCTTAATCCAATGGTATATGAATTATAGCAGTAAATGGCTTTGAAAGTGCCTCGAAAACAAAATATGGAAATTCCCACCTCACTCTCCCAAGAGAATAGGATGAGCAGTCATTATGTTTGTGAATTCAGAGAATGCTACCCCGTTGTTCAGAGACAGCAGGTATATAATTGTTTGTCTCTTTCTCTCTCTGAAGTAGTTTTTTTTTTAATGCGAAACCTCAGACATACTCAAGGACAGCTTGCCAGATTGGTCAAGAACACTACTATATCTACATATTCACTAAGTCATAAATCTTCTATACTTTGGCTATGCATATATGACACATGACCCTTATTTCTCCCCTGTGGTAGCTTACTCAGAGACAATAGAGGTCTATGAAAGCACAGTGCTTCCTTCACAGGAAATATTTCACACATACCTCTGCACCTACCAACACATCAAGTAATTGAGATAGCCTGGAAAAGAGGGTAACATTAATTCTCTTAAATAGACTAATTTCGCTCAAATAAGCAAGAAAATTACCTCACATATTTGCTATCTACACACAATAATGCTATCTACATGTTTCTAGACTTTGGTTATGTTTTATAAGAGCTAATAAACAATTCTCTGAATTCCTCTGGTATTTGGTTCAATCTGTCTATCAGACATTAATTAGTTCTATAGCAATCTCTCCTGGCTGTCCTGTGGAAAGGCAGCACAAGGGAAAAATCAGTCAGGATAACAAAAGAAATACTTGCCTCCATTCTGACCAGAAAAATTTGTCATTAATAGAACGTTCAACATTCAGATCCAAAGCTCATTTCACTTTCTCATGGGAAAAGAGACAACTATACCATGAACATTAGCCAAATTATCAGTAAATTGAGAGATGTTTATTTGGCAATTTTACCACTAATACTTATAAAACAAATAGGTATAGGCCTTTTGAGTTTGCTTGAGTTCACTGGAGAAAAATGACACTTTTAATAAATATACCAGGCAATTCAGTGACAAGGGACTTCCAAGCTATGGGTGCCATTCATATTTTCTAAGAATGTAATCAGAAAAACAAAAGAAAAACTAATGCAGTGTTATTACTTCTAATGTTTCCCCATTTCACTTAATTATGTCTACTCAAAAAGGAGCTCTCATTTCCCATGTTTCATATATGTTTTAGCATTTCTTTTTCTCAGTCTTTTGGTGTATATTGAACTAATCAAGGTTCTCGGTTGCAAGTAAGTGAAGCCAGATTTGGCTAATATAAACAGAAAATAAATTCTTGGGAGGATCAGTAGGGCCTTCTGTAATTGATGGACCAACTGGAGAATTAGCTGAGAAAATATATAGGAACCATAGGAGGTGGGTGGATAGGTAGCAGAGAACACCACCAATGACACAGCACAGGGGTGGTATAGACTTGACTTCACTCTACTCCAGCACCATCGTCAGTCCCCCAAAAAAACTCAGCATCTTTATATCATCATCTAGATTCAAAATCTCAGGCTGGAACATCCAATCAATGGCACTTCAGATATGTGTCTACACCTTCACTCACTGAGAATGGAGAGACATTGGACCTACAGTGTCTTTACTGGGAAGTATGATTGTGCCTGACAAGACTCACACAAAAGAATAAGTCATTCAGCCCATTAAAGACAGAACTTCTCGTGTTGGGCAAGCAGAAAACATGGCAATGCCCATTATGCATGCTACAAGAATTGCACTCTAAAAATCACATAATTATATCGCTATGTAGTAAGCATATTGAATTGTTTTTAATTTGGAAAATGGGACAAAGGGAAATGGATTGAATGTTCCTTTTAGAAACTTCATTATCACATAGGGTATACATTGGTCAATATGTTTCTGTCCTGTGAGGCCTAGAAAGAGAAAGCACTTCCCTCCATCTTTTTTTAACTCTCTCTTCAAAAAGCCTTGATATATTTATTAATGAACGCCATTTTAACACTAAAAATAATGCAATATAAAGCTACTGTTATGGAGAAGTTACTTTTTTATAGTTTATTTATTTTGAGAGAAAGAGAGCACAAGCAGGGTAGGGGCAGGGGCGGGGGGAAGAGAGACAGAATCCCAAGCAGGCTCTGCACTGATAGTGAACTCACGAACCATGAGATCAGGATCTGAGCCAAAACCAAAAGTTGGATGCTTAACTGACTGAGCCACCCAGGCACCCCCAGAGAAGTTACTTTTATGCTAAGCACTGTTCTAAGTGTTTTATGTATACTAGCTCATTTACCTGTATTGATTCATTTTACTTAGTGGGGTTTCTAAAGGTTTCTGAAATCATTTTTGAGAAAATAAGCTCAGGTAAGGTTACTAAAAACCATATGTCTCCTCAAATGCTGGAATATTCTGGAACTACCCAAATATCCCATGCTACAATTGGTTCTTAAAAAATTACCATCATTTTCTGGGGAACTGAAGAGGGAGTGATTCTTATTTCATAAGGCATGTTTGTTACCCTAATTCAGATATGACTGTAATACCACCAAGATAGCATAATAAAAATCTAATTTTTCTGGACAAAGTATCCTTAGTAAAATTACAAACTGGTAATTTTTTATGTTTATTTATTTATTTTGAGAGAGAGAGAGAGAGAGAATGTGAGCATGAGTGAGGGAGGGGCAGAGAGAGAGAAGGAGAGAGAGAATTCCAAGCATGTTCTGTGCTGTCAGTGCAGGGACTATGAGATCATGACCTGAGCTGAGATCAAGAGCGGGACACAACCAACTGAGCCATTCAAGTGCCCCTACAAATGCTAATTTTTATAATTATCATTACTGAATTTATGCTGAAAAATACACAGGTTGGAAATGTTTGAGGTAAGGTATTTCAATAGACTAAAATTATACAGAATTTTTTTAAAAATCACCATCATTATGTCAAACATATTCTACCATGGAGATAATCCAAATCACATATAGTCACATAGCATGGGTCACTGGTTGCCTACAATATCCATGATCTCCTTCTCATTCACCAAGAGGACTCCAGGAATCTACCCAGCTAGAAGAAAACATTTCCCAGCTTCACGATGAATTAAAGGTAGCAATCATGGGGTGGTGCTCTAGGAAAATTCTTTATGAAGAGCTGTATTTGGCCTTCCCCTAGCCCTTTTTCGTCCTTTTGGTCCTGCCCCCCTCATCTTCCAAAGCCTAGCCGAGAATACAGGTGCAATCACTAGACCTCTAATAGTCAATTTGGGGCTCTAAGGTGATACTGAGGATTGAAGCCATGAGGTAGGATGGCAGAGCAGAAAAGACAGATATGGAATCCCTGAAGACAGAATAGAAACACTGTGTCCACCCTAGACTGCAACCTCTGCCCTTCTTTTTTACAAATTCAATCTTGCCCGAGTCAAGGTAATTTGAATTTTTTGTTATGACGCTGAACACAATCCTCCTTCTTTGAGTTTGATATTTTAGATGGATATATCATGTGGAACACATATGAAAAGTTCTAGTAATGGTGCCTTTATATTTGTCTAGCAGCTTACCATTGAAAATGTTTTCCACATACATCATCTCTTTTTTTTCCCCTAAAGGAATTACAGATAAATGAGGTTAAATCATTTCAAACTGATGAAACACACAGTGAAAGCACTAGATACACTAGAACTAAGATGATCTGACATCTTTCCTTATCTTTCTATTACTTTCTTTCCTTTAATTATAGCTGCACTTATACGGGTTAATTTACTTTTATTTTTATTCTTATATGTAGAAAAAGGACATTTTAACCTAGATGTTTAGTTTCTTATTATTGTTGGAAATTAGCTCATAAAAGGTTTTCTGAACTCCATAAGTTTCAATTCCAATTCAACGTCTCTAATTTAATGTAAAATATTCACTTTTTTTTTCTCTTTAGATTCCCTTCACCCATTTCTCCACCCTCATCCCCCACCTCTGTTCTCCTACTCCAATCTGTTCTCTGTGTCTAAGAGCTTAGTGGGTCTTTTGTTCTGTTTGGTTTTGGTTTTTGGTTTGTTTGGGGGTTTTTTGGCTCCACATATAAGATAAATCATACAGTGCTTTTCTTTCTCTTTCTGACTTATTTCTTTTAGCATAATGCCATGTTGGCACAAATAGCAAGATTTCACTTATTTTCATGGCTGAATAATATTCCATTGAACACACACATATATATATCACAATCTTTTATCCATTCATTAATTGATATTTAAGTTGTTTCCATATCTTAGCTATTAAAACCCTAATAACCTGAGAAGTGGTAATATCAGGTGAAATTATCCTCATTTTATAGATGGTAAAACAATTTCATATTTTAAGTGACTTGCTCAGGACTATAGAGGTTAAGTAGAGTATCTTTAATGTGAACTCGGGTCTTTAAACTCCTATTCCATCTCTTTCTACTATGTACTACTTTATCTAAGAAAGTTTTGTTTTTCCAGATAATACACCATTTCTGAAAATATTCAGCCAGGTATTCAACCTAGAACATGTAAATGCATTTGCTTATTCTTCATATTAACAACTTCAATTCAGTGAGAAAGCATTCCATTCACAACTCAATAGCTATAGGCCAAGAGAAACACAACAGTCTGAAAGTGATTTACTGGTGATTTTGGAAGACCCCAGGAACATTATTTTAGAAAAATCTCAGCTATCTGACTCAAAGACCCAGAAAAAGTGAGCCAAAGATATACAATGTGGGTGGCAGGAATTATTAAATGAAGAGGAAAGTCTCATGACTTGAGGATGTACAGTCAAATAATGATTTTTAAATTAGCTGAATATTAAATAATGGTGGGCTTTCAGTATAAACATTTTATATAACTAATCGCATAACCTAAGTCTACTATTTTCTTCACATTAAAAAAAAAAAAAACCTCTAACAAACACTCTGAAGCATAAACTGTAAGTTTTACAAGTGTCAGTTGAGCATGTTTTCATCTATCCATTAGTAGTAGGCAAATGTCACCACTATCTGTATTACATGAAAAGGGCAAAGAATGTGCCCCAGATTCCGGATTTCAACTAAAAAGACAAAAAATAGAACCAGTGACTGAATTAGCTCACCACTTTTTTTCTGCACAAGTAAAAATAGTTTTAGAAATGAGGAAGTATACCCACCAAAAAATCTAATATAGTAGACCAATAAGAAGTTGGACTTTGGGACACCTGGGTGGCTCAGTCGGTTAAGTGTCTGACAATGGCTCAGGTCATGATCACAGTTGGTGAGTTCAAGCTCCACATCAGGCTCTCTGCTGTTAGCACAGAGCCTGCTTCAGATCCTCTGTCTCCCTCTCTTTCTGTCCTTCCCCCACCCTCTCTCTCTTTCTCTCTCTCTCAAAAATAAATAAACATTAAAAAAAAGTAGTTGGACTTTGATGTAAGGAAGACCTAAGATAGAGTCTTGACTTTGCTACCAATTGGCTCTTTGGCCTTAAAAAAATCATGCACACTCTCTTTCCTCACCTATCAAATGAGAAAGATAAGACTGCCTCAAAAATCTGTTGTGAGGAGATCACATCGTTGCAGGGTGCCTGGGAAGTAGAATAAGTACTCAAAAATGGATCGTCATTAATATTTTTTAGATAGATCATAATTAGAATTTTCTTTTCTGATATCCCAAAGTCTTCTCATATGTCTCTTAGGTCAAAAAGGGCATGGTTTACTTAAAAAATATCTCCAAATGGCATTGCCATTATCAACTTATTTGTGTATGTATGTGTGTAAGTGCATGCACAAGTGTGCCCAAAACATCATGATCGAAAGCGATGAGAGATTTCTTTCTTCCTTCTTTCTTTTCTTTTCTTTTTTCTTTTCTTTTCTTTTTCTTTCTTTTTTTTGGGGGGGGGAGGTCGGGGGACTGTATCACTTTAGACCAAATGATAGGCCAAAATAGACTATTTTTTTCTTCAGTGTACATATGTACAGAATGTACACAGTATTTGAGGCAAGATGAGGTCATACTAAGATGGGGTTTCTTTCCTGAAACTTATCCTGTTGAACAATCACCTCTTGAAGTACAGAAAGGGTGACTTAGTACAATAAGCAATCGTAAAGAATTCCAAAATTCTTCAAGTTCTGAATACTAAGGAGAAATCCTTCATTTAATATTTATCTTGATTTCAACAAGGCTAGAAAACATCAAATTTGGGTAAGACAAATACAATAAGTACTCTCCCATTCTTTGGTCCACCTCACCAGACAAATATTGAAAGTGGGTATGGACTGACGACAGAGAGTACATGAAGGTGAAAAATGGCACATAAAATGCCTTTTGATTTTCACCAAGGTTGTGATGTTGCTTCTTGGAGTCCTCAATTATCTGATGGATACAATATATATCCTGTCAAACTGCAATGTCCTAGTGCACAAACTACTTCCTGGATCTCATCTGAATTTACCACCGGAAATCCCCACTCCTTAATACCTCCCGAAATGGTTCCTTTGCAATAAAGATGGATGCAGCTGCGGCCCAGAAGCACCTTTGCACAGAATGACTCTATTTTGCCTGTTAACATTTTAACCACGGGCTCTAAAGCACTAGTATTTAAATGAGAACTAAATCAAAAATTAAAAACTCATTAATTTACAATACTCTCTTGCTGAGTATCAGGCAGTTTAGACAAAACAGAAGTCTACCTATGAGGAAAAAGTTGACTACAAAAATTAATATTGCAAACAGGAATCCAGGAAAAATACATATTTAAGAAAATAATTGCTATCCACGCCTTCAGAAGGATAGGCTAATTACAAATACCTTTATATGTATATATGATCATTTTAAGAATTTTTAAATGATATGAATAGCCTAGGTTGATGTTAACACATATTCTCAAAAATACTAAAACTGCATGTCTTTTAAATATTATATAATGAAGACTGTCTTTTCCCCCAAGCTAATCTGAATTAAGTTTTTTATGATTTTTAAAAAGAAAAAGGTAAAAAAATATGTTTTATGACAACTGATCAAATATTATTTTATATACCTGAAATATTTTTTGTATTCTATGAAAAATATGCATATAAATACATATATACACACACAACACACATATGCATATACATATTTAAGTATACATATACAGGTGCAGAGGCACACATATACGCATACATATGCTGCTTATTTCATTCATTGGATGAATTGAAAAATATATCACTGTAACAGAATCATTTGAGGAACTGAATGCAAATATCGAATAATATTTTACTGGCAAAATCAAGCAGACAAAAGCTTCATCTAGAATAAATATATAATGTGGCCAACAAAACTGTAGAAAAATGTTGGCAGGCATCTGTAAAATATGTGCAGATAAGGTAAGTCCACCCATCCTTTCAGAGAAATACAGAGACGGACCAAATGCACAATATGAAAACAAAGTCCTGGAATCCAGAACTCCATTTGAGGAGGAGGAAAGGTTCACAAATCCCAGAGACCCTTTTACATAAATTTTGATGTTTTCCTTTTGTGTACAGTATTGATGAGTGTGTCGTATGCTCATTGAGAAACCAGCCCTCGGTAATTGTCAGGGATCTTCATTCTTAGTGCAGACTCCACTGGAAATTAATTGCTTCGGTGCAATCTGAACCACATCATAAATGTCATGTAGAAGTTGCAGGGAGTGAGGAGGCAGTGACAGCTCAATCCTCACTGTTTCATTTAAAGGTGGGTAAAACACACTGCGACAGAAGTGCTCTTCATCAATAATTTAGTCCGCAGTGTAAAGCCAAGCCGTGCCAAAGATGCCAGGGGAGCCGCTGCCTCCCTGGTTTTAATGACACCAGCAGGGAGGGGTTGAGGGGCCAGCTCAAATCAACATTCACTGCACATCTGGGCATGTCGGCAGATGAAGATATCAAGGACTGAGCTGACAGGACAAAGGGTTGAAAAAAGAAGTGTAACCTAGAAAACCTTTACTTTGAATTCTTTGTATAAATTCAAGGGAGATGACAGTTCCTAAGGTCATCTTATATAATAAAACTTCAGTGATCTACATAGAAAATTTTAACCCTTTCCATCATGTAATCAAAGAAAATGAAAGTTTAGTTTCTAACGTTCATTTTACAACTCTAAAATATTCCTATTTGTTCCCCCCAAAAGACTTCTGCAATGAACGAAATGTTAACAGGGATTTTCTGATGGCATCTCATGAACCCCAATTATAGCTCCTCAAAAGCCCCACTATGGTTGGGGGGGGAGGTCAGTCCAACTCTTAACCTAGGAGAGTTTAATATCTTGGCTATTTCACAATGTTTGCCAGAAACTCAAAATTTAGTTAGGAAGCTCCCATTGTAATGTAAAAGAAATAATGTAAAATGGCACAATCACCCGTTCCGTATTGTACCTACTTTAAAAACAGATAGGGGAGGGAGGAATGTATGTTTCACTACCCAAAGAGTGCTGTTTCTGGGATTCTAATGCAAAAGTTTGGATGGGGCTTCAAAAATGGGAATTATTTGAATTATATGAGTAGCAATCTTGTCCTAATCCTTTGAGGACACCATGCATCCCCAGACTGTGGTCTTCTTAGAACTCCAGAGGCCAAATTCAATTATCTCATCCTATGTTTTGTATATTTGGAGGACATCACAGCCTCACTAGGCTGATTGGATTATCACACTAAGATTCAGTCTTCACTGAGGGAAATTTACTGAGTTTCCATTTTCACCCTAATGGTTTTCACCACTAAAACAGAAGTTAGTAACAGGGTTAATGCTAATCAAAATTAAGAGTTTAAATTATTTCACTATAGAAATAAAGAATAAAAGACAATCAGTATGTGTAATTTATAAACAAAAAACATGAGGCAAACACAAAATGAATTTCAAATTTAATACTCTGATAACATTTGGCCCCTTTTAGGTGATTAGTATTTAGGTGATCATTATCCAAAATATAGAATGTGTGAGAAAGCCACACTAGTTTCAAAGTGTGAGTTCATGGGGAGGCATATGATAAGAACCTAATAAATCCAAATTTCAAAAATTTCTAAGCATGATCAGTCCATCTCAAAGCCATTGTAGGATAAAAAAAAAGTGTGTAATACAATTTAAAACACATTTTGAAAATGCCTTTTATGAATTGGTGCTGATATTCATGACACATCATATTTAAACCATTACTGCAGATCTTGTCACAGTTTGTCTTGCTTTTCTAAATGTCTGCTTTGTAGAGTAGGTTATGGTTCTTGCCATTAATCTGCTAATTTCCTCAGTAAACTCAAAAAGAAGAATGCCAACAATCCAAAACAGGGACAGGTAGGCAATCCTATAGGATGTAGATTTGACAGAATGACACACCCAACCCAACCCAACCCAATGCCCAAGACAGGTTTTTCTAGTGGAGGGAAATCCCATGTGACCTGTGAAGAGTCTCACCAGAAAGAAAAGTGTCTGCGATACCAAATCCACACCTAACATACACAAGAAAGAATCTGTAAAATAGCTTGGTCTGTAATTGTCGAAGTAGAAACTTTGTGTGAGCACATGCCAAATTTCCCATTTCATGGCTGATAAAATACACACAATTAATCAATAAAAGTCACACTTACCAGCCAAAAACTTTGTCCCACCACTTCGGCTTTTCTCAATGTACTACTATAGTTAAGAAGGAATTGCTTAATTCCATTAAACACACACACACACACACACACACACACACACACACACACACACACACACTCTCATTTATCAAGAAAATACATGAGGGATAAGACTATTGTATTAGAAAGAACTGAGATGGGGGCACCTGCCAGGCTCGGTCCATAGACCGTGGGACTCTTTATCTCAGGGTTGTGAGTTCGAGCCCCACGTTGGGTACTGAGATAATTTTTTTAAAAGACAGAAAGTATTAAGTTGAACCATATGAAATTGCTGATGCTCGGCTCTTTTCTACCTACAAAAATGTACCTTCATATGCCTCACCCTAATAATTCTCCACTTTTTAGCAGCTGATCTAAATAAGAACTCTGATGATAATGTAAATATTTGTTAAAATCATCTGTTCAATAATGCTTTAACAAATTTTAAAGTCTTAATATGTACCAAGCACTTTCTTTGGTCTTAAATTAAAAAAAAAAAAAAACACTAGTAATAAAAATCCTTGCTTCTTCAGGAGAAATTGAGAGAAATTAGGAAATATGTGAGTTTAATGCTAAGACAATGGAAGTTCTGTTAAATAACAACTAAAAATGAGCAAACTGCACCTTTGAAATTATCTCAGTTTACAGAAAATAAAATTTGGGTGACAATAATTTTTCTATTTTTCTATTTTTAGTGTCCATAAAAGCAATATCATGAAGCCAACACATAGAAAACTACCACAACTTGCTGGTGGCAAGAAAGACCTGGGGAAAAGATATTTCATGTAGGCGATAGGAATGAAAAATAGAATGGCAGGTGTCACAAATATCAAATTAGTGTCCACTTTATGAACAGAAGCTGCTCAACTCTCTCTCCATATTCACATGTATGAGTCCCTTGAACTCCAGATGGAAATGGATGTTATAATTATCACCGGACTGTTGTAATCTTAAATGGGAATGGAAGATAATCATGCTGGAGTGTCAGATCCGAAGGATGGCTGCTTTTAAAAAGCCCATTAAACAATATTATCCAATTTAAATGGTAGCATTATCAGAAGGGCTTTGATAATGTAGCTACCAATTGTGCTCTCTTGATTTGTAACTTTCTTTGAGGGCGTGGGGGAACATGAGCTGTTTAAAGCACCTTTTAACAAAGCTCCTAATTTCTTTCTGACTTTGAATATTCTCTTTTCACTGCAGAGCTGAAGGAAACCTGTAGCTCTGATTAGAATGAACTTAGATTATACAGAAGGCCTGCCCTACAATTATACATGTGCCGACATTAAAACTCAGAGAAGCAGCAGCCCATGGTACAAGGACTAAGTGGTAGGTAAGAGAACATCCATTCGAAACTACAGAAAAAAGCAGAAAGAGTAGGGCCTTTTTGAGAGTCAGATAAAATATCTCAGAGGAGCAGATTTCTAATAGATATTCACCAGAGAAAAGTCACAACCATTCTGACATACTTAGTTATTTTAAGAAACCTTGGGATCTGTGTATGTCCATATATATTATACAAATGTTTACCCAAAATATGTGACTACACATTACTGACGGTAGCAGGTATTTTTAAATTAAATCTTGTCATTAGAGCATGACGAACCATATCAGTACCTCTTCTCAAACACCAGTAAAGGCACTTGTTTTTTGTTTTGGGGGTTTTTGTTTTTGTTTTTGTTTCTTTGCCTCTACTTGCTAGTGTTGGTGGGATATGTGAGTGGTAGGACCCTAGGAAGAGGAACTCTTAGTTTAATAGGAGTAACTAATAGAAATCACTAATTTAAGTTAATAATTTTATGATTTAATATGGGTGTCTCAAAGGGACAAATAAGGATTTTTAAAAGGAGTCTTTTCCAATATGTAGATTTTTTAAAGCCAGTTATTGGAACACTCTAATAACCATCTAGGCAATAATGGATGAAGCAAACAACCCCGTTCTAAGAAGTCAATTCTTTCTTCATTTAAACCCAACCTCCCTGTAGAATCACAAGACTCAAAATTAAATTTTTTAAATGATTATTTGTCTTTGAGAGAGACATAGAGTGTGAGCAGGGGAGGGTCAGAGAGAGAGGGAGACACAGAATCTGAAGCAGACTCCAGGCTCTGAGCTGTCAGAACAGAACCCAATGCAGGGCTCTGACTCCCTGATCACAAGATCATGACCTGAGCCGAAGTCCGACGCTTAACCGACTGAGCCACTCAGGCGGCCCACAAGACTCAAAGTGAAGAAAAGACTTGCCCGCCAGACTTGTTAGTGATGAGAGGTAATGCTGTCTGGTCCTACTAACTGGCATCTATTCCACACACCAGTAGATTTAATTTGCCATAAAGTTAAACATCTCCTACAAGATGGAACCATTTGCCTGGACATTCATTCCTTGCCATCTTCCCCATAGTGTGAAATGGCAATAAATATTCAAGACCATAAGGAGGTGGGGACAGATTGGGAAAAGGGCTCCTTCTTAGGAAGGAAATGAAAAGATATAATTAAAACAGGGTAAATATCTGAAGTCTCAGCTACCTTGACCAGTCTGTGAGATCTGGGAGAAAATATGCTTTCAAGATCTTGCAAAAAGGTCAGAGGAGGGTATTTTGAGGGTAAGGGGGTGGAGGGTCCTTGAGAGGAGCCAGGGAAGAAACATTCTAAATAGGCTTTTTTTAAAATTCACTTGGGTTTGCACAATATGTTTCTTGAAAGAGTTTGAAGCCCAATATATAAAAAGCTGACTATTTATATATTTGATTCCTTAAAAGCAATTAGGAATACAAAGCAGATGGTCCAGCATTGTAGATTTCCCTTTTCATATTGCTTAAACACTAGAGATCAATAAGTCTAATATAAACAGATGATTTCCATAGCAGGGTTTATAATTAGCTGGCACTGAATGTGTCCAAACTCTAAAATAATTAGCAGAAGCATGTGGCACACCATTAAAACCTTGTGGCTTGTCTGCATTTACATTTATAATTATTAAAGTTAATTATGATGCTTGTGGTGTGGTTCCAAGCTCCTTTACAACTTAGATTAAATATTTTTTTTAATCTCATAACTTCCTTTCTAACCTTCCTCGAGCCTCTAGAAAACAGTGAAATCAGACCAAATTAGGAATGTATACCTGCCATTTTTTTTTGCTCCAAAGAATAAATTCTGACTTTATCATAAAAGATACGGTCTTCTTAAAGACTTGGCAGCTTTCTCAACTGATACCAATATTTCGATCTTGAATTTTAATTTGTTCATAATCATGGGGATAGGCAGAATAACAATGCTTACAAGTTGATAGAGTGAAAGCTGTCATTTTGAGAGCTAAATGAGGGGCAAGTCGGTGCCAATATAGTCTCCTCAATTTATTACATAGTAATAGAGAATTTAAAATAACATACTTACATGATGTTCTTGATTCAAGGTCTAAAGTTACTCTCAAAAAAAAAAAACCAATAATGTTACCTTCAATTATTTTAGAGTACAGGAAACATTTCACAGAGTGGGAGCAAGCAGCCCATTTTTATTTTTAAAGCTCCTATCTCCTAAAAACAGCATTTAATAAAGGCTTCTCCTGTATTTGGAGCTCTGGGTACAACAAAAACTATGACACAGACACTGCTTTCTCAGCCAGAACTCATTCTCACCACCAGTCATGATGACCACAAGAGTAGATTTCTTTAAAATTTGCACCAACAAATATGATGACATTTCTGTGGGTCTTATACTCAGGTGTCACTTACTGTCACTGCGACAACTGGCCACAGTTCTTAATATAAATCTCATTAAATCTGAAGATTTCCAACCTCCAGCCAAGAATACCTTGCAAGTATTTTTACTCTGTACTGTATGCAATACACCAGGTCAAACTTAAAGACATAGTCCCTAACATATTTCCAAGACAGTAAATCAGAAAACAAATATTAAATACCTTATATCCCACATTGGCTCACAGATACTTCTGCCATTATATTCAAGTTATCTATACTCAATAAATATAAAATGTGCACTTTCTTTATAAAAGAACCCATTGACTTACACAGTTTAAAGTGATTTGTCTAGTGTTTTTCATTTGCTAGAATTTAACATAAATTGCATACTCAGTTAGTATCCTACCAAAAAAAAAAAAAAAACCCAGAAAAACAAACAAAAAACTCTATCCTCTGCTATTTCACTCTTCAGATAATTTCTATTAGATTTTTACATGAATTTAAATATAGTATTTTTGTCCACTTACAAATTGTAAAACACATCTCTATAAAGTATCTAACTACCTGCCTCACTTCTTCCTCACAAGAGAGGGAAATTTTTTAATAGAAATGGTCACATTTTTCATCATGAAGAAAAATCCTTTGTTTCATCACTTCTCATGATGCATCATTTAGAAGTAAAAAAAATTAAAATATACTTTATTCAAAGTATTTTAATATTAGAATGAAAGAAAATCATGTTAATTTCACTGCTAGT
Organism: Lynx canadensis; assembly: GCF_007474595.2. Taxonomy (NCBI): domain Eukaryota; kingdom Metazoa; phylum Chordata; class Mammalia; order Carnivora; family Felidae; genus Lynx; species Lynx canadensis. The sequence continues at coordinate 75,549,745 of NC_044305.1, forward strand.
GAAATATGTAGATAAAAAGACTATAATTTTAATGCAGCATATAAAAAGGTAAGGATGCAATATTAGCAGAGTGATTTTAAAATTACATATTATTTTAATAAAAGTGTTAAATAACTATGTCCAATGAAATTTTATGGTCATTACTGGCTAAGAGAGGAACAGAAGATGAAAAAAAGAATAGAATGAGATGGATCAAAGTGAGGAAAATCTCAAGACTGGAAGGAAAAAGAAAAGACACAGGAAAAGGAGTACATAGAAGAAGTCAAGAAGAAAATTAAGACTGTGGAATCTATATAATGGAAATAAATATCTGTCTACTGGAAAAGGTCATGAATATTCTCCCAGCCCAGTCTCATATCTCCAAGATCTACCCCCAGTTCTCCAAGATCCAATGTGAAACAATTTTCCCCCAGAGAAAACTTAATTCATACAATGCCCCTGGTTTCACTACAGTAGAAGAAATGTATTTAAGTACTACTGTCTTAATTATCATGTGCTATGTTATAGTCATATGTGTGTGTTTATATGTGTATATTTGACATATATATGATCTATGCTTCTTGAAATTTTTTCTGAGGATACTTGCATCAAACTGGTAGTCTTAAATTATTTTTCCTGAAAAAGTTAATTCACATCACTATCTTTCTTTACTGAGATAACTCAGAGACGTTAACAAAAGCAAAGTTTTTAAAGTTTCCTCTTATTAAGAGAAGGAAAACTATTTACATGAAATCTTGTGATAATAACACCACATTAATTTGCATTCTCTATAATAATCCAATGCCATCATTCATACAATTTAATTGCAAAAACATGAATTATGCCAGTCTTGATCTTATACTTTCTGGCTGACTAATGTGTTTAGAGAAGTCTGTTAGATGTTGGAGTCACAAAGATTAACCTCAAATGACTCACAGTCCAATTGCTGACATGAAGATGTCATGAGCAACAATCCAAGAGAAGGCCTACCTTGTGAAAAATGCATGGTACAAACCACACTTAATAGATATTCAGGAAAGAAAATCAGTCACCCAGGTAGCCTTGACTAAAATAATAAAACTTAAAGTACATTTTTTGGAAGGATAAGACTTCAAAAAGCTCTAAGATATTAGGATAGGATATTCCAAGCCAAACAAAGAGGAGGTGTGTGTGTGGGGGGGGTGTTATGGCACAGAATTTATTCAGTGAAGAAAGAAATAGGCCAATTTGGAGAAATAAGTAGATGTCACCTTGTATGAGGTTGCTAAGGAGTTCGTATTCCCACGTCAGATGATAGAAAACTTTGCAATTTTTGTGTGTATTTACAGGGCTTGCTTGGATTCTTTTTCCTCACTATGTGCATTATCTTAAAAAATCAGCACAAATTCCTATGCCATTTTGCCCACGTCAATATATTCTTGGCCTATAGAGAATAAAACTGAGGTCCTATCCCCCTGGCAGCTCAAGTATTTCCATTTATCAAATCTCTAATAAAAAAAAACAAAAATACCTAGTCCTTTCTCAAAAAACCCACATTCTTCTCCCAGACTAGTTAAGTCTACTTCATGTCCATCACAGATTTTCTGGCCCACTCTTAGGTTTCCTCTGGCTCAGGCCAGACCAAGAGATGTCTGGAATGTGACAAGGTAGTATGAGCCTGCCAGCTCTATTCTGTTAGCAAATTTATTTTCTTCTCTTAGACGGATGATAAAAATGTCACGGTGTGATGCTTTAGCAGGCCCAGGAGCTCCCACCTACAGCTGTGGGGCTCGAATGGGACCTGAAGCCAAGAATGCCATAAGGAACACAGACAGTGCCTCTACCATCATGCTTCTCCGGCATTGCTCATTCTCCTGCTAAATGATGCAATGGGACCCCCTCAGGGATTCTGAGTCTGATCATGTTTTTCTTGCTATTTTTTTACTTCCATCTTCCCTTCACTAAAGCAGCCCAAACTACTGAATTTTTCATGAAACAGATAATATCGTTGTACACAAGATAATGGCATTCAAATACATCCATCTGCTTGTTAGCTCTGACTACATTGATTGCAATTTTACTGAAAGAATATTTACAAAAAATGGTTTTTTTCCCTCCTTTTGTGGTATTAAAAATGCACATTTTCATAAGGGAACTATAGAGGGACCCGTATACATACATAAGCTAAGAGGGGAAAATGAACTGAGAAATTAAGCAGCAGTCCCTGGGGCTCATCCAAGAACAACAGTTTACTTTTTCTCAAAGATGAATTTGAAATCCAGATGAGTTTTATGACTCAATGATTTTGTTTTTCCATCAGCTAAAGAACGGATGGTGGAAAACTGATTTTCACTGCTATGATAGGCAGGGCCCGGGCGGTTCCTCCAAAGGTTGGAAAATAGAGTCCTGTCACTCACCGTAGCTGGATGGCAGTGGCCGGGTGGAGGAGGATGAGAGAACAATAACCTTCCTCTGGCTTCTTTCAATCTCCATGGAGGGACAGGAAAGATGAAGAGGGAATCAGAGTAGAAGAGAGAAAAAGAGGAGGCAAAGGAAGTGTGTCCTTCCAATCTGCCTTTGTGGCCTAGAATTTGGCCTCTGATCCTAAAATGGATAATCATCAGTCTGATCCACAGAAGGAGAGTTCACTAAATTTTTTCACATCTCATCTCAAAGACAGTCTGTTTTATAAAATGTTATTCAATAATTCCTAAACGCCCTCTACCTCTGTCTTCTTATTTATAAATGATGCACTTATGTATTTACTTTGCTATTTTAATTGCCATTCTCCATCTTTAGAAGTCAAATGGAAAATTAATGTGTTGGTATATTATGTCATAAGATGTTGTTTTTCCTGCACTTTTTCTTTGTCCTATTCAACCACAGTCATATCATATAAACTGGTTTGGATTCTTATTTGAATAATTGCTAAGACATTTTCTAACTGGCATGAGATTTTTAATTGAATGTTCAATTAATTCAATTACCCCTAGCTTCCCTAAATTCTAGACAATTATCCCTAGCATCCTTAAATTCTAGACAAAGATTTTTTTTAATCCAGTATACAAATGAAACAGCAAGTTTATTTCAGTCCATACTGTCCTCAATCCTCTAAACCAAAAGGAATGACACCTTGCACTTAACCCAAACATTTTCCAACCAAAAAGCTCTTATCATTCTTTAATACTTACAAGATTTGTAGGTAGAAGCTCCTTTAAACTTTCAAGAAATGTTTTAAACAGTCAGCAATTCTTCCATTAAGAAGTAATTTTAATGAAAAACCTTAAGAAGAACTGTTACAATAAACACAATGACACACATGCACAGGCATACATACTTGTCTTTTGAATGATATCCACATTGGACGAGGGTGGGTAGATATGGTAATAGACTTCATGAGTACATTTTATACAGTGTTATTTTCATGTACCATGGGGTAAACCCAGATTTTTCGGAGCCTAGGCTGATTTCTTCTATGTGCCCCATATCATATCCAGAAACTTGCATGAACCTAACAAACAATTAAAAATGAGTGGGGCGCCTGGGTGGCTCGGTTGGTTGGGTGTCCGACTTTGGCTCAGGTCATGATCTATGGCTTGTGAGTTCGAGCCCCGCGTTGGGCTCTGTGCTGACAGCTCAGAGCCCGGAGCCTGCTTCAGATTCTGTGTCTCCCTCTCTGTCTCTGACCCTCCCCTGCTCATGCTCTGTCTCTCTCTATCTCAAAAATAAATAAACATTTTTTAACAAATTTTTTTAATTAAGTAAAATGTACGGTCCTCCTTTATTATTTTTGGTATGTATTTTGGGTCATTGTTGAATCAGAATCTGCTGTGATCATGAATTCCTTTCCTTTTTAAAACATATTTTATCATTTGTGAGACAGTGAAGTAAACAAATTATGCCAATGCTTGATGTTCTTGAAAATGATAAACGGTTTTGTGTGTTCTTCTGTATTTTCAAAACAAGTTGAAATTCTATTTAGAAATTACTTATTGGTCTGAGGTGCCTCTTCTTTTTTTTTTTTAAGCTTAATATAATATAATATAATGGAAACCATATGGTGCATGGGCAGGCAGCCCCTTGCCGTGGATACTACGTTGTTCTCACCACATTAATGTACACACTGAAGACCAACCAAGGGAGGTAAGTCTTTCTGATATTGTTTCAAAGTTTCCCATTAAATAAGTTTGGCTCTTGATGTTGGATCTAGTTGAAATAACTACCACCTTTCCGTGCCAATGCTTTAGCCATGATATGTCTCTGCATGATAAGTTATACTTATTTCTAACAACTAACTAAACTGTCACAATCTCTAAATCAGAGAACAAAGACACTGCAATAGCAATAAAATGACATTACTTACTTTAAATATCAATGAGAAGTAAGGTAATAACAGCTGCATAAGCACACCTTATCCAAACATTCTTCCAAAGGTTAAATCCCTACAAACCAAATAACCAGGAAAGAAGGTAGGTTGGATGACTGTCCATCTTGGTCTCATCATATGGGATGAGAGAAAAGGCCACATCTTTTGTATTTTCTCTTTCTTTCTTTCTTTCTTTCTTTCTTTCTTTCTTTCTTTCTTTCTTTCTTTTGAGATCGGGGGAGGGGCAGAGGGAGAGGGAAAGAGATCATCTTAAGCAAGCTCTATGCCTGACATGGAGCCCTGCATGGGTCATGACCATGAGATCATGACCTGAACTGAAATCAAGAGCTGGACACTTAACTGACTGAGCCTCCCAGGTGCCCCATTTTGTATTATCTTAATAAACTCTGAAGTCCATTGTAGAAAATCAATAAATATTAACAAAAAAAAATCTGGTGCTAAGACACTGGATTCCCCTTGTACACTATAGTACATAAAGCATTCTCCAGTATTTTCACTTACACCAGTATAATGAGAACTGTGTATTAGAGTCTGGATTAGGGATATAAATTTTAGATCTCCAATACGGATGTATCATCTCCCACAACTGTTCTTATAATTCTTTCCTACCTGGGCAGGATAACCAATTCACTGTATCCTCTAACTGCTCCTCTTAGGACAAATATCTAGGTCAGTCCACTTCCTGTCTCTATCCATGTAAATCTGTCTCAACTCAACGACTTTCCCTAATAAAGCATTCACTACTTTTGTATAAGTGCAAAACCACTAGATCCAGATCCTTTTAGAACATGTGGGACAATTGTTTATATGTCCTGAAAGTTCCATAATACAAAAAAAAAAAAAGATAATAATTACTTAGTGTCCTCTTCTAATACACCTGTTAGGAATCTGGAGAGGAAGAATATATAGTTCCTACTCTCAGGGAACTTATAACTTAAAATAATAAACAAGAACAAATAACTGTATAATATAAATTAAACAGACACTCCAATACAATATGCAACTATATACCAATGTTATAGAGTTCAGAGGAAGAAGTTATTTTGGGCAGGAATAGTTAGGGAAAGCTGTATTCTTTGAGTACAGCTAGGAACAATTCTAACTGATAGAAAGGTAAGAAAGAAAGAACCGGGGAACCACACAGACCAACTTCCTTTTGTTACAGATGACGACACCAAGAATCAGAGCAGTGATGTGACCTTCCAAGTTAACAACAGAGAGAAGTGATAGAAAGGCAATGAGAATTCAAATTATAACTACCAAGGTAGTATTTTTTTTCTCTACCAGATGAGACCACATTTTCTCCAATTCCATAAACCTACCTCATTCAAGAAGGGCAGACAATGGACCCATAAAATCAATAAACTACAGTCTTTGGTGGGAGGTGACAAACTTTTTCTGTGTGGGGCCAGGTAGTAATATTTTAGGCTTTGTGGATCATGTGGTCTCTGTAACAGTTACTCAGTTCCGCCTTGTAGTATGAAAGAAGCCATAGACAATATGTATGTAAACAAATAGCTGAGTTCCAATAAAACTTTATTTTCCAAAAAACAAAAAAGGAGGCAAACTGGATTTGGTCCACAAGCTATAGCTGTCCAGGTGTCTATAACTATATGAAATTTAAAAAAATAAAGACATATATTCAAGTTAAATCAAATCCAGTCACAGTTATATGGTTAGAAAATATGCATTTGAACCCAGATATGTCAGTTTAGGGGCTCTTAACTATTCTTTTTTTTTTCCTTAGAAACTAGGGCACTGTCTACCTGTCCTCTCAAGATTTTTCTGTTCACAATAGCTTTCAGAATTAGAGATAAGTTAATTACCATTCTGCCACAAAATGGAGACAATTTTGGGGTCATAACCCAGATTATTCAGTGGGTAATACCTGGGTAAGTATTAAATTGGTAAATCAGGAATTAAGCTGATAAAATCAAAATCTGCAGAAGAGTTAAATTCTGAACCTAATTTGTGTGCCTTATATAATACTTGTAGTGTTTGCTTATCTTTCATAACTCTCCAATTCAGATTAATTTTAAGAATTATTTCCGCCCTATAGACTCCGGAAACTTTGGAAACACATCTCCTTGGCAGTCAGAAACCCACTCAGAAGCTTTCATTTCCTTAAGGGAATGTACTGTTCTGCCTTCAATCGTCAGAAAGGTTGCTAGAAGCATCATATATTAATGACACTTTGCTGAATTTCAGAAATAGATTTACATTATATAAAACTTAAGAGTGTTGGAAAGGAAAAGGAGCAATATAATACCCTCCTGCAGAGCTTAACTCCGTAACTTCTATCTCCCAACCTCTCTGGTAAGTCAAGATTCTTCTCTACTTGGGCACTGCCAGTCCCAGAAAGAGGTGCTTAGGGAGCCGAACCAATTCAAGCATTCTGCTACATGGCGAGGAGTTCTTACTTTGAGATTTGAAGCAAAAAAGATTATTTGAGGGTAATTCAGCTTAAATGAACCTGTGACCAAATTTGTTATGCAGTTAAAGTTCTGCAATTAATCACACATATATCTCCTACCACAAAGCAAATTACACAAACTTGAATTTCATTATCCTACAACCCTTTCTACTGAAAACTTTGCAAATATTTTCGATAGACTAGGAGAGATTCAATGTATGGAAAAGTCCACTGTGTCTAGCTACTACTGGTCCATTATCATTTTCTTGGCCTCCTCATTTCCTTCATTAGTTCTAAAGGTTGAACTAGTTAGAATCACTTAGAATAGAGGTTTGTCAAAATTGTTGCCCAAGGGGCTAAGGGTACAGAGTTCCAAGGCCAAAACTTGGGTGGGTGAACTCCAGGTATCTAGCAAGCAAATTCTCTCCAAGTGCTTAGATAGCCCTGAGAGTAAAATCCAGAGAAGCTAAGGAAACTAGGGGATTCAGAACTGCAAGATACAAAACCCAGGAAGGAACAAAGCAAGGACACATGTCTCCAACTGCTTTGAAATGGCTGCTGGGGTGAGAGTATATCAAACAGTTGTGAAGGACTTGTTCTATATACATTACACAGCAGTTCTCTTCAAAAGAAATTAAATAATTTTCTAAGGTCCTCTGCAATTTATGCCTTTTAGGAAATTAAATGGGGATGTATGTTTTTTCACCAGGTACTTTTTGGGATGGAATGCAGCCAGGCTACAAAAATTTTGTTATCTTCAACACTATTTTTTAAAAACAAAAATCAAGAGAAAAAATAATTTGGATGCTGGCTATGTCTAAAATGTTCTAACAAATGGGGCTCCCGGGTGGCTCAGTCGGTTAACGGCCTGACTCTTGATCTCAGCTCAGGTCTTGATCTCAGGGTCGTGAATTCAAGCCCCACATTGTGCTCCACACTGGGTGTGACGCCTACTTAGAAAAAAATTATAAAATGTTCTAAAAAATTATAAATCAGGATATTGAAATTAAACTATATAGTGGAATTATATAAATCATGATAAATTATAGATACAATATATGAATCTAGTGCAGAATGTGTGGACGTGTTTGCTTTTGTTTTTGTTTTGCCAAGGCAAAGCTGAGTACCACTGTCAGTGCCCTGCTCTATAGTAAAAAGAATTCTACGCTTTTCAAGAGGGCGGTGAAACAGTGTGCACTCATCTGGAAAATTCTCAGGCCTACATAGAGGAATCCCTATTGCTATTCAAACCCTTAAGATAATCTAATCTAGAGAGATATTTTTCTTAATGAATGAAAATGGCTTCAAATGACCATAAACCTATGTTAGATTAGCACCCTGTTAACTTAATACAAATAGCATCTTAAGCCAACTGAAATTAAATGATCACTGAGAAAGATTATTATGAGACTTACCAGTCTTTATCTAACTAAAAAGAATTTTTATTTCAAGTGATATATAAATATCATTTCACTTATCTGATGATCAAACTTCAAACAATCTGACCTACCTAGAACACTACTTATAGTGGATTCTTTTTAAATTCCCTGAATGGCAAATTGCCATCAGAAAAAGAGGAAGATCCCTACACTCACGCTCTGCGGAGGTAACCTGAAGCGTCCCACATAGCTGGGTAGAAAATAAAGCAGGAGGGTAAATGCAAGAGCAGTAAGATACAGCAGGTGTCATGGGAAGGATGAAACCAGAGAACAATGTGAAGCACACAGAACCATACAAGCAAAGGACTTTGAAATTACTTGTGCAGCAAGAAAACATCCTTTGATTGAAACCAGAAGTATTTAAGTGCTAGCATAAGACGATGTATTTTAGAAAATAAGTTAAGGCAGTCGTTCTCAAATTCAGCATGTATCAGAATCACCTAAAGTTTTTGTTAACACAAGGGCTCTGGGACCCATCAGGAGTTTCTGACTTCGTGTTTCAGGGACGAATGAGGTCCAAGAATTTGCATTTCTAACAAGCTCTCATGTTGTGCGGATGCTGCTTTTCTGAGAACTGCCCTTTGAGAACCACTGATCTAGGATATGAGAGTTCCTTCTTTATGAAAAATCTGAAAAACAGAGCGGTAAACAAAGAGACTCACTCAAAAGGAGACACTGCAAGCCAAAGGTTGATTCCTAAATGGACTGACTCACACAGAGCCGCATCCTAAAGCACTTGCTTGTCAGTTACCATTCTCACTGTTATTTCAAACCTGATTTTTTTTTACAAGAATAACTAAATTATTCTGGAACCTGTTTTCCTCAGCATGTAAGACATTGCTAAAATCATAAATTCACTCGTGCTTTATAATAATTGGTATTATTATCTAACTCAATCGAAAATGTGGAAGCAACCTATAACTCTGTGCCTAGTTTTATGAACTGGTTGATATGATTTCCTTAAAAGCCTTCCTTAAAAGTCAGGCCTTTTGTTTGTGGGTGGGGTGTTTGTTTGTTTGTTTGTTTGTTTTAGTTTGTTGGTTGATCTGCATTTAGGTTACTACATCGAAGCACATTTAAAATGTACGAAGGGATTTCCTTTCAAAGGAATCTTACAGAAAACCCTTTTTAATGTGAAGGATTATTACACACAAATGTATCTCTCTGATAAACTAGATTTTCATGCAACAGTTTGGTAAAAAGCAAACTTGTCAACACACTGCTCCAAAGATTTCAGTTTGAGAAATTACTTTCACCTTTTTCTTTCTCTCTTGAGGTAATTCTTCTACTTCAACTTAGCCTCATAAGTAAAATCTTCACATGTGTTACTTTTAATTTCTTTTCATCCTTGAGAAAATGAAGAGTATCAAGAGATTCTTCCTTCAGAGTGAAGGGCTTGTTTGAAACTCCAATGCTCCAAGCAATGCCCTAAGTAGGTCAAATTTCCAAGCTGTAATTTCAGCAGACAAATTTGTCTGATTCCCCAAGACAATAAGAGGATACTTACTGCAAGGGTGTTTCAGCTGTCGAATCCCAACCTGCAAAGTCTTTGTGGTCTAGCCCAACGCATCCCAACTGCCCATGACATGCTAACATTAGCTTGAGCATGAACACTCATTCCAAAATTCCAAACTATACTTGAGGAGTCTAGCTGGTTCAGTCAGTAGAACATGCAAATCTTGATCTCGGGGTTGTGAGTTCAAGCCCCACGGGTGTACAGATAACTTTAAAATAAAATCTAACCAAAAAACTTCCCAACTATACTCACATATTTCTCCATTCTGAATGTCTTCAGTCCTCCAACTCATGTTCTGTCCATCTATCTTCAAATCTAACTCTACAAAGTCTTCCCCAAACACTTCATCTCAACGGAGACAATGCTCTCTTCATTTTCTCCATCCCTCCTAAATTTACTTTCTATATGCCTCATTATGGCACATTCTATCTTGCGAAAGAATTTATTTCATAGTCCGCTTTGTATGCTTAACAATAGAATCAGTTCTTAGATGTTAAGAAGTATACCTTATTTGGCACAACCGTAGTTACTCAACACATAATTCTTCAATACTCCATGTACAGATTATTAATCCGTGCCTATGATAGTACTCATACTCCAGTCCAATTAAGCCACAAATGTGCTCCCTGAAGTGGTTCATCTCAGAAACTTGGATTTTCTTGAGACTGCTTCCCCTAGCGAGAAACATATGGGCCATTTCTTTGCCATGGCAGAAGGAGAACCAAGTACCAACATGGAGGAGCCCTGCTCTTGCAATGGTCTTGCCTTCTCTGTGAGATCAATTTCCACCCAAGTCTCCACTGAAAATATTTTGTGCTGCAAATAATTGAAAGTTTCTGTGGTGACACAGTGAAGGGCCCCAATATTATACAGTGGGCATTATGTCTCTTCATACACAGAGCAGTGGTAAGTATGATGTTTACTCTGATAAAACATCCCAACAGAGAAAAGCAATTCTCAAACACAGCATCACCTAGCACAATGGTTAAGAGTCTGGGCTTGAGAATCAAAGATGTGTGATTTGAAAAGTTTTTGCCTTTTACTGGTGGTCTGACTTTGGACTAGTTATAATCCATCCTTGGATGCCAAATGTGAAAATGGGATCAGAATGACCCCTTCACAGGCTGCTTTAAATAATCAATTTAGATGACATCTGTAAAGAACTTAACAACATCTGGTACAAAATAAGCATTTAATAAGTTGTGGTTGTAAGTGTTACTAATGAGATTTTAGTCAAGCGAACTATAGCTCACAAATACGGACCACTGAGGCACAAAGAAAGCACGGAAGCCAAGTAGCTAAATATAGGCATTGGTCTTGACACATTTGGCTGTTAATCACAAGCCACTAAGTGGCCCCGTCCTAGAGGCAACCAGAAATCCTGTTGGCTTTTGAAAAACAAAATAACCCTATGAGGGAGACGGAGAGATTCTCCCACAGAGTAGACTGCTGAGCAAATATGGCATCAATGAATGGCTTAAAGTATATCTCCTACAGGACTCATAGCAACAGCTTTCATTTTCTTCTATTTTTCCTTTTAATTCTTTTCCTCGCCTGATTTGCTCTTTCCCCTTCTATCAGTAGCCCTAATCAATGCAGCAGGTCAGGTTGAAAGAATGGACAGCCTCAGAGCCACATACATTTAAACCACTTTAATGCAAATATTGATCGTAGGAGCATAGACACAGGGTGGGCTGCATTTTTTTTCTAATGGATGTGCTTTTTTTTCTGGAGCTGTGCTACCCATGATAAAACAGATCACCATAGATCAGCATTCCACCATCTTTCTACGCACAGAAATGCATAAGCATATCCAATAGCTGGGCTGGCTGGCTACATGCAATGCTAAGCTTGTGAGCCTCCAAAGTGGGTATTTCGATAATCTGCTGGGCTGTATTTTCTTAACCATTTACACTTCCCTTCTCACACTTGCTAGATCAGCATTTTTGGTGTACACAGAAGTAGATTGTCAGAGTGGGTGTGGTACCTTGTGTCACAAGAACAGTTGTGCAACAATGTCCGCTATAGTAAGGCGCTTAATTCCAGGGTACACAAGATTATCAAAACATCGTATTAGATGGCCACTGTCCAAGGCAGATTTAGCAACAGAGTTCAAGTCTGCGCTGAAATCCAAACCGAGAGATCAAGGGCAGGAAAGAATTCTAAGGGCCACTTTGAAATTTGATACTAAAAAGATCTGATATTCTATCTGTAGGCATTTTTAGGTTGGACTGGAGGGGGGGAAAAAGGGAATGAAAGAAAGAAAAAGAAAACCTGCTTGTACAAAGAAAGCCTGCTTGGCTTATTGCCAAGAGAGGAGGCGTCACAAACTGGGTAGTTTGAAAGCAACACAAACCAAGCTAAAACCAAAGAAAGAAAGGGGGGGGGGGAACAACTCAACTCAAAAGCCCCAAAGGAACACCAGTTGCTTCAAAGCATTACTAGTTGCTTTCAGATGTTTTTAATTCTATTTTTCGATGGGTCTGTAGTTGCTGTTGTTGTGACCTGTTACAACTCCAAAGGAAAATAAAAAGCAGCACCATTCCACCACATTTACCCAGATGGCTGTGGGGATGGAAGCATAAGACCATCACAACCCTCGCCACCCCAAGAAGAAGCTTGTCTGCTGCTTCTCCAGAGCTCAGCGGCCACCACATCTTTATGCAAAAGGGTAAATGTCATCATAAAGAGGAACGAGCAAGATGTGAACACCAGGTGGACAGAATGTTCACTGTGGGCTTATCAGCCCTAAGAGCCGCAGATAACTGGAGGTGAAGGGGAAACCAAACCGAGTGGTATGCAAAGTGGGAGGGAAGCAAGGCGGAATGAAGCCTTTGACCTTGGAAGAGCTGAGTACTAGAGGAGGAGGGGGAGGGGGAGGGAGAATGGAATGAGGAATTCCTTGCTGTAATATATTCGGGTAAAAATGGGGCTGTCATCTTGAGCTACAAGTTAGAAAGTTATTACTTTTAATATGCCACTACCTTAGGCCTATACTGTTATGTAAAAGAAAAATAACCTTGTGTGACAGTTTAACATTGATCGATGTGCCTGCCAAATGCAAAGAGATAAATAAGCAGGTGATGAATAAACAGCACTTCAAGTAAAGACATTACGCTGCATGCATAAAACGGCGCCAGGCACCTAGGAGCTGTGGGTGGCCGAAGGTTGGCCATTTCATGCCCACTCAGTAAAGCAGACTTAATCGCTTCCAATATTTTCTGTTAAAAAGCAAGCTTAATGAGCCAATTTCACAAGCCCAGAGAAACTGATTATTATCTCTGAGTTCCAACAGAGTTGGTTGTTTTCCAAGAGCCAGTTTTTTTTTTCTTTGACTGGATAAAAACCTTTTTTAAAAAAGGAGAGAGAGAGAATGAGAGAGAGCGCGCGAGCGAGGGAGAGCGAGGGAGGAAGAGAGGGAGCGACAGAGGCGGCAAGAGGGCAGGGAACGCGGGCTCGCGGGGGCGACGCGGCCACTAGATGGCAGTGTTACCCCGCAGTCAGCGGCCGGGCCGAGGCTTGCGACCGACTGGACAGGGCGATTGGCTCAAAGATGGGACGGTAAATGCAGCTGAAAGCAGCTTCCTGAAGAGTTCACACCCTACCCTCCGCCCTCCTCGGACCCTTTGTCCACAATTATTCCATCCTCCAGCCCGTACAAGGCGAAGAGACAAAAGGGGCAGTCCCCGAATGGCCTCCCTCCTGCTAACAGCCCAGGGCTCTGATTATTCTTCTGTGCAGCCGCGTTTCACAAAGTACCCGCGTCTTTTCTACCCCGTTAGACCGAGTTCTTCCTGGTGTTTTTTTACCCTTAGGAGTTTGCAATCTCTGTCTCCCTCACAGGGCTAAGCACGTGGCTACCGTAGGGGCTGAAAGCCTCTGGAGGAGGTAGCAATGTAGCTTTTCACCATTTACTTTTTCCCTGCCTCTTTCTCTTGCACTCTATTTTGCACATTTAGTAAAAAAAGAAAAAAAAAAAAGAATCAAAGGTATAAAGTTCTTAGTGAAAAGATTCGGAGTAGCGAGTTTCCCCTCAGGAAGCCAGTCGTCCTTCAGAGGGGCGTGAGTATGTGTCTTCCTTCAGCTACACAACAACAAGGTGAAAACCACAGAAGCACAGGGTAATTTTCACCAACTGCAGTTATTCAATCGCCACTAGCGGAGAAGACCCAGCAACTAGACCTCAGCATATAATTAACTCAGATATTAAAAACAAAACAAAAAATTTAAATGAACTGCTGTTAGGTTCTAAATTGAGATGCACGTTAATTATTTATGAATATTCATAGGAAACTTGAACAATTTCCAAACTTGGCCTTTAGTTTCTCATCAGTTAACTGATGTGTGAGGGGTTTTTTTTTGTTTTGTTTTTCTGTAGGGTAAATTCTTCTACATGTGCAACAAAGCTATCAAATTTATTAAGATTTTTGAGATTCATTTTGTCTTCTGATGAATCAAAAGGGAGTGGATTTGGTTATAGAGAAAAAATAATTCTCATTTCTTATCTTTTGCTGCTAGTCAACCTGTAAGGGAAGAATGAAATGACACTTGGTGAAGATTGGCCAATCATGGGAAAGAAAATTGGGATATTTGAGGAACTTTCAGAAGAAGCAGATTAAAATTTAACTTCTATATGTGCATGGTGGAGTAGAGGCAGGAGGGGCAGGAAGTGTTTGGGGGTGGGAAGTGGGCACAGAAATGAAACTAATAAGACTAAAAAGGTGTCCAACACCCAAGAACTTAATATAGGTAATCGTAATCGTGGCTACTATTCTCATTCAATTACTCTGAACAAAAAGCCCCTAGCCATCCCTGAGTTTCATTTCAACATTCTAAATATTTATTTATTTATTATTGAGAGAGAGAGACAGAGACAGAGAACACAAATGGGGGAGGGGCAGAGAGAGAGAGAGAGAGAGAGAGAGAGAGAAAGGGAGACACAGAATCTGAAACAGCTGTCAGCACAGAACCCAACACGGGGCTCAAACTCAAGAACCGTGAGATCATGACTTGAGCTGAAGTTGGACGCTTAACCGACTGAGCCACCCAGGCGCCCCTTCACTTCAACATTCTAGCTCCTGCCTCCCCTCCCTCACCGAGGGTCCTTGCCCACTCCCCAGATTTAAACCTCTTCCATCCCACTGCCACAGGACCAGCTCTCTATTTCTGAAGAAGCTAGCTTACCAACCAGAGGAACCCATCTCTGCTGAAATATTAACCAACAGCCACACTGGATTTTTCCATTGACTCCAGAACTTTGAGCCTGAAGTATAAGCAGCTATTCATTAGGGCTGCTCAAAAGAAAAGTCAAAACCATGAACATCCCTGATGCCATGGTTAAGTCTTCCATTACAAACAAAATGTAGCAAAACAAAATACAAGAATGAAAAGGTACGTGTGATAACCAACATCAGCAATCTGTCATTTCGGTGACTTGATCAACCGACAAAACTCCTCTCCTGTTCTATGCCTGGCACTGTGCTGGGTGCTGGAGAGAGACAGCCAAGGTTCATGTATTGCTTTCAAGGAGCTCACTGGCTGGTGGTTCCAGCACAGTGAGAGAACAGAGAAGCTGGTGGTGCCCACAGGTGCCTCCCTCTCCAGATCTGGCGGGTCCTGAAGGCTACTGTAATTGGGAGTGGGCTCAGGGGATAATTAGTTTCCCAGGGCTGTCCTCACAAGTTACCACAAACTGGTTAGCTTGAAAGGACAGAAATTCATTCTCTCACAGTTCTGGAGTCTTGCAGTCTGAATTTAAGGTGTTGCCAGGGCTGGTTCCTTCTATTGGCCAGGATGAAGAAAACATCCATGCGTTTTTCCTAGCTCTGGTGTGACAACAATCTTTGGCATTCCCTAGCCTGTAGATGGAATGCTCCCATCTCTGCTCATGTCTTCACGAGGACTTCTCCCTGGTGTTCCTTCTCCTTTTCTTATAAGGACATCAGTCATATTGGACTTAGCCTTCCTCTTAGCTAATTACATCTGCAAAGACCTTATTTCTTAATAAGGTAACATTCTGAGGTGCCTGATGAACGTAAGTTTGGTTGGGGGGAGTATACTATTCAACCCAATACAGAGGGCATTTTAGGTAAGGGTGCCAGAGAATACAAAGCATCCTAAGAATTGCAAGTTGTTCCTTGCAGCTTCAGAGTGAGATGCAAAAGAAGTATGGGTAAAGTTGGATTGGAAAGGGAGCCTGAAACAGATCAAAAAGGATCTTACCTGAGACTTTAAAGAGTTTGGATATTGCACCGAAGGTGGTAAAAAAAAAAAAGTGGGTTTGGGGGTGCTTGGGTAGGTCAGTCAGTTGAACGTCTGACTTCCGCTCGGGTCATAATCTAATGGTGTGTGAGCTGGAGCCCCACATCGGGCTGGCTGCTGGCAGCATGCAGCTGGCTTTTGGATCCTCTGTCCCCCTGTCTCTGCACCTACCCTGCTTGTACTCTCTCTTCTCCAAAAATAATAAACATTTTTAATTGGATTTTAAGCAAGTAAATGTTAACAACACATTTTGCTAGGAATATAGGTATTTGGAAAGTAGTGAAATTGAAAGCAGGAACATCAGTTAGGGTGGTGTTGCAGTAATTCGAGATGAGACTCTGATAACACTGTCTATGCGGATGAAAGGAGAAAACATATTTGAATTTTAATTAATAAATTATAATTTTCAGAATTTTAAGTGGGTAGTATTAACAAAATATATATTGTTGAAGAGTAAAGATGTGGGAAGCTGACAAGGGCCCCAGACTTGACCAAGAATTCTGGCCTAAGCAATGAGGCTCATCATCAAATCACTATGCAAGGTCAGAAATAGATTTTCAAGAAGAAACAGACTTGAAGACTAGAACACATTGGAAACTGGTTCGGTTTTGTGTGTGTGTGTGTGTGTGTGTGTGTGTGTGTGTGTGTGTGTGTTGGTATATGCATGAGAGAGGTGGGATTTCTAATGTGTCATATTCATGGAAAACACCAATATTTAATTCATACCTAAGGTGAGACTTTCACCCCTTTCCAAGATCTCTAAATAATGAAGATACAGCCACAGACAGCAACTTGACCCACTAAAGAGATGTGAAGAGGAAGAAAAATGGCAGTATTTCCACTCCAGACAGAACACTTCATTAAAAACAACCCTCAATAAATATTGAAACAAAGGTACTTTTCTCTCATTTATCACCAACCCACTCACCTTTTACTCATTGATATGTTCAATGACCAGTGTGTTTGCAGTACTTATAAGTACTCATGCTCTTTCTTAAGTGGTCAGAGAGATGATCACAGAACAAGATCTTCAACTGCAATAAATAGAACACTACACATTTAACACACACCAGCAAAATGTAGTGTAATATTTAGTCAAACAAGACCAAAATTCAGTTCAACTCAGAAAAAAAATTGAAGCACCAAGCTAATTATAGCCTCTGATATTTATTCTTCCCAGCGTATGAAATGTATATGCTGATAATTAATGTGATGCATGAGGAGAGTTTGTACCAAAAACAAAGAAAAAAAAGAGAGAAAGAAACCAAAGGAAAGCTAATACAATGCACATAATTCTTACCAATTCTGAAGCAACAGAAGCTCCTACCTTGTTTCATGAAGGTTCAGGACATTTTAAAACATACTCAAATGAGTGTAAATTGATTCTCTGCTTTTGGTGTAAATCCAAAAAGAAGTTATTTCTGAGATCTAAGATTGATGCTAAGATAGAAACAAAAACATGAAGGTCATAGAACTGCCAAAGGGCAGATGCGGAAAAGGACGGGCAGCTGCAGCTGTAATTATCCATTAATCTTACATATTCTATACATGAGTACAGAAAAACTCAATTGCTGCTGTATTTAGAAAACTACAATAATGGACGTAATTAGAAAGAGAAAAGGAAAGTAACTTAAGAGTGCCCGCAAAACACATAATTTTCAGAAAATGCAAAAACATACAATAGATTTCCTACTTGAATCTCTTAAATGGAGACTTCTACTTGAAATCTTGAATTATAAGAGATGTAAATTTCTCCATAATATTAAGAACAATTACCCATGATTTTTTTAATCTAGAAAAGTGAGCAGATGCCATTTTCACATTATTTTTATAGAATTATTAGAATAGAGATAAGTAAATTGATTGGTCAAGAGATTACCCTTATATTAGGATAAAGACTATAATTAAATAGAAATCTCTGTAAGGGGTCAAAATAATCAAGATTATATCTTCGTTAATGTATTTTGGAAGCAAAACTAACAGCACTGCCAGTATGCTATTACGCTCTCCTACAAAAATACCATAATTCTTTATTTCTGAAGCACACTGGTATAAAGTGTCAAGATTTCCATATTTAATGTATTCCAAAAGTCCAAATTAAAATATATTAATATTTTATAAGATTGTGTGTGTGTGTGTGTGTGTGTGCACGCGCATGTGTATACACTCCCAGGGTATACTTTTTTTATTCCAAGTAGCTTGCTTTATATCTGTATTTTCAATCTTTTTCAAATCACTAATACACATTAGTCCATAATAAGTGTGCAAAGGCCCAATGCCACAGTAACTAATCTAGGTTGAACTTGACACTGTATCTACAACCATATAAAAAAATGTCTTAAGTCTATAGTATTTGAAAGTATTAAAAGATTTTTTTTCTGAGTCTTTTTACCAAATTGATAGCCTGGCACATAATAGGTGCTCAACAAAGGCTGTGGAGGGAAGAAATGTACATGCCAACAAGGACAAGTTACCTTCCTCATTAAAATATTCACCTGTTACATGTTTCATTCTTCCTTTCTGGACTCTCCCCTTGACAGCTAACTAACCTTTCTGATTGTTAGTGGATTCCACTCTGTATACTTTATGACATGTACTTTAATAGGTATTCCTTGAACTAAAAAAACAATGGGAAAAAAAAGGCCCAAACCCTACCTGATAAAAGTGACTTAATCTCTGATGTTAATACTGGTTAAGAGCCAGGTGATCCTTAGCCATTCAGAAGTCATTGTGTACGCTGTACCTTGCTAAAAGATGCACCCATCAGGAAAATCCAGAGGAAAGGGATGTCATCACATTATTTATCAGGCAACACTATGGATTTAGATATTTCTCACCATTTCATTTTTTTCTTAAATACAACAGATTTTAAGTTTCAAACTTTATTTTAATCCCATGGATGAGAATATTCTAGAAACTGGAGAACAAGTATCAAAAGAATAGATTGTGTGATTTTTAGCTTTCATACTATGGTAATACTAAAACACCATTTTGACCCTGAGGAAATACACAGCCTAATAAAAGGGTCAGATTTCCACACAGCGCCAAGAGGCCTCGTGGAAGTCAGAATGACCTTGGCTTGACCCCCAGCTCTGGCAGTTACATGCTGCTGAACTCACATCTCTATTTCCTCACCTATAAAACAGACATAGAAGTAAACCTCAACAGTTTATAATGAGAATTGCAAAGGTAATATATATAGTTTAATCCAGGTGTTCTATATATGCTAGATTCCTTCTCTTTGACCCTTCCTCTTTAAAAAAAATTCTATACTTCACTGATTTCTTAAACAAGATATACATCATGAAATTAATTTTCCTTGACTTCTCCCAGCCAAGCAGTTATAATACACTGTTTTATAACCTATAACCATAAAAGAAGGCTTTGTTTACATTAAAAAAAAGTTTTACTCTTACAGAATACACAAAATTTTTGTTTTCATCACTTATGGAGAAAAGTTTTCTAAACTATATTTGTTCTTTTCCTTATTTTAATGATATTATGAACTTAATAACTGAATAGATGCATATTTATTTGAAAAAATACACAAAAAAGCACAAAGAAGAAAATTAAAATCACCATAATCCTCTCACTCAGAGATAATTACTGCTAATTTGGGGGCCTTTATTTTCATTCTATGTATTTGAATGGGATAATTGCCTGTGTGCTGCTTTGTAACCTTTTTACACTTATTAATATTTTATGAACATTTTGAATGCCTGAATAGTCTTAAATTGTCTACATAATATATAATATAAAGATCATTTTAGTGGCTGCATATTATTTTATCTCATGGATATACCATAAATTATTTACTCAAAGCCATATTGTTAAACATTTAGGATTGCTGTTGATTTTAAGTAAGGCTGATACAATGAACCACCACATACTCATGACCCAGCTTCAAGGATTATCCACTTGCGGTCAGTCTTAATTCCATCTATACTCTCTCCTATCCCCCATCTTACCTTTAAAGGATAAGAACTTTTTAAAAACATAATCACAATACCAGTGTCACACCTCAAAAAATTTATAATAACTTTTTGTATCATCAAGTATCTAAGCAGGGCTTTCTCTCTCTGTCTCTCTCTCTCCCTCCTTTTTTCCCACCCTTTCTCCTCCCTTCCTCTCCAAACTGATCAGCATTCGTATAAGATCCCTACACTATAAATAGCCAATAAGCCTCTTTAATCAGGAGAGATTCCTCTCCATTTCTCTTTTTATTCCCTTGCAATTTATTTGTTGGAGAAAATAAGAAAAAGAAAAAAACAGTTCAATGGATCCTTGGTATTTCTCATGTCCTGAATTTTGCTGACTGTACCATCATTTATATCATTTAGTGCGTTCCTCTGTTGACTGTATTTTCGAGAAGTAAGTACTTAGATCTAGAATTTTGCTCAGATTCCAGTTCCATGTTTTGCAGTATTTCATAGGTAGTATGGTCTGCTGCCCTCGGGTGGTACATCATGTTAGATTGTCAGTCTTTTTCTGATGTTAGCAGATCCATTACTGATCCATTAATCAGTATTATGAAATAGTGATATTCCAATTAGAATAGTTTTGCTAATGTGACTAACAGGCAATAGCTAAAATCTTATAGTTAATTTTTGTTAACGTCTATGTGCATATGTTTATATTTAAGAAAAGTTCCTAAAAATAAAGTATCTGAATTAAAGTAAATTTACATTTCAAATTTACATTCCCCTACATATCGCCTAACTGCCCTCCAGGAAAGTTATACTAACTTGCATCTCAATGTGAGGTTATCACTGTCTTAAACATTTATGTTAATGTGGTCGCCAAGAATGAGAAATTCAATGCAGTTTAGTTTGCAATATTTTGCTTACCAACAGGATAGAGCACGTTTTCCTTAAATTTAAATTTGTGTTTCTTCTTTTGTAAATTGTCAGCTCTTGTTATTTGATTTTTTTTTTGTATCTATCTTTTTTTTTCTCTTATCCCCCCTGGCTTCTTTGATATACTTTTGTTAAGTATTATAGAAACGTGATCTCTGACGAGGAGTAGCACCATTATAATATATAAAGACACCATGTACCTGTAACATCCAAGTGTTCTCCTCCCTGCGTGTGACCAGCCTAACACTTTATGCAAGATCCTCATCTGCAAAATAACCTGAGAATGACTGACATACTATTTTAGGAATGGTATTTTAGTTCATTACAATGAGGGGATGAGGGAACTGGCCTGGCCTGCCATTGTTCTCAGCAAATGATTTTCAAGTTTGTTTTCCTCTTATAATTTAAACATTATGCCAAGTCATTTTCCAGTAGCATTATGCTTAAAGAACATAAAACATGATACTAAATAGAGGAGGCTCTACAAAAATCCCTGTACCCCATATAGAAATTATAGGTTCATTCATCTCCTGACTTTGCAAGTATTCTGCATCCTCCTCCAAAGAATGAAAAGCAGTATTTTTATTATTATGTATTTAAAAGGTGGTAAGGAGCCCATCACGTTGAATCACTATAAATATAAAGGTTAACTATTGCCATTTAGGGTCCTATACCTACACATGCCACCTGTCTTAGAACAGCCTCTCGTGCTGGAATCAGTGATGCACATTCAGTCCAATTTTTTAAGTACATTCCTCTGAAAAGCAGAATTACAAATAATTGAAAGTCTAAGACTGACACATTAGAATTTATGTCATCTAAGCCCAAATCTAAAATGAGAAACAATAATACTATTTAGGATGGGAGGTAGAGTATTAAGCCTACTTGGTGGGGAAAATACTTAGAACTGAAGAGGAAGCCAAAAGATAAGTTAGGTCTTTGCCACATCAGCATTTGATTTGTGCGTTCAGACGAGGCAAATGAATGAATCAGTGCTCACGTCAATTAGTTCCAAGTGGTAGCCTGGTTTTCCAACTTCAAGCATACATAATAGAGATTATATAGCATCTTATGAAAAATGGAAAAGGAAGGAAAGAAGGAAGGGAAGGACAGAGGCAGAAAGGGAAGAAAGAGGGAAAACAACTTGCTAAAAAACTATTTTTTCATTTCAGAGAAAACCAACTTTTAATTATTATTAACTGATCACAATGCTCCCTTTCACTAAACTCAGCCCCATAATTATCTTTTCAGTTAACCTCCAGACAAGTCTATCTTGGAATTTTAAGATAATCTCCTTTTAGTGTTTAAATAAACCGAAATATCCCACATTAATTTCCTTAACAGATTACAGATGAGCACAACTGAAAGTGTAATCAGGGATGCCTGGGTGGCTCAGTCAGTTAAGCGTCCAACTTCGGCCAGGTCACGATCTCCTGGTTCATGAGTTCAAGTCCTGTGTCGGGCTCTGTGCTGACAGCTCAGAGCCTGGAGCCTGCTTTGGATTCTGTGTCTCCCTCTCTCTCTGCCCCTCCCCCCTCTCTCTTTCTCTCTCTCTCTCTCTCTCTTTCTCAAAAACTAAATAAACCTCAAAAAAAAATTTTTAAAGGTAATCAAAATTCTAAACTATTTCAAGGAAGAAAGTAAAAAAATTTCACCTCCTTAGAAATGAAAACTCTTCCTCAAGGATGGCTATTTTGAATCATGTGTATCAAAACTGACAAGGAAGGCTAACTGTGTGGTCTGGGCATTGTTTGAGCTTGCTGAATTCTGCAAGAGAGGGAGTAGGCCTCCCTCATAGACCTACTTTAAAGATTAAATAAAGGAATGCATATAGATCCTTCATACAGTGACTGACAGAGATGTGCTCAGTGAACATTAGTTACTGCTGTCATCGTGATGATGATCACCACCATTATATCATCAAAGTGTCTGGAAAGTTTTACATCAAAATACGTGACCTATAGAAAATATTCCGCTCCTCTGGTGAGGGTGCCTTATTATACAGTACATCTGTAGTTTTCATAGTAGCCATCTAGTGAAATCAGTAGTTCTCAATGGTGCGAGGAGGTTGTGACTTTGTCCCCCCAGGAAATATTTGTCAGTGTCTGGAGACATTTTTATTTGTCAAAAGGCAATAGTTGGCTGTTGGGGAGCTGTTGTTACTGGTGTCTAGTGGGTAGAGGCCAGGGATGCGGATAGCCATCCTACGGTGCACAGGACAACCCCAGAAATGGGCAACCATGGAGCCCAGATGTTAACAGTGCTGAGGGTGACAGCCATGCAGGGTCGTCCATATATTCTGAACAAACACATCTAAAAGAAATATTCAGGCTTGTCCTGAAACAAAAGCTCTGAATTCTCCCATGTATCTTCTTAATTTATATTTAACTACAATAGGATTCCGAAACAATTTACACAAACTCACTTGATGAAATAGGACGGACAAGACCCACTGCCTCCAAAAGCTTACTTTTGTAATCAGTTAGGTTGCCCACTTAAAGAGCCATGAATTTATCATGCTTTTCTTGCATGCTCTGGTAGCTTGTTTATACCTTTTTGGGGAAATTCTTAAGAGGCACTAGCAATTCCTTACATTTGATGTTGTAATGTCTAGAATGTATATTTTTATCTTAATGATTTCAGTAGGAGAAAAAGGACACTGTGAATACATGTTAGCCATATGGAAAAGACAATGAGGTTTAGTAATTAAAACTGAAAAGGTAAAGACTATGCAGTAATTAGAACACTGATTAATCAGCTGATAATTTTATCTTGATTAATGCTGCTGGTTTCTCTTCTTATTGACCTGGGAAAGGTAGGTTTAGACCAATTAAATATAAATTATTCTCCTTTTTTTACATTCTGGGCAGCTTCCAGTATTCTAAGTCATACTACATTTAAGAAGTACTATTGAAATGCTTTTACTTGTTGGGCAGTTCAACAAAAGATAGAATTGGGTTTGTGTTTCAAATATGCTCATGCTTTTATCTAAGGCTAAATTACACAGAACTGTTTCATTTCAATATTATCCAAGGAATATTAAAATTCAGGTAAATTTCTATTTAAAAAAACCCTCTGATAACATTTAAACAGTTAAAAAAAACAACTCAACTAGATTTTACTAAGTATCATTCATTTTACTAAGTATAATACGAGAAATCAGAAGAACTAAAGTTGAATATAACTAGTTATTGCATATAGGGCCTCACTTCTTTTTTTAAAGCTTATTTATTTATTTTGAGAGACACAGAGCATGAGCAGGGGAGGGGAGCAGAGAGAGAATCCCAAGCAGGTTCCGCACCAGCAGTGCAGAGCCCGACACAGAGCTCAAACCTACAAAACTGTGAGATCATGACCTGAGGTGAAACCAAGAGTTGGACACTCAACCGACTGAGTCGCCCTGGGCCTCACTTCTTGGAATCCTGTGGCTATGCTAATTAACAGGGCACATCATTCCAATATTAAGGAGAACAATCACTAATTCTTAGCCTATCAGTTTTCTTTTTTATTATTATTTTTTTCAGCTTTATTGAGGTATAATTGATATACAGCCTTGTGTAAATTTTAGGTATACAACAGGATGATCTTATACATGTGTATATTGCAAAATGGTTACCAAAATAAGGCTAGTTAACACATATTTACATGTGTGTGTGTGTGTGTGTGTGTGTGTGGCAAGAACTTTTAAGATCTATTCTCTAGCAAACTTCAAGTTTACAATATAATGTTGTTAATTATAGTCACCATGCTGTATATTAGATCCCCAGGACTTCTTTATTTTATAACTAGAAGTTTGTATACTATGACCATCTTCCTCCATTCGCCCACCGTCACTCCCCACTAGCAACCACAAATCTACTTTCTGTTTCTGTGAGTTCAGTTTTTACATACATATAAAGGAAGATCATATAAGGAAGATCAGACATATAAGATCCTTGCTACATATAAGGAAGATCAGACAGTATTTGTCTTTCTCTGGCTTATTTCACTTAGCATAATGCCTTCAGGGTCCGTTCATGTTGTTGCAAATGGCACAATTTCCTTTTCTTCCCCCTATGGTTGAATAATATTCCATTGTGTATATATACCACATTTTCTTTATCCATTCATCTGTTGAAAGACATTTAGTTTGTTTCCATGTCTTCGCTACTCTAAATAATACTGCAATGAACATGGTGGTGCTGTAGTAATATAGTGATTTCATTTTCTTTGGATACACACACATAGGTGGGATTGCTGGATTATATATGTAGTTCTATTTTTAATTTCTTGAGGAACCTCCATACTGTTTTCCATAGTGGCTGCATCAATTTACATTCTCACCAAAAGCACACAATGGTTCCCTTTCTCCACATCCTCACCAGCACCTGTTATCTCTTTATTTTTTATTTATTTTAATTTTTTTAAGTTTATTATTTTTGAGAGAGAGAGAGAGAGAGCACAAGCAGGGGAGGGGCAGAGAGAAAAGAGAGAGAATCCTATGCAGGCTCCATGCTGTCAGTGTGGAGGCCAATGCAGGGCTCAAACCCACAAACTGTAAGATCATGACCTGAGCCTAAGTCAAGAGTCAGATGCTTAACCAACTGAGCCACCAGGTGCCCCAGCACTTGCTCTCTCTTATCTTTCTGACAGGAACCATTCTAACAGGTGTGAGGTGATATCTCATTGTCATTTTGATTTGCATTTCCCTGATGATTAGTGATGTTGAGCACCTTTTCATGAACCTGTTGGTCATTAATATATCTTCTTTGGAAAAATATCTACTCAGGCCCTTTGACCATTTTCAAATAGGATTTTTTGTTTTTGCTTTTGTTTCTGAGGTGTAAGAGTTCCTTACATGTTTTGGATGTTAACCTCTATTGGTATATGGTTTGCAAATATTTTTGCCCATTCTGTAGGTGGCCTTTTCATTTTGTTGATCATTTCTTTTGCTGTGCAGAAGCTTTTTAGTTTGATGTAGTCCCACTAGGTTTTTAGTAGCATCACCTCCTCCAGCAATTTTTTTCTTCTGCTTGTTCATTTTTATCTTTGTTGCTTGTGCTTTTGGTATCATATCCAAAAAAAATGCATTGCCAAGACCCAATGTCAAGGAATGTTTCCTCTATGTTTCCTTATAGGAGTTTCACAGTTTGCTAATCAGTTTTCTAGAAGATATCCCCCAATACAAATAAAGGCAGCAACTTTTAAAAAGTTTAAAGCTTCCTGAATTCCAAAGGAAGTATATCAGTAGACCTTATTTTTTAAAATTTGAAAATATCTATAAAAAATAGCCAGAAGGACTAAATGAAAATGATTTAGAAAGAGTAAAAATCTTTCTTTTGTACAATTAAAATGATTTCACTCAAGTGACAGAGAAATTTTGATGAAGCCCAGCATGTAATATTCTCTACCTCTCTAAAATATTTGAAATATTCATGATCAAACAACAAAGCTAAACTAAACACTCTCCAATTTGAAACTGTGTATTTTTCTATTTCTAAAAAGTTCAGGTTATATGGTGGCTAACTCAATGTCCAAGTTATTGGAATAATTCTAAAGTTGTTGACTAAGGAGATAATAATATTCATTTAAAAATATTAATTGAACTTCCTTACCAGAATCTATCATTATCAGCACCAATCCTCACAACTTATTATGTACTTAATATATACTATGCTTTAAAAAAGATGATTTCGCTTAATATTAAGCATAGGATTCTCTATTCGTCTATTCAAGTTGCTATGTTTTATACTAATAATGTTTTATTCATTCACTCATTTGATAATGCCTCCTACATATAAGATACAGAAATGAATGAAGTAGTCCTTATGGACTTTTACAAGCTAATTACCTGGAATAAAAACTAAAATTAATAGTATAGTGGAAAACCAGGAGCATTACACCTGTTAGTTCTCTATAGAAGCTAGGGAGCTGATGTCTGACTGGAAATACATAAACAGGATTTCAACTCAGTTATTGAAATTTTGTACTAACTATAACAATAGTTAATACATGCAACACATGTATATCACTTAGTAATTCACCAAATACTTATTTTGTCCCTCAAAAAATTCCTGTGAGTTACATCAAATTGTTGTCCTTATGTTACAGGAGAGAAAAACTGTGGCTCAAAGAAATTGGGTTACTTGCTTAAGCATACTGAATAATCAGTAAAGCTAAAACTGCAAATGTAAGCTGTGGTGGAAAACCAAACAAATAAAATACTAACCAAACTATAAACACACATGTGCGTGTGCGCGCACACACACACACACACACACACACACACACACACACACACACACAAACACACAAGATTATATAATAAAGATCCAGGTAAACAAAGCCCATTTTTTCTACAAATATTTACTTCTGTCTACTAGGTGGGCCACATGGAATATGTAGCCCTTTATGTGGGCCTTGATGATTGAGTAAACTTTCAAAAAAATATAGGAAGGGGACTTATGGAGGCAAAACAATGTTACAACACTGCAAACCAAGACAAGATATGAAGCCATGAAAGTATCTGGTATGTTTAGGGAATTATGACTCTGGAGGACAATTGAAGCATAGGTCAGTGAGGAGGATGTGTTAAATGAAAGTTGGGACCGTATACTGAAGGATCTATTGGCACTATGCAATAAATATGTACTTAATTGGCTATACCATTAAAAGTTTTAAAGAGGAAAAGGAAATGTATAATATGAATAATGTTGTAGGAAATTAACACTACCAGCAGGAGGAAGAAAAGATTAGCAAGGTAAAAGTTCAACAATTTGCTAATTCCCTTTCAATCTCATGGTGTGTGTGTGTGTGTATGTATGTATGTATGTATGTATGTATGTAGATAATTCAATATGGGTGCAGGAGAGAGTGACTAAAAGACAAATGTAGGAAGAGGAGAACAGAAAGGTAGAATAGGTCAAGATGCTCCAGGACTTTGACTGCTAATAATTTAACCATATTTTTTGTAGGCAGGGTTTCTGGCACTTATGATCAAATATTATGTTTTTGCTCATTTATTTCCCTCAGTCCCTAGCATTGGATCATTGGATTGTACATGTGGAAAACAAATGATAAATGTTTTTATTAATTAATTGTTAACTTATTAATTTAGTTGCATAAGATTAAATCTAATAAAAAGCAACAGAAATAGGGATTTCTTTGGAAACATAATGTATCCATGTCTAGAAAAAAACAAAACAAAAAACAACATTCGTGTTCTACCAAATCAGACAATAAAAAAATAGATTTTAAAGGAAAAAGGATGGTGAAGCACCTATAACTATAACCCATGAAGCCTGTAACAAGAACACAACCATAGCAAGAAAAGAATCCTAATTTTTAAAATACTTGTGTAGTTTAAAAGACATATTAAGTACTTAATATAAAGACATACTATGATGAATATGGGACTTTATGTTTAAATAATGATGGGTTTAAAAAAAGTACCATGGTAGAAAGGAGTTTAAGGAAAGGTTGCTGAAATATGTAAAAAAAAGAACAGAACGACCACAAGGGAATTACTCAATTAGCTCATCCAAGACAGACCACATGGTCAAACCGAGCCAGGGAAAGAGCTTGCAGCCGGTGGGCACCGTAGCCAGTACTCTTCCTCCACGTCTGACACTCTCCACTGTGTTAATGTGTTGAGTCTAAATGTTGTTACTTGGCACAAAATATTAATTGCACATAAGCCCACGTAATTTCCATTCTAAATAGATATCATTCCATGTTTACAAATTGTATAAGAGCTAATTAATGTTACAGAAGTACATATATAGCAGAAGAGACTATAACTGGAATTATTAAATCCTCTAAAATCAACTAAGCAGTCCTTTTTCTCCTTTTTTTAAAATTAAGCATACACTGAAACATATGTATAACATGTGAATAACATATAAATGAAAAATAACTATAAAACAAGCAGCCATACAATCACCACCCAGCTTCAAAGTAACATTATTGACATTTTTGAAGCCACCTCCTGATCACATCAATGTCAGTGACACACACTCAGAGGTAACCACCATCCTGAATTTAGTCTGTATCATTCCCTTACCTTATGTATATTTTATCCTAAGTATTATGTTATTTGATTCTGCATGTTATGTTTTGTTTTATTAATGAAATCACATTGGACATAATCTACGCCTTGGTTTGCTCATTCAATATTATGCTTTTTAGATTTAATTGTGATGATGCATGTAGTTGTAGCACAATCATCTTCAGTTCTGCATAATATTGCATTTCATGAATATATCAAAATTCATTTATCCATTCTACCGGCAATGAATATCTGGGATATTTCCCTTGTTTTTTGCAATTATAAACAAGGTATCTATCCATTATCTTTTACCTATCTCTGGTTATGCATGTACAATATTTCTGTCGGGCACATAGTGGTTGATTGTATGGAATTTGCATGTTCTACTTTCTTATATAATACAGATGGAATCCTGAAGTGATTTTAACTACTTTCATTCCCAAATACATTGTATGGAAGTTCCCACTGCTCCACATCTCTACCAACATGAGACACTGTGACTTTTTTAACTTCTACCAATCTGGCAACTGGAAATGTCATTGTCCTTTCATTTGTGTTTTCATGATTGCTAATGAAGTCACACAACTTCTTTTGTTTGCTTGCTAGCCATGTATCCTTTAATGTGAAGTACATAGTCAGGTTATTCATCCATCTTCTCTTTGGCATTATTTGGCTTTTGCACATAAATTTGTAGAATATACTTATATATTTCAGATTCAAATCCTTTACCAATGCATATATATATGATAGTACATTCTTCCCATTTTGTGGCCTATTTTCACTTTAATTATGTCTATTCATAAACAGCTATTTACAATTTTTGTGAAGTCAAATTTGCCTTTGTAATTTGCTAATTCTGTATTATCATTAAGAAATCTTTCCTGAGACTCCTGGGTGGTTCAGTTGGTTAAGTGACCAACTCTTGATACCAGCTCAGGCAGTGATCTTGCAATCATGAGATTGAGTCCCACATCCGGTTAGGTTCCATGCACAGCATGGAGCCTGCTTGGGATTCTCTCTCTACCTCTCTCTCTACCCCTCTCCTACTTGTGCTCTCTTCTCTCTCAAAAGGAAAAAAATGTTCCTAAGCCAAGAGCATAAATATATTCTCTTATATTATCTTCCAAAAAATTAGAAATTGCCTTTCATATTTAAGGTTTGTAATGCATGGAACTGGCTTTTTTATATAGTGTGACATAGGGAATGATGTAAGGAAAGGGTTTCATTTTTTACCAAGTTGACAAGGAATTGTCTTGAAGTAACTCCTGTAGTCAATACTTTCCACCCCTGATCTGCAATGCCAGTGCTGCCTTGAAGGAATTGGAAGTCTCTTTCTGGCATCTCTCTTCTGTTCTACTGTTCTATTAACTAAGTCATAAAACTGCCATATATCTTAATTACTGTAACTTTATAATAAAAATTAGTATCTGGTAGGGCTTGTCCCTGAATCCTTTTCTTCCTCTGTGCGAATATGTTGGCTCTTCTTACCCACTGCTCTTCATACACAATTAAAATCACATTATACAGGTCCATACCAAAAAACAGGAGGAGGAAGAGGAAGAGGGAGAGGAGGAGGAAGAGAAGCAGAAGGAGAAGGAGAAAGAGAAGGAGAAGAAGAAGGAAGGAGAAGAATGAGGAGGAAGAGAAGGAGTAGAAGAAGTGGAAAAGGAAGGAGAAGAAGAATGAGGAGTAGTAGGAGAAGACAAGGAAGAAGAGGAAGGGGAAGAGGGAAAAGCTTTCAATATGTCACCATCAAATATGATGTTATTATTTTTTTTTGGCAGAGACTGATTAAGAAATTTCCTTTATACATTACTCAATTCATTCTAAGTTTTTACAACTAATTTATAGTGAAATTGGTCTACAATTGTCCTTTTTTATACTGTCTTTGTATCAAAAATATAAGTTGGGGAATAGACTCCTTTTTTTCTCTGATCTGAATCTTATAAGATTGGAATCTTCAGTTGCTTAAAACTTTGGTAAGAAATCCCAGTAAAATTATGTGGTAATGATGATTTTTGAGAAGATTAACTACTGATAAAATTTCTAATGGATATAGAGTGTTCATATGTTCTATTTCTTTTTTAGCCTGTTTTGGTAATTTATGTTAGGTATTTGCCTTTCGTGTGGTCTTGAGTTTGGCTCCATAGAGGTGTTCATAATGTCCATTTATTATCTTTTTAAATCTTGATGAGTTTTAATTCTGTAATCATTCTTAATATTATTTGTTGCCCTCTTTCATTTTTTTCATAGGGCCTTTGATTCCATTGGTCTTTTCAAAGAATGAACTTTAGTGTTGTTGATTTTCCCCTATTTCTTCTTTTAGTATTTTATTAATTAGACCTCTTATGTTTTTTTTTCCTTTCTCTTAGTATCTCTGGACTTATTTTAAGCTCTTTTTCTAATTTTTTATTAGACATTGATATTGGATCAAACTTGGAAACTTTTCTGTATATCTTCCAGTTATTGAGTATGGTATTCTCTATATATTTCTTCCATAAAAGTTGTCCATTGTGTTGTTCAATTCCATCTGATCTGTAAACTCCTAAAGAGATGTTTTCAAATTTCCTATTATATTGGTGTACATCACCAAATATTTTCTTGTAGTTCTATCATTTTTTGCTTTGTATATTTTGAAGCTATAGTTTTGGACACACAAAGTTTAGAATGTATCTTTCTAATTAAGTGAAACTTTCAATGTTTTGACCCATTTTATATCCATGTCTTTTCTTTTTGCCTTAAATTGCTTTATCTTGTATGACCATGTCTAGACCAGCTTCCTTTAGTTAATGTTTGCCTAGTGCATCTTTTCCTCTCTTATAACTTAAGTTTTTATGTGTTTACTTAAGGCAGAAATCTATGGGTTTTTTTTTAATTCATTATTTTTCTTCCTAATGAGTTTAATACATTTTGTCTTTTAGCTACAAAGTTTGTTCATCTATATTGTGTAAACTATATATTTATTTTTTTTACTTGGTACTTTCTATTTATCCTTTTCTGTTGTTGTTTGTTTTTAATCATTGACTTTTATATTGAGGTTTGGTATTGGTTGATATTTATCTCATTACAATTCTCCATATAATTTAGATCTACACATTTGACTTTTAATGGTTACCTTATTAATTTTAATAAGCATACTTAACTTAAAAAGTGAAGATAATCAATCTTCTTTAATGCCTCCCAAACTTTACAACAACCTTGGAACACTTTAACTCCCATCACCTCCTCCAGACAAATACTATTTTGGTGGTAGTATTTCGAGTAATTATATCTTTAAATTAGACTTATATAGTCAATGTTTAGATTTTTCTACAAACTCTCTCTCTCTCAATCCCTCTCTCTCCCTCCCCCCCCCCCTTCACTGTGTCTTGGTATCTTAGATTTTCCAAGTGGGATTCGACTTCCTTTCTAAAGGAACTAGTTTAGAATTCCCTTTGGAAAGGGACTCTTGGTGATAAACTCTTTCACTCGTATTTCTCAGGCATTTTCCTCATGTTGCCTTGTTTTTGAAGGAAAGGTTTTTGGAAAATTGCAGGTGGATCATTATTTTCTGTATGGTGTTTAAAAACATGATCCCACACTCTTTGTCACCTTTCATTACTAATTATGATGTCTGCTTAGTCTAATCATCTTTGTTTTGTGTGTAAACTGTTTTCACTCACTGAGGGGCTTTTGCATATATTTTCTGGGCTTTGGTGTTCTGCAGGTTCTAGGTTTGAGATTTCTAGGTATGGATTTATTTGTATTTATCCTTTTAGACTTCTGTATCTGAAAATTAAGCATTCTCCATCAGTGCTGGAAATTCCTTCCCATTATTTCTCTAAGCAATGACTCTTCTACATTCCATTTTTCCCTTCTAGGAATCCAGGGAGATATATGTGGTTCTTCCTCCTCATAACACATCTCTCAGCCTACCTTCCTCCATATTTTTTATTCTTTCATTTATCTTTCTGTGCTATTTTCTGAATGACTTCCTCAGATATTCCAGTTCTCTAAAACTCCTTTTAACTCTATATACTTTGCTATTTAGCCCATCTTTTGAAATTTTTTCAAATGGTGAATAATATATTAACATCAGGTTTTTTTAAATATACTTGATCTTTTTTATAGTTCTTATTCATATTTTCCTACCCCAATTGTTTTAAATGACTGTTTCTTTGTTTGTTTTGAGAGAGAAAGAGTGCATGTGCAAGCAGGGGAGGGGCAGAGAGAGAGGAAGAGAGAAAATCCCAAGAACGCTCCATGCTGTCAGTGCAGAGTCCAACACAGGCCTCAGTCTTACAAACCATGAGATCATGACTTGAGCCGGAATCAAGAGTCGGATGCTTAACCGACTGAGCCACCCAGGCACCCCTCCTACCTAACTTTTAAACATATTAAACATATTTGTACTGAATATTTGTATAATGTTTTTATTTTATATTTGCATAAATTCATTATGAGAACTCTTTTCAGGTTTAATGTTGCTACGCCTTGTCTCTGCTGGCTCTCATGGTGATCTATTTCCTTGTGTGTAGTGCAAGTTTTAATTTTTGATTATTCACTCTCCTCCTTTGTAACTTGATCTTTGAGAATTCTTTGAGGCCAGAGTTGAAAGTAATTTCCTTCAAAGAGTACTTCTGTCTATCTCCATAAACTCCAACGGGGTCCTGCTTTAATATAAATTCTTTGCATGAGGTGTTTCTATTTGCTTGCTTTGTTTTCATTTTTTCCACAAAGGATATATTTATCCAGATTCAAGCAAGGCTGGTTTGTGCTATGAAGTCTCAGAGATGTTCCTCCAACCCTCTCGTCCTACTATTAAAGCTCGTATAGAAAATGCTTCCTCTTTATGGGAGTTTATTTCTAGTTCACTCCTAAACTGAAAGAGCAGCACTCAAGGTTACCAAAGTCACGCAATGGGCTCCCAAAAGATATCCTGCCTTATGCAGGCAGCAGATTTATTTTGACTCCTACGCACCTGGCAAGGAACATCAACACCAAAGATCAAAATCATTAGTTATGCAAAGGCCTCCCAGGCAAAAGTCACTTTTAGTACTGGCTTACTCATCTGGATTCCCACCATTACAATATTTTTTAATACTGAGGAAACCAAAATTTCTTGGTAGCTCTGCAATGTAAATTAAGTTTTATTTTACCTTTAAATTTAAGTGTTTTCACTGCAAGTGTGGTACAGGGTATCTATCTATTCTGCAGATTATCAGAAGGATGGTCAAGATCCTCTTTTCTTTCCATTGGCTTAAATGATAAAGACCTCAAACATTTGTCAGATGAATAATAGTTAATGGGTGAAGAAGTGGATGGCTCAATAATCATCTCCTCTATGCCATCCCTCTCTATACCGGGTTGGCAAACTTTTTCCATAAAGAGCAAGAAAGCAAATATTTTACAGTTTGCAACTCAAAAGATCTCTATCTCAATTATTCAACTCTGCTTTTTTAGTGTAAGAGCAGCCACAGAAAATACCTAAATGAATGAGCATGGCTGTGTTCCAAAAAAGGAGAAGTAAAAGAAAAGAAAAAAAAAAGAAAAAAAGAAATCAATTTATCTGTGCATTGTCTAAATAAGTAATGAACTTATTTAGAAGAGCTCCCACTGGCACAGGAAAAACTCCATTTATCTAAGCACGGGAGAAACATCTTGAGAAATAAAATAAGTATAATGAGCATTTCTCTGAAGTAGACAGACATGGTGAATTTCCACATTGTACACCAACCTCCTAGGAAACCAAAAGAACTGAGAAGACACATCCATCTTCCCCAGCTGCCCTCTGAGAGCGTGCATTCCAAGAAACTATACAGTAATCTCTCATCTGTAGTAAGGTTTGCACTGGGACCTGTCTGTCATCAGATATATTGTATAATTTTTTTTCAAAGGAAAGAACATACACTGTAGTATTCGAGAAATAGTGTGAATTATATTACCTGGGATGGGCTATAATGTATGCCCTTGAACTGGGCAATACTTAAGTGGTTTTCAGATGGCAAAATTGAGATTAAAAGGGTTGCTCACTTGAAAATGACCCTTTTTGGTGCTCCACAAAATAGAACCTTATAAATTTAGCACAAAATGTCTTTCTCAGAGGTGAGGCATCCTGTGGAGCCATTCTTTAGCAGTTTGATCATTAACCTAGCTTGGCGCTTTTAAAAATGTTCGTTATAAACTGTAAAACATAAGAAAAGGTTCAAAGTCTACAAAATACTGTTTTCCTTTAATATCAAAGATCACAAATAATACCAACAACTCATTTTCATGGACAGCCAAAAAAAATCCAAATATGACAAAAATATTGAGAAGGATTATGTTACCTTTGCAGCTAATATTCTAAGAGAATAAAGCATTGGTTAAGGACATCTGTTCTTTTAGACATGTTGGTCAACTTTTCTCTGGACTCCGTATGATATTTGCTAGTTTGAGAAAAGAGAAATATGAACTACTATTCTAATGCAGTCATAGCCAAACATATTTCAAAATTGTTCATTATTCTATATCAAATACATAGCTGAGTCTGAGACCCTAAACTGGGCAAAAATGGAGTCAAGAATTTTTTGGCAAAATCTGGGCTAGCAGCTAAACACTGCCCTGAATGATGTGTCTCTGCCTCTCTCCAAATAGCACTCTCAGCAATGCCTATGACAGATGGAACACAGAGACGTGAGGCACCAGGCTTCTCTCTCTAGATGTATAGAACTCACCCGGTTTTTATATATGTCATTAACTTTCAGTTCTTGAAGGATTCTATACCTCATAACACTTAAGACCTCATCTCCTCACCAAATATTTGAAAAAAGGTAATTTTAAAAAAGGATGTAACTATACATACAGTGATACAATTACATTATTATGCAATATTATGATGATGATATGATTTAATGATAGGCTTTCCCTCTTTATATTTTCTATTTCCATATTTTCTACATGGAACATGATTTATTGTTATAATCAGGAAAAAAACACACATGTGCCCAAACGATGAATACAAGTCAGTCTTGAAGGTCTAAATTTTGTCTGCAGTCTACCCACTGCAGCTTTGGCACGTGCTCTTGCTTTCATGGACCTTGACCATCTGTTGGGTGATCCATCCCCACCCATAGCCTCCAGCTCTGGCTCCTGTCATCCTTCTGCTTGCCCCTTGCTTTTCAGCACAAATCCTTGATCTGACTCACCAGGTTCTTTTGGATGTGTTGTGTTACCAACCCCACGTGAAGGGTTCCAGAAAAGCTCAGAGCCAACCTTATATTCACTTCCTCCTTTGAAGGGAAGCCAAGAAAAGGTGTGCTAGGAATGCATAGTGCTATTTCTTGCTAACTCCCATCGGGGGAAGCAGATCAGTAGCAAAAAAGAAAAAAACATTGTTTAGTTCCATATAGTTGGTAGTGGCTCAGAATGTTTCCTTATTAATGCTGGTTATTTCTAACACTGGATGGCTAAGAATTTATATCCATGTAAGGCTCAAGAAATACTTATATGCATTGTATGTGAACTATATCTCAATGAAGTTGAAAGGAAAAAAGACCTTATTACTCAAACCAGCCCCATTATGTCTGTCCCACCTGTTTCTCCAGAAAACAGCTGCCATCATCTAATTGAAACCTACAAGTTATCATGATCCTTTAAAATCAAGATAATGGACTTCACTTGATCCTCAAAGTGTTCAACTATGCACTGTATTGAAATTTTACTATTTCATGCATTTGCCTACTACTCTATTTATACAGAACCAGAAGAATCAATCCAGATTTCTCAACCTTTGCTACTCAAGAGGAGACCATGAACCAGCACAGTGATGTCACCTGGAGACTTGACAGAAATGCAGAATCTCAGGCCTTAAACAAAATCTACTGAATCTAATCTGCATTTTTAAAAGGATCCAGGCAATAAAAATGAACTGCTTTCACTGCTAGAACATTGATACTCATACTCTTTTAAAAGCAAACACACATGAGGCTGGCTAGTAATTCACAAATGTCCAGTAAAATGGAGGGGAAGAATTGTATAGTTTAGAAAAAAAAACAATCCAAGCATACTGATTGTGCTTCCTCACTAACCTATTGATTATGATAACTTTACATTGTAAATTCCCCAATAATAGGAGTAAACTTCTATGATATTGAGATTTATAAGAAATGTATATTTTTGGTCCTTGTCCCCATTTCCAGCAGAGGCTCCTAAAACTCTTGGCATTTCCTAAGTGCTGAGTGCCATAAAGGTGTCATTTGTCATGTTAACAAGGCGACTTTAGGAAAACCCCTACATTACCTAAGGATGGGTGGGGATGGTCACCAGAGGAACCAACCTTGTCATAGAGGGTTGGAACTTTTAGTCTTGTCCCTGCTGACCTCTTGGGAGGGGAGAGAAGCTGGAAGTTAAATCATTTGCCAATGGCCAATGAGTTAATCAATCATTCTTATGTAATAAGGCCTCCATAAAAACCCAATGGACAGAATTCATAGAGCTTCAGGGTTGATGTGCAAATGGTGGTGCTGGGA
Source organism: Lynx canadensis (assembly GCF_007474595.2). Classification (NCBI taxonomy): domain Eukaryota; kingdom Metazoa; phylum Chordata; class Mammalia; order Carnivora; family Felidae; genus Lynx; species Lynx canadensis. The sequence goes on from NC_044305.1 coordinate 75,587,090, forward strand.
AAAAGGGACACTTGGAGGCATGGAAAGGGTATAGAAGCTCTGTGCCCTTGCCTACACATCTCTTCTATGGGGCTGTTTCTGAGTTACATACATCCTTTTATGATAAATCAGCAATAATATAGTTAGTAAATGGGTTTCCTGAGTTCTGTGAGCTGCCCTAGGAAATTTATTATTATTATTATTATTATTATTATTATTCAGTAATATTTAAGATCTTTATTAACAGGCACTTGCCCTTTGTTGACTTTTTTGAAAAAAATCAAGTTGCAAACTTTTATTAGAAATTAAAAATGAGGGGTGCCTGGTGGCTCAGCTGGTTAAGCATCAGACTCTTGATTTCGCTCAGGTCATGATTTCATGGTTTGTGAGTTTCAGCCCCGCATCTAGGCTCTGCTCTAACAATGTGAGCCTGCTTGGGATTCTCTCTCTCTTTCTCTCCCCTTCTCTCTGCTTTTCTACCTTCATTCTCTCTCTCTCTCTCTCTCTCTCTCTCTCAAAATAAATAAATAAACATTAAAAAAATCAGTGCAGCAGCTTAAAAAAAAGAAATTAAAAATGAGGTTCTGAAAAAATCTCAGCTTGACCACATATGAAACAATTTAAAAATCTTTAGAGGTGTATTGAGAAAAAAACAGGCTTTCTATTTAAAAACAAAAAAATTTTTGTCATTACCAAAAAGACAGATGTCCTTAGGTAAAAATAATAAAAACCCCATGCTGCATAGATAATGCAGATAGTTCTATTAATGTAGTCATTGGGCAAAAAGCAAGCCATGGTCTTCAGCTCCAATCTTTTGTTCATTTGTTGTTGGAATTTCATATTCAATTCTTTTTGGATGACTAAACCGGATGGTGGTAAGCCCACATTTACTCAGCTGGGCCCTGCTCAGCCTCCAAAGGGGACGAATTTTCATCTGCTGGATCAGATACTTTTGTCTCTACCATCTTGTTATTTAGGGTTTTCTGGGTGTCCGTGTTGGGAACTGAAGTTTGGAGGTGCCTGTGTTGAGGTGGCTGCTGACCTTGGGTCTCATGCCCTTGATTTTCCTTATTTTCTTCATTGCTGTCCTCTCTAGCTGTCCTTAGTGTGGAGGACCCCTGCAGGATCGTGGTCTGTAGCCTGATACATATTCTGTATCATTGGTCCACCTTGTTCCCCTGCACTCTGTTTGTCAGCTCTCTCCATCACCCTTCCCTCCACAGGAGAGTTGGGATACTGTGGTGGGTTGAAGTGCACAGGGTCTCTGTATGGTAGTAAACTGGGAACCCTTGCCTGCAGCAGGGCAACGCTGTTGGGCCTAGCCTTCAGGAGCATTCTCCTGTCTCATGTTCTTCTCCCCACTCTCCCTATTCTGCTAAATTCTCCTGGGAATTTTGTGGAGGACCCCTGCCACATGGAGAGCATCTTAAAGGTTATGGTCTATTGAGTATTTCCTGCCTTGCCCTGGAGCTCCTCCAGGTCCTGTCACATTTGCTGTATCCGCACCCTTTTCTCCCTCAACAACATCAAACTCTATAGTCTCTCCGTCTCCTATGTTGATGGTGAGGTTTTGGGGTGATGATGGGGTTCATGGGGTTTGGAGCTGATGGCCAAGAAAGAATTTCTGAAGATGTCTCTGGTGCAAAAGGGGTGATTTTATTAAAGTACAGGGACAGGACCGTGGGCAGGAAGAGCTTAACTGAGATTTTGAAGAGTGGCTCATTATATACTACAGGGCCAGAGGAGGTAAAGTCAAAAGGGAAGTTTACAAAGATATTTTCATATGCTAAAGATTCACAGATTACTGGAGGCCTAGCTATTGTCAAACTAAGGCTGTTTTTTTCTCCAACAAAGCATTAACATTAAGACAGTAGGGAGTTCCTGCCTGCCTCAAGTATTTGTCAATGGGCTACAGGCTATAAGGAAATTCAATTTTATCTGCCATTTTCTTCTGCCTTTGTTCCCCACATCACTATGGAGGGGAGGGTGATGTTGGCACTCCAGGAAACTGAGTCTATAGGTTTTTGGAGATTAGACTATTGATAAGATTGCCTTTTTCTTATAATTTACTACTCTATCAGTTTAACCATTTGTTTTCTGTCCTTTCCTTTGTCTTTGGGCAGCCAGGAGTACCTGAGGAATGTCACACATTTCCCACCTCAGGGTGGGGGCAGGGGTGGTAATGCTGGCTTGTGCTTGGCCCCCAGCTTGCCTTAGGGTCCCTCATCACTGAGAAGGTACTTCCTGGGGTTATTCTTCTTTGCGGAAGTCTGGTATACAAATATATATCTTCTTTGGTGTCATTTCTGTTCATGAAACCATATCCGTTTCTTACATTGAACCATTTAACTATTCCCAAGATCTTCCTTGCAATGCCTTTTTTATCTCAGTTGGCAGGCACCACCCAAAATGAGGCTCCCTGGACTCCACCCCCCACACCACTCTGAGGAAGAGGTGCTGGGCTTGGGGTCTGCAGCTCCTGAGGGCAGGGCAGCAGGCGCTGCTGGGTGTCCTCCTCCCTGCTCATGGTCACGGTGAAGGTAACTGGGGCTTGCTCTGGCATCTGTGGCTCCTACTGGGTTGTGTAACTCTGCCGGTGGTGGTGGTGGGGCTGCTCAGAGCCATCTGGGATCTTCTCTCTGCTCCTGCAACAGCCTGGGCTTGTGACTGGAGACTAGAGTCTGAAGTGGTGGTTTGGAGCAGGGGTGGGGTTGGGGAGGACGGTACTGCACAGGACTGAGCCCTCAACCTGTGGAATATGGTGCTATCTACGGGTAATTAATGTCAGAATTCAGTTGAATTCTCAGATACCCTGCTGGTTTCTAAAGACTGCTTGGTGTTGTGCTGGATGCCCTCACACATACGTTGGAATTGGGTCCAGGAACCCAAATAAGACCTTTTAATCCATAGCAGAAATAATATGCTCTCAGTTTACTTATTCAGTACCGATCACTTAGTTCCCCTTCCTTCAGCTCCTGAGATTTTTCTCACCTGACCAATATAGATCTGCTCCTCTAAAATCAAAGCAGAATCTTCAGGATAAATTAAACCTTCCAAATTTAAATGTTCAGGAACAAAATTACCTCCCAAAACAAAAACCCAGGGGAGTTGTTACTTATTCAAACCCAGAATAATTGTATACACAAAAAATTCTATGCACAGAAACGTTAGCATTAAAAATAATTATATCTAACTTCCGTAAGATCTTAGTATAATTCAACCCTTCCAATAAGCCCAATTTTTAGTACTAAGAGAAGTCACTGGGAAGTCATATTTATAATATAATCTTTCCACAGAATTCATTTTAATTAAAAATCAAGTGGTCCCAAGTTTTCCGTTAAGGCTTTATGATAAAATATTCCATTCATCATGCTTTCCATAATGAAAGATTCAACTATAAACTTGCAGAAAAATGGAATAGATGAATCAAAATATTCTTTCATTTTAGTTAAGTTAATATGATCTGATATCTGCTAGGAGTTCATAATCACATCACTGAAAGTGGAAATTATACAGAAAAAAATTGACAGATTTGATTGAACTTTTTAAAAAACTTCTGTATATTAAAAAACACCTACATAACTCAAGGCATATTTACCCTAAATATCAACATAACTTTTATGTTTTTTTAAGTTTCTATTTATTTTTAATTTTTTAATTTGAGTACAAATGTAAAACAAATCAATACTGGGGTGCCTGGGTGGCTCAGTTGGTCAAGCAAATGACTCTTGGTTTCAGCTCTGGTCATGATCTTGTGGTTTATTGGTTAAGCCCCACATCAGGCTCTGTGCTAACAGTGCAGAACTTGCTTGGGATTCTCCCTCTCTCCCTGTCTCTCTGCCCCTCCTTTGCTCACATGTTTTCTCTCCCTCTCTCTCAAAATAAACAAATAAACTTAAAAAATTGTTTAAGAAATCAATACTGAGATTACTGTCAAAAGAAAATGGGTAAAAATGACATGATTAGAAATTTCACAAAAGAAGAAAATGGCCATAAACACATAAAAAAGTTTATCACTTTAGTAAACAAAAATGCAAAGTGAAAGAATAATAAGATATTGCCAATCTATTTAACTTACATAAAATGTTAACTATATTAATGCTTCCAAGAGTTTGAGAAATAATTGCTCTGATGCACTGCTGGTGGAAAGGTAAAAGTTCAAATCTTTCTGAGGAACAGCTTGGGAACATGCAACAAAAGCCTGAAATATTTGCATATTGCAAATCCAACCTTTCAAATTTACCCTTAGGAAATAATCTGATGTGTGCAATGATGTTCAGCAATCTCTTCTGAAAAACCATTAACAACGTAAATACCCAGTAGGAGAACTTGGTCAAGTAAGTCATGGTATATCCACACACTGTAATATTAACAAAGATTGAATATGTTGCAGAAGAAAATATAATAACATGGTGAGACATTAAAAATATAATAAATGGAAAAAAGCTAGAAGCAATGTGTCCCGTATAATCCCTTTTAGAAAAATATGTTTATCAAGTACATGTCACATTTATGTATGAGTGGATAGGGCTAAATTGATGGAAAGTTAGATACAGGATAGTAGATATATGGATAGATAAATCAATAAATCAGCTAACGGGTAGATAGCGATATGATAGATCACAAAGACTAGAAGAATATTCACCAAAATATTTTGGTTAATTCTGAGTGGTGTATTAATGGGTGCATAATTTTGATTTCCAGTTAAGCTAACTTTTTTTAACTATGTTAAAATTTCTTCTTTTATGACTCATCTAAAACTTGTTCTTGGTTCATTTTCCAATTTGAATTTTATTTATTAACTTAAGAGTCTATAGTGGAAAAATCAATATTCCTTTCTTCCCTTCTAGGTTCTTCAGTTTGTCTAATAACTAAATTGATGTAAGACATATTAACAGGAGAAAAACAAACAAAATTACATATGTACAGAATCCCTATAAATATAAGACTCTAGAAGCTGCCAGCTGATTGAGGTATATATAACATCCTGGACTAAGGAAAGGGGTAGGGATCTGGGGACACAGAGGGGAGAAAGAACTTTTATAGAAAGATAAGAGGAGAAGTTTGGAAAGCAGAAGTTGCCCTGTTGTAGATAAGCTTCTTAGGTAGAAAGGGATCTCTGGTACTAGCTTTCTTCCTGGTACAGGCATCCTTCCAATGGAAGTTTAAGTAGTTGAATAAGGAGGTAAAGAGCTTTTCCTGCACCTGCTGAGTTTGATTGATTGCCTTTCACTCAAAATAATTGTCATGCCAAAGTGGCATATTTTGGGGTGACAAAATCTGCTCCCCTTCAAGTTCTATGTCCATAAAGGTGAAAAGCACCTGAAATAGTTGCTGCTAATAGTATTTTTAGGTTATTTATTTATTTTTTTTACCAGGTATTGGTTTTTGTGATTCAAAAATTATTAATTTTTCATGTAGTCAAATCTATGGATTTTCCCTTGTGATTTTTAAAATTATTTATATGCTTAAAACTCATCATTACTAAATTAGCCAGTCAACTCTATTTTTTATAATTTCCAGAGATCTCATATTTTTATTTTACATTTATCTCTTTAACTCCTATGGAATTTATACTGACATATGATACGAGGTGAGGCTGGATCTAATTTATTTTATCCCCATATGTGTTAAGCAATTGTCCCTGGGTCACCTCTTAACTATCCAACCTTCTTCCATTCATTTATAATACCAACACAATAAAGTTTTACATATTTGAATCTGTCCTGATATTCCTTCTTTTCCATTGTTTTGTCAAAATGACACTGTCATGAGTATTCTAGCTTTATAATTTATAAGACAATTGTATTGGCTATTTGCCCCTGCTCATTAAGAGATAAATATTAGACTTACTATGGCAAATTAAAAAAAGAAAACTCACTGTGGTTTTATTAAGTAATAGCAGTTCTATGAATTATTATGGGAAGAACAGGCAACATTTAATATATTTCATCTTCAGTTGATAAAATTGTCTCTTAGGTCTCAGCAAACTTTTACCATTTTCATTATCCAGTTCCCACATGTTTTTTCTTGTATATCAAGATATTTTGTATTTTCATTGTATCTTAAATGGGACATTTCGATATATATATTTTTCTAACTTCTTAGCATGAAAGCAGTTCACTCAAAAAATTATTCTAAAAAGTTACTTTAAAATCAATTCTGACACACATAATTTGGAAGAAATAAGCTATAAACTTTTCACAAGGACAATGATGAAGTAATCCAGAGTAGAACATGGCAAATAAATAATCAAAAGTATAGTATGACAAATATCTGTAATCAGCAAAAGAAGTAAATACAGATTCTCCCACAGATTCCTTTCCTTAAAATAAGAGATAATTTCAAAATAAAATTCAAAATTCATCTCATCAAAAATCATCAGACAACACCCATATTAAAATTCCTACTGAAAGATTTAGATTTAGATAATGCCACAGTGTTCCAAATCACATTTAAAAAGCACTGTGTATTAAAATAGTTAATTAATTTTCTGGATCAGACACTATTAAGAATAATTCTCCTGGCCAGGCAATGGGGTTGGAGTTAGAGAGAAGGCAGGAATGCCCCCCCTCTGTGTAGCATGAATGACAGCAATAGCTCCTAAGGGGAGAGCTTAATTCCCTTGGATTCAACCCTACTATACAACAGATGTGGGGGTTCCTGTGATGCAAATTGCCAGGGAGGATTTAGGCTGGACTAAGAAGATATCCATTATGGAAGAGTAAGATACAAGAATTCTTTAGGGATTTGGGCATAAGCAAATACTCAGAATTACCCCTAGTTGCTGGGATTTAGACACCAGAAAAATCCACACAGTACATGTTCCTTAGAAAACACATTCTGACTTTCCAGAAAAAAAATAATAAATCCAGCATAAAGATTTGTGCACTTGGTGATTTATTAGATATACTGAATGATGACCTAAGAACAGGTACTAGGGATTTTCTCAATCAGCCCGAAATCAAAATGCAAAGGATCTGAAGGAATAAATAAATATCAGGTTTGAAGAAGTGTTTAAGTCAGTTTTTAAGCCAGCTAGTTCACCTACAAAACCCAGATGTTTTTAGAGTATGGAATATTGATTAAAACTAAGAAATGACCACTGAATTTTCATACTAAACCACTTTTAAAAGAAAATCTTTGTAAAGTGTGTTCCTTTATTTTCAGTACAGTGAATCCTGTAAAATTGTAACTTGAATTGCTTCTGATATTGTTTTATCATCAATTTTTTTCTTCCAAATGTCAAAAAAAATCCCAGTCCCTTACGTTTCCACAGTATTTCTAAGGAAAAAATGTAACAGTCTGGGTTAAAATTATTAACTGAACACAGATAGTGAAAAATGAAATTGATTTGTAAAACCGTTAGTAAAAAGTAACCAAAAATATCCACAATTCTCTAGCTTTGTTATTCAATCTATTACCTGCAAACATCCTCAATGTCTTTAGTTACTAAAATACCAGATTTAAAATCAACAAAGATGAGAAAATGTGACATGGAAAAATACCTCCCATCAACAGGAAGCCCTTCAGTGAACTAAGAATGAATTTCCCAAGATGTTGGATTAATTAATGATTCCAGCAGCAACTGAACTTGTAGTATCACTTTGTAGTATCATATTGCTTAAGTATGATCTGAAAAAACTGGGAAGTTTGTATAGAAATCCTGTTTGCCTTCAAACACAGAACTCAGCAAAATAACATGAGAGAATGAATATATTTTAACCAAGGTTTAAAGATCATCTTACAAACATTTTCTGAAATAAGGGTTGACTCCTAAGGTATGGTTCTTTGAGAAAAGGGAATTCACAGCTATGCAACTCATTAGCATTCAATTTTGATTGCTATATAAACTTTTTAGTGAAAGAAATCTTACTTAGCCAAGTAATAATCCTGAACTAGTAACTGAGCTTTAGCGAGAAAAATCAGAGTTCCAACACATATTGAAATGAAACACTGTTAGATGGAAAAGAATAGGGTGATAGAGATGATGATGATTCTCATTTACACTGGATTTTTAAAGAAAGATTTTAACAAAGTGACCATGTGTCTTTTTAACATCCAGGGAACAAAGCTGGAGATCTGAGAACAGTTAGTGCTATAAAAAAAAAGGTTAAAAAATCACCAATTCTGACAAATGTTAGTAGGTACTGGATTAAATAAAAGTGGCTTCTTTAACGGGCAATGGTACACTGTTCTCTAAGCTGTCTAATGAGGCACAGAATAAAAACAGAGCCATTTTAGGAAATGGCAGGGCTGAGTTGTATAGGAATCTTTCAGTTGTTGAAGATGTGTGGAAATTTATTGAGAAATTTAAGTTATTGAAAAATCAGGTTCTAGTATTTTTGAACTATGCAATCCTATTTATAATTTCTGTGCTAGTAAATAGACACCAAAAATACCCAGGGTCTTAAGTCAGACATAACCTTCTTCAAATATTGTATTCCTCGTTCTCAAAAAATAAAGACAAAAATCAACTATTTAACATGCTTGCTCAAGACTCTGGTCTGCTTATATGTGTATTTGGATTTTAGATCCTTTACCTTATTCAGTACTAAAAAAAAGTAAGAAATAAAATATATTTATAGCCTTCAAAAGAACAAGTGTATAAAGCATATAACACGTGAAAAAAATAAAAGCATAATGCAATCAAGTGGATATTGTAATACTAATAAAGTTGGTAAAACAGCAGTAAATTATTGCAATTGAAAAAAATATTGACAAGAAATATATACTCGACTCATTATAATGGCTAAAATTAAAAAGACTAACAACACCAAGTGTTGGTGATGATGATGTATAATTGGAACTCTTGTGCATCGCTGGTGGAAATGCAAAATAGTTCATCCACTCTGGAAAAAATTTTAATATTCTTTTTATAAAATTCAACATATGTATACCACATGACTCAGCAATCCCACCCCTAGATATTTACCCAAGATAAATTAAAACTTAGGCTCACACATACAAAAAGTATGTAAATGTTTCTAGCATCTTTATTCATAATCATCCAAATTGGAAAGAACAGAAAAGATCATCAAATGGTAAATGGATAAACAAGTTGTGGAGTATTGAGACAGTAGAATACTACTCAGCAATAACACAGAAAAATCTACTAATGATGCAACAACATGAATGAAATTTAAAAGCATTACACTTAATGAAAGAAGCTAGACACAAAAGAACACTCTGTGATTTCATTGATACCAAATTCTTAAAAAGACAAAACTATAGCAAAAAGAAGAAGATCAGAGGTTGCTGGGGATCAGGGGGTGAGTGTAGGAAATTGACTTCAAACGGGTAGCAGAGACATTTTTGCAATGATGAAAATGTTCAATATGGTGACTGTGACGCTAGTCACACAGTATATACATTTGTCAAAACTCATTGAAATATGCATTAAAACAGATAAGTTTCACTGTATGTAAATAATACCTCAATAAAGCTGATTTTAACAAGGAATGCAAAAGAAAAATAGAAATTTTATGTGTAAATTTCTAATCTGTATTTGCCTTAAAAAGAGGATAACTGATGAAACATTTAAAGGAAAACCAACGTGAGGTCGTAACAAATCTCATAACTATTAATAAATCAAATCAATAAGCCCATATGATATTATGGATGAATAGCTTAACACTAACCTGGCTCTATAACAGAGACACTGTTACTAAGAGTTCCAAAGAATGGGTCATAGTGCTGTGTGGTAGAAATTGCTATTTCACCTTGGATCCAGCTCAGGATTGAATACTCTTACTATTTCTCTACCACAGGTGCCAAATTATAAACTTCATCATGGTAGGATGGAAAAAAAACATTGATGGAGGCAGAGAAAACAGACACAGGAGAAAACACTCAAGTTAAAGACAGAAAAAGAGAAATAACTACAGAGCCACGGAAGATAAATCATTATTTGGATTAATGGCCTTTATTTTGTGGAGTTTATTGAAAGAAGCACATATGTGTGGAAATCTATTAAAAAGAAAAGTTATCTGCAATTTATTTTAATTAAACAAAATGAAAAGAGTGAACATGAAAAAGTATGTGGAAAAAATCACAGTAAAAATTGTTAAATAAGAAGTAACTTCTTAGCACAAACCAGCAAGGAACAAGAGTGATGTGGAACATGTAGCCTGACTGATTAAACTGATTAAAGATATAACAGCTTTACAACATTTATTCTTTCTCTTTGGCTATGCTTACACAAATGTATAATCAAATGCATGTAGTCCTCATTTAAGCATGTGTGTTCAACTATTCTCAAGCAATTATTTTATCACCAAATGTAAATTAGTAGACTGTATAGACCAAATTATGGTGAAGAGTAGGAAAATCTTTTCAAAAAGTCTAAACTTTAAAAAGCAATAATATGGATCAAACGAGTCACAGAAGTTGAGGAATATGAAAAAATCTGATCTGGTCAGGAAGATTTTAGAATAAAAAAATAAAAAAATAAATATACATACACGGGTATATGCACCTGTCAGCTCCTGTATGTGTATCATGTCCTCTCTCCTTGAGTTATCAACATTTGTAACAAAGTTCCAAAACAGTATGAGTCAAATGTGCAGAGCCACTACTTCTGTATCTGTCCCATGTCACTTAGTTTTTAATATCTTATAATTTATAAAATGACTTGTTAAATAGATTATTAGTACATTAGACTGAGAGTCTGTAAGAACTTAGCTCTCACTGAATGACATCAATGTTCTTATGAAGTTCAAAATACCAATTTGGTAAAATATCAACACTATAAAAGATGATTAGCTACTAGAATGGAAAAGACGCATGGATTCAAAGGAATACAATTGCAGGAGCTGATAATGAAAAGTTGGACTAGAAAATGCATCTATACAATACAAAAGAAAACACTTAGCTCATTTCTACTCCTACCAAATAGGAAATGTTGAACCAATGAAGGGAAATCCTTAAACACAAGTATTTGCAAGAAAATAAAGTCTAAGATCATCTGTTCTATGAAGACATGGGAAACGCTTTCATCATTCCAAAGGTGTGCAAGACACAACACCTTACTCTTAAACAGGTAAAGTACACAATTAAATTATTTATTAGAATAAAGCCAGTTCCATCCAGATTAAGAGACAATAACTCAATTTTAATGATACGGGTTTAATACATAGATTTTTCTGTGAACTAAAGGAACTGTAGACCTTTGCTAACATGAACAAAATACTGAACCAAACACCTCAGTCCTGGGTAGATATACAATCCAAATATGACTGAAAAGTAGAATTTAAGTTCTACCCAATGAAGAAAATTAATGACGATCACGTAAAGAAACAGGTTCGAGCGTGGTCAAACAGCTAATGTCAAGAAACTGTTACTTAATTTTCAAAAGAATGATCATCAGCAGAACAGAACATTGTACTTCCAAAGGGGGGGAAAAAAACTGATGGCAGGCCCATCAAAGGCACTTTCTATCCCAAACGATGTATCCGGGAAGAACTGCGGACAACATTAGAACAGGTCATTTCATCAACCCCCCAGGCAAGTACATGATGTTGCCAGGCTGGGAATTAGGTGGAAAATTATGTGTATCCAAACCAAAGCGTTTCTCATCTAGTCCATTTTGGATCTGATGACTCATGGCTCCTTCCAATTTTTTCTCCATCTCTGTCACTTCTACATCTAGGGTTCCTCCAAGCAAAGTGTGTCCCAAACCCCAATGTACACACCGCAGGATAAGCATCTGTTTTCTTTCCTTTACCAAGAGCAGCAATACTCATTCCCTTCTCTCTCACATTTTCAAAGTAGATGCTCTCCATATAATGCACCATTCATTTTTACAGTATTGTCCAAAGGATTGACGGTATTGTTTCATAATAACATCCACCTTTCTCCCCGGTTCTTACAGAAATTAGAGGGGGAAATAATAGGAAGAAACTACAAAATGCTTAGCTCCTGGAACACTGCGAATTTAATTCGTACACCTCTGCATCCCCAACTTCTTCTACTCACATACATTTGTTCTACCTCCACACTCATCAATCTTGCAAATGCAACAGCGGGCACACTCGGCCTTCTTCTAAAAGCAACAAGGAGACTGCCCTGTTTCAAAATTATTCTGTACTGTTCTGTGGCCACAGTAGCACTTTTCACAGTTGGGATTATTCTCCACATTGTTGTATCCAGTCAAAGCCACTCAAGAATTCCTATGGTCCCAGCAGCACTAAAAATACATAACAGCCTCCTTACAATAATGGCTGTGAATCACAGCATTCCTCGGCTGACATAAGTAGTTAAAATCGTGGGGGGAAAAAAAAAAGTTAAATAAAACTTTTTAAAAAGTTCAAGTAAAAAAAAAAATGAAAAGGGGGTTGAAAAGGACTCCCCTACCGTCTAACAATATTAAAGTCTGTCTCAAATTTACAAACGTCCTCAGCAACATCAAATACCGCAGCTTCAAACACACGCGCCAGCTTCAAGCCCGACAGCTTCAAATGCCGCAGCTTCAAACACGCGCGGCAGCTTCAAACGCGCCAGCTTCAAACAGCCTTGGGGCAGCCATCTTGCACACGCTCCAAGGAGCACAACCTCAGGGCCCTGAGGCGGCCGCCCCATCCCAGAGGCCACACAGAGGCTTTGTTGGGGGAAAAATGGGAAGAAGAAAAAAAAGAGGAAGAAGAGGAAATATAATTTGCAGACGTTAAATTAGCCCATAGAGGGAGCTCACAGAGCCCCATAATTTCACAGTAATTGGAATCTCCTGTAATTTAAAATGTAGCCCCATCATTTGTCAGAGAGAGCCTCCAGGGGTCAAAGAGTGCATGTCTTACTTCATACCGATCTCTGCATGCCTATAAAATGCAATTCCATTTAGACCCCCCTTGACCGTGTGTTTTGTTATCGCAACAAAAAGATGATGATTCTTGGATGCATGTTCTCCAAAACCAGCCCAGGAATTAAAGTGACTCGTCTATGTGTGCTGTTAGGGTGAATCCAACTGAATAAAGACCATAATAAGAATAAAGTTCCAACAATTAGAATTGTCATGGCAATAACCTAAATGTCCCCCATTCACGGTGCTCAGTTTAGAAAGCTACGTGCTCTCTTTCAACCTTGACTAGAGATACTCTTGTGGCTATCCATTTCTCTCGCTGTCTAGAATCCTTAAACCAGCCATGCTGCAATGTGCCTTCAGACAAAAGGATAAAACCGGAAAACGAAAGGATATAATGGCAGTGAGCCTTTTCAATAAAACATGAGAGAAACAAAATTCCAAAATTCTGTGGAAAGAAATATTGAGGAGAAAGTACACTCAAAAATAAAGCATCTAAATGTGCAGCTGAGAGTGGAAATATATTACCTGCTCTTGTGAAACAAATTTTGAAAGGAGTCAAGTTTACATTATGTAACCCTTATTTAGAAACTTCACATTGATGTAAAACTGAACAGGTTTCTGAAAATATTTAACCTTTGAAGTGAAGTTATTTCTATCAGAGTAAACACAAACCAAGAATGTAAAGAAAGCTCAAAATGTAGAACTTAATCAAGAATGTAACATATGTGGATTTTATCCTATTTGGGATAATCTATTAGCTGTTAAGAAAAACACACCTACTTCATTTAAATTAGAAGGCTTGTATGTTATTACTGCTTGTCCGTAATGTATTTGTAGGTTTGGGGTATTACGATTACATTTCCTGCACCCTGTTGTTTAAAAGTATATCATTTATGAAATTTGAGGATTTAAGCGACGCCTTAATATTACCGATATTATATCAATAACTGTAAAAGGCAAATTATATATAGGCAAGGAATCATTTGCCTGAAGATGTGTGGTGGAGCTCAATTTCAAATTCTAATAATCACATCTAGCCAAGATTCCATGTTAAGAATAGAAAGTATCTGAATTTTTTCTGAATTTGCCCAAATACTCTGAAATCTTTTCACTGCTTTATGTATTTCCCATCATAGAAATGCCTCACTTTTCTCATATGTCTGATTTCCATCTCTCATTTCAGACTCCACCAGAAAAACTAAAAAACCTTGTAGGTGTGATTCTTCAATAGCAAAGCCATATTAACTCAGGTTTTCCTCAGAGCAACATAAACTTGGGAATGCTCACCCTGGTTTGGCTAGCTTTTGGGCTGCCAGGAATTCCACAATGAACACGATGGGTAGGGGGAAACTCAAAGGATAATGCTTAAGGTTTAGGATCTTGAAAAGTAATGGCATATACTTTCCATGGAACTACAAAGCCTTGTCAACTACACTTCTGTTAAGTTCATGAAGGCTGGTAGATAACTTTGTCACCTATAAGAATCTATGTTCAAGTAATTAAGGCTATGCATTATAGAAAGTAATAATTGATGAATTATCTTAAAGTTACCAATGATCATGAGCAGAAGCAAAGGAAGTAATGCTTGCTTGTTGTTACAAAAGATAGCTGGACAGTTTCTGTCACTTGGAAATGAGAAAGCAATCAAGGGTCTTGTTCCAATGAGAAAAAAAAAAACAAGGAAGAAAAAGTGTATGTAACCTCTTCATATCTAACTTCTCATGTTAGAAAAGTCACACTCCACTATAAGCCCGAATATCACCGGACACATATTCTAAAACTAAACATGTCGTGTGGGAAACAGGACAAATGAGCATATTAAATTATAGTAGTTCTCCTTCTTACTCACCTGTAACACTGATAAGGGATACAATTACATTGTAAAGATGAAAAAAAGCAGCACCGAGGTTTCACTCTGAACTCTGAGCAAGCTTGACATCTAATGGTAGAAGGCACACATCCAGTACGTAGCTGCTGACTTTTTATCCCAATAGAATAAATAAAACATTTCTGCTGTTTCTATAAATCAGCATAGAAAGTTAAAAATAAAACTATTATTACCTGGAATGCTTGTAGCCTTACATGATTTTCTACATTTTTCTCTTAACTGAATGTTAATGAGGAATTGTTTTTGATGGCTTAATTTCCTTGTGTAAAATCTTTTTCAAACAATGACTGTCCCTATTACCTACAGAATTTCTCAAGCCAAGTTAATTGAGACCCCTACAGTCTCCTAGGATCATATATATGATTATTATTACACAAAAGTACCTTATGTACAGATAAACAGAATACTAGGCTGAGTGAATCTGATCCATAAAACTTTTTTTTTTCATGAATCTTTGTGGTTCTTGTTATTTTTTTAACCTGAAGTTCAAAAACATCCATGTTATTTGAGAGTTCCAGCTTCTCAAGTGTATATGCAAAACACATACTCGCAGAATGACCAAGAACTTTGTGATACAGGCTCCTACAAGCCATCTGGTCTGATGTCTAATCAGCTTTTTGATCATCCAATTTCTAGAACAGAGAAACTAAAGGTCAAGATTTTTACTATGAAACAGAAAATAAATCCAAAAATAGACTTAGTTATCTGTAAATCTGACCTAAGAAGAGCACATCTTTCTCTAAAGTAAAAATTCAATGAATGATGATGTATGGAAGTTGATATAAAGCCATGGTGAGCTACTGTGAAATGTTTGACAGCATTCTACAGCAAAATTTGTCCTCCCTGAAATACATTTAGCTGGAATAGCAGACAGATTTCCTACGTTGTTTATATTTGCAGACTTATTTGTAGGCAAATAATGGTGGGAGAATATGCTCAAAGTTTTGTGGGATAAACTATTAAAATCCATTTATTTGGAGAGGTTTCCTTACTCTACCACAGGAGAATCCTGAGAGAAGTTTGTGTAGAATTCATTAATTGGATTATAACAGAAAGTTCTGTTTTACATAATTTCTAAGGTAAAGAACCCTGAGTATACTTGTGGCAAAAGTAAGAGGAAACTATACACTTCAGACCAAAAGTAGGGGCAAACATGTTTAATAACAAATGGAATGCTTTAAATGGTAGGTGGTACCGTGTATGAATTAATAGACCATTTTTTTTCTTCAAAATATTATGAATCCTAACCTTTTAAATCTAACATGGCCAAATAATTGATCATCCAAAAGGATACCTTTTGAGTGCATTCAGAGGCTCTAATAATAATTACTATAGGCCAGGGCAGACCAGGCTGTATGGCCGCCCAACTTATACCAGGACAATTTGAAATAGTTGCTCTCTAAGAGGAGGAGTGGCCAACACTGGACATATCTGAGAAATTAGTTATTTGGAGGCCACTCTGCAAAAGAAGACCTGCAGCCAATTTAATAAGCATAAATTATAACAGATTCTGAAGGTAATAGTTTGCGGATCTGAGCTTCTTCAGATCTATAGGAGCTGCTAGGCTCCTTGTGTATCTAAACGTCTTTCAACATCTATCCTCTCCACTGTAACAAAGTATAAAAGATAAATGAAAAGTCAAATATCAGGCATAGTATGTGATTTTATAACTTTTTACCGATAAAGCAAGAAAAGACTATATACTTCTTTTGTGTGTCTGACTTATCAATGAGACATTTTATACACACATATATTTTTTTAGAATTTATATTTTATTTATATTAATTTCTATGTTATGTATTTAACATATGTGTATTTATCACTTTTTAAGTTTTTATTTTAATTCCAGTTAGTTAATGTACAGTGTTATATTAGCCATACATACATACATATATATATGTAATATATATACATATATATATGTATATATGTATATATATTTAAAGCCAAGTGATGGGAATGTATTTTAAGTTATGAGTTGAAACATGTTTTTTTTTGGCTTAACCATTTCAGAACATCTGTGAAATGCAAGTACAAAATGGAAATGGCTTAACAAACTATGCAGTAAGATAGCTACAATTTTGTTTTCCCTTTGTCAAGGGAAAATAAAATAAATTTTCCATCATTCACAATGAGAGCTAGAGGGACTGATTATTCAAAATACAGTAGCACCTACATTTCTCCAAATATTCCCCAAGACATAGCATTTGTGCTGAGTATTCAATAATTTCCTCAAGCTGTACACCTGAAAAATATATGTCTCAAGTCTGGTGTTCATAATCTGGTAGACAACCACATGTGTTCACAGCCCATATCTTTGAAACAATTATTCTCTTGGGTATGCAAATGTACTGGGCTTGCAACATGTTTATTCAAAAGAGTAGAAAGAATGTTTCTTATGTGAGCATCTGCAGGTTTCCACTGGAAATCTGCATACAACAATACACTTCCCCATGAATTCATTTTTTGAAATGACAGTTATATATCTTTTTAAGGCTTTACCAAGAATTAACACAACTCAACTTGATAACAATTTTTCATCAAGAAAAGCACATGTAAGAAACAAAATTAAAGTATGTATGTTAGGACCTATTACCTGGTTTATTGCTTGGATTTTTGCATGCCCTAATACCACAAAAATCCAAACATCTTGGTACTCCTAACCCACCAGCCTTTTCACTATACCCTAGCTATACGCTATCCCACTTCTGATCCTAGTTTTGGCCTCACAATCATTTCAGTGTTTTTCTGTTTTCATTACCAACCTTCTCACCTATCCCTGAGCATTGATAAATTTAAAACTGTTAAAAATACTTTTATTATTTTTTTATTTTTCATTTTAGATAGAGAAAGAGCATGAGCAGGGGAGAGGTGCAGAGAGAGAGAGAGAAAGGGAATCCCAACAGAGAATCCCAGGAATCCCATGCTGAGTGTGGAGCCTGATGCTGGGCTCAATCCCACAACCCTTGGATCATAACCTGAACTGAAATCAAGAGTCGGACACTCAACTGACTGAGCCAACCAGGTGCCCCCTAAACTGTTAAAAATACTTAAAAAAATTTTTTTTTAGTTTATTTGTTTTGAGAGACAGACCGGACAAGGGACAGAAGGAGAGGGAGAGAGAGAATCTCAGGCAGGCTCCATGCTCTCAGTGTGGAGCCCAATGCAGGGCTCAAGCTCATGAGCTGTGAGATCATGACCTGAGCTGAAACCAAGAGTTGGACACTTAACCGACTAAGCCACCCTGGTGCCCCCAAAATACTTTCTACAAATTTTCAAAAAAGCCATTATGATAGTAAAATATACTAATGTACATTTATTGGAAATGGACATGTAAAGTATACAACAAAGAAGTAAATGCATGTAATATTCAAAAATGCAATTATTAAATATTATAAACATATAAGCACTGAAGTTTGTTTGAATTGGTGTAATGGATATACAAATAATTAAAATGATATACACAAAGAGCATCATACCCAACAAAGAATAAAACAACCATCTGTTTCAAATATCTAGGAGACATTTATATATATTGTCTGTGTATTATTACCATGCCAAAAGAGTTTTAGCACATTTCCAAATGTACTTATCATAAGGCTACATTTTCTTTTCCCAATACATTAAAACAAAAATATATGGAACTTCTATTTCCAACAATAACTTCTTTTGTTTTGATCAAAACTCCAATGAAAAAATTAAAATACTAGATAAATATTTTAAAATTCCTTTAAAATCATTTAAGAGTTAACAAAGGGGTAACAAACTAAAGATACAAACCTAAGGGTGGGGAAGAAGGAATCATAGGGATAGAAGTCGTACACATGAGCATCAAGCTGCTCTTCCCTTGAAGGTAAATGCCAAATTTGCAAAACCAGGGTGTGGGAAGAATGGGGAGAAAGTCAAGGAGTCTGAGAGGAGACTCTTCCCAATATTGATTTGGGACACAATGGTTTTGCACCTATGTAAAAGTGATTCACAAGCAATGCTTTGTAGGTATGAAAGGAAAGACTGAAAGTAAAGAAAGAAAAGGTGAAAGATGTGGGAAAAGATGTAGTGCCTGGTCAGCCTTCCAGTAGATTTGATGGCTAGAGATTCCTAAGAACTGCAAATTTTATGCTGGATTAAGAATGCCTTTCTTTCACACCACATGCACTAGTTAGATGCAAACGTAAATCTTCCCTGGGTGGAATATGCCTTCATCCTGGCCTTAAAAAGTGTCCTTTTTCAAAGACAACTGTAGTACACAGGAAAAAATAACAAAACACAGAGGGAAATAGGGCTCCACATGATCTAGATTATCAGCCAGAAATGTAATTACTTCCCAAAACCAAACTCAGTCTTTCTCAATGAAACAGAAAATCATTGGGACTCCATAATATCATTCACAATGTCAAAAATACAATTAATAAATCACTAAATGTGTAAAGAAGCAAAAGAAAATGGCTAATAATAAAAAAAAAATTAGTTATAAGAAGCTTATCTGGAGATGATACAGATATTTAAGTTCACAGACAAGAACTTTAAAATAATTGTGAATAGAGGTGCCTGGGTGGCTCAGTCGGTTGAGCATCCGACTTTGGCTCAGGTCATGATCTCGCAGTTCATGAGTTCAAGCCCCACATCGGGCTCTGTGTTGACAGCTCGGAGCCTGAAGCCTGCTTTGGATTCTGTGTCTCCCTCTCTCTCTGCTCCTCCCCTTCTCACACCCTGTCTCTCTCTCAAGAATAAATAAAGAAAAAATATTTTAAATAATTGTGACTAATATGATAAATATAATTGAGAAAAAGATGGACAAAAATAGATGAAAATATAACATGTTTTAACAGAGAATAACAATTTGCAAAAAAACTAAAACTGCATCCTGGAACTTCAAAATACAACATCAGAAATTAAGAACTCACTGAATGAGTTTAACAGCAGACTATGCACAGCATAAGACAAGATAAGTAAACTAGAAGGCAGATCAGAAGAAAACATCTCAACTGAATACAGAAAGAAAAGAAGAAACCCTAACAGGAATGCAAGAGGGACTTGGGACTCTGTAAGAATGTACAGGCTTTGCTGTCCCAGGTGAACAGGAGAGAATGGGAAGGGCAAAATTTGAAGAAATAATGGTTAAAAATTAGAATTTCTTGATACGATGAAAGACATCAACCCACATATTCAAGAAGCTCAGTGAACAACAGTAGGATAAGTAAAAGGAAAACTATACCTAGGAATACTATAGTCAAGATACTGAAAGCCAAAAATAAAGAGAATCTCAAAAGCAGTTAGAGTGTGAAGTGAGGAGGGAGTATTGTTATATATCGGATGACAATAAAAATAAGAGTCTATTTCTCCACATTGACCATAAAAAACAGAGGACAGTGAAATGGCATTGTTATAATTTTAGAAAAGTAAAATGCCAACCTAAAATTCTATACTCAAAAATATTTATTTAATTTTTTTTTTAATTTTTTTTTTTGAGAGACTGAGAGGGAGAGAGAGAGAGCAAGCACAGGGGAGAGGCAGAAAGAGGGAAACACAGAATCTGAAACAGGTTCTAGGCTCCAAGCTGTCAGCATGGAGCCCAACCCATGAACCACGAGATCATGACCTAAACCGAAGTCATATGCTTAACCAATTGAGCCACCCAGGTGCCCCAGCAAAAATATATTTTAAAAACAAAAAGGAAATAAAGACATGCCCAGAGAAATGTACTGTCAGTGCACCTATACTACAAGAAAAACAAAAGAAATTTCTTTAGGCTAAAAGAAAATTATCCCATAGGGAGAACAGATACAGAAGATTTGAAAAACATGATTAATAAAGTTGTTCTAATATACATACATAGAAAATTATCTCAAACAACTGCAGAATATGTAATTTTATTTATTTATTTATTTATTTATTTATTTATTTATTTATTTATTTAATGTTTTATTTATCTTTGAAAGAGAGAGAGACACAGAGCATGAGCAGGAGGGGCAGAGATAAAGGGAACAGATACAGAATCTGAAGCAGACTCCAGGCTCTGAGCTGTCAGCACAGAGCCCGATGAGGGGCTCGAACCCATAACACGTGAGATCATGACCTGAGCCAAAGATATTCAACTGACTGAGCCACCCAGGTGCCCCAAGAAGATGTAATTTTTTTTAAGTACATAAGGAATTGTTAACAACATTGAAAATATTCTGGACCATAACACTAAGTTTCAACACACTTCCAAAAATTGAAATTCTCAAGTATATAATCTTTCATGACCCTGGAATTAAGTGAAAATCCAGTGTATAAATGTTCAGAAATTAAGCAACATAATTCTAAATAACCAAAGGTCTTACAGACCTATGTCTATAAAACCTATAAAGCCATATCTACTAAAATTTAACTAGGAAGAAAGAGAACATTTTAGAAGTCATGTGATCTTTAGACACATTAAGTCAGTAATTAAATACTTATCCACCAAAATAACTCTATGTCCAGATGTTTTTGCCTCAGAGTTTAATTAACTATTTAGAAAGAGTAACACTAATACTACACAAATTATTTCAAGGAAAGGGAAAAATGTCTCAGATTCTCACAGTGGATTAAAAACACATATAGCATATATACATAAAATATATACATATAAAATATATATAAGGTATATATCATATATATATATTATATATATGACACGAGATAATTTTTAGAAAATGAAAAAGTTAAAGGTAACCATATAGCTGTGATGTAAGATGTAATAAGATATGCCTTTGAATACTAATTAAAATAAAGTCAGTATATCTATAATAATACCAAGGTAGATTTTTAGACATAAAACATTTATAGAGGTATGGTACATTTTACAATGAAAAAAAGTCAATTTACCAAGAATTTTTAACAATTTTAAATGTGTATCCAGCAAATAATATGGCTTCCAAACATATAAATCACAAATTGGTAGGTCTCAAATAAGAAACCAAAATCTGCAGTCATTGTAGGAGACTTTTCTCACACTTTTTGCAGTAGCTGATAGAAATATCAGGAAAAAAATCAGTAGGAATATATAATATTGGAACAACATGATGATTTTCCAAACTAAATGGACATTTATTTTAAAAAGTACCAAAAGTACTAAATGATATGATGACCCATTCAGCTGATCTGAAAAGCTGTTTTATCAAGGTTTAAAGCTATACTTTAACCTCAGGGCAATTAAGCTAAAATCAATAACAAAAAGATAACTCAAAATCATCCCAAATGTTTGGAAACTAAGCAAAACTCTGCTAAATAATGGCCAAAAACATAATCAAAATTTAAATATATTTTAGTGAGCCATAAAAAAATTAAATTTTGTGGTAGGAAACTCAAAGCTATACTAGATGGACATTAAACCTTTACATGCATGCACATATTAAAAAATTTAAAAAGCTTCAAAATCAGTTACCTAATTATTTCAAAAGAACATCAAGTAAAATCAGAAGAATATAAAAATAAGAGCTGAAATTATAACATGTACAACAAATATGCAACAGGATAAAAAGTCAGTAAGGGTGTAGTGGGCTCAGTAATGACACCAAAAGAAAAAATATCCAGGTCCTAATCTCCGCCAGTTTTGGATGTTTACCTTACATGGCAAAAGGGAGTTTGTAGATGTTACTAAATTAAGAATTTGAGGAACAGCAGATTATTATAGATTTATACAAGTAGGCCTTAATTACTATCACGAATGTTTTATAAGAAGGAGGCAGAGAAATGATTAACTATAGAGACAGAAGGCAATGTGACTAGTGAAGTAAGATGCTATGCCTTGGGCTATAAAGACAGAGGAAAGGCCACAAACTAAGGCAAGAAATTCTAAAACTCTAGAAGCTAGAAAAGGAAAGGTAATGGATTATCTCCTACAACCTCTAGAGGGAGTGCAATTCTGCTGACACCATGATTTCAGCCGAGTGAAACTGATTTTGGATTTCAGGCCCCCAAAACTGTAAGAGAATTCAGTTATGTTGTTTTAAGCCACCAAGCTGGTGGTAATTTGTAACATAACAATTGGAAATCAATACAAAAGCCAAAATTTGGCTTTTTTGAAAAAAAAAAAAAACATGTAATTGTTAAACCTCAAGACATTTAAAAAAATACTGATAATAAATAAAAAAGAACATTAGATATAATGTTAGATATAATTTTAAAAATTAGATATAATCTAATATCATAGATATTATAGATATTAATATATGATATCATGGCCAAAATTTGCCAATAAACCTCAAGACATTTAAAAAAAATACTGATAATAAATAAAAAAGAACATTAGATATAATGTTAGATATAATTTTAAAAATTAGATATAATCTAATATCATAGATATTATAGATATTAATATATGATATCATGGCCAAAATTTGCCAATAGGTGAAATGGAAAATTGCTTGAAAAGAACTTGAAGATGAACATGAGAAAGAGCAAATTTTTGTATTACTAAATCTATTAAAGAAATTAAATAAATTTTTAAAATCCTTTCTACAGGGGCCTCTGGGTAGCTCAGTCAGTTAAGCGTCCGATTTCAGCTCAGGTCATGATCTCAGGGTTCATGAGTTCAAGCCCCGCATCGGGCTCTGTGTTGACATCCCAGAGCCTGGAGCCTGCTTTGGATTCTGTGTCTCCCTCTCCCTCTGCCCCTCCCCTGCTTGTGCTCTGTCTCTCCATCTCTCAAAAATAAATAAACTTTAAAAAAAATTATAAAATCCTTTCTACAGATAAATCTCCAACTCATATAGCTTCACTGCTGAAGTCTTTCAAAATTTAAGAAATAGCATGAATCTTATACCAAGCATTCCAGAAAAAGAAAACAGTTTTTGAAACCAGCTTAATCTTGATGCCAAAACCTGGTGAAGCTATTTCAAGAAAGGTGAAATAAAAGCCCAGCCATCATGAATACTGAAACAATAATCCTAAAGAAAATATTAGCGAATGAAATCTAGGAATATATTAAAAAGAATTACAAATTGTTTCCACCCCACACCCAGGAAGGCATGGTTAGTTAACTTGTAAAATCCACCAGTGGAATTCACCTTATTAACAACATGATGATGTAAAATCATATTCATATCTGAAAGGATACAGAAATCATTAGCTAAAATTAAAAAAATAAACACTATTAAAATTAATACATAAATTATGTGAGGTCCTAGTCAGTACAATGAGGGATATAAAAAAATTTGTAATTTGAAGGAAAAAATCATAAAACTATCATTATTCATTAACAACATGATTATATTTATAAAAAATCAGAGCTAGTTAATTTAATTTATTTAATAATAATAATCCATTATTTGTACACTTTAATGATGGTTAATATTGATGCTATTAACAATATTGATAGCAAATATTACCCATATTCATAATTAGACTGGCTATTAATTATTAAATTAATAATTCCACAGGAGTATTGAATATAGGATCAATAGAAGCATTCAGTTTTTTCTATGTATCAGTAATTAAAACTAGAAAATAAAAATTTTTATGTAATATACATTACAGTTCATCTAAGTTCATAGAACTCATTTTACAAACACTGATGAGTAGGCCTAAAAAATATTTGGGATATAACCTTTTAGTAGAAATGTAAAGGGCTAGAAATGATTAGATAATCTAGAGCAATAATTATGAAAGTCTTACACTCCACATGAGCAAGACTGATTATAAAACTTCAGCGATGAAAACTGTGGCATTACTCCAAGGACAGACACACAGGCTACCAGAATAAAATAGAGAGACAAAAATAAATTCATAAATATACCCACATATACACAGTCAATTGATTTATAAAAAAGGTTATACAGACTATATTGAAGTGTACAGTCAAAAATGATGATCTTTTCAATTATTGGTATTGGGTCAAATGTGAAAATCTTGATTCATATGCCTATTGTGAAAGATAAAATGATAAAGCCTCTATAACAACATAAGATAGTATGTTGCTGATATTTTCTACACAGGACACAAAAGGTCCAACTTTTAAAGGCAACTCATAAAGGAAAAGAGAAATAAATTGGAGTATGTTAAAAATAACAACTTCTTTGCATCTAAGGACACCATGAGGAGAGTCAAAATGCAAGCCACACAATAGAAGAATATATATAAAATATACATATCTAAAAATTGAACTGAATTCAGAATATATGAGTAATTGATATACTCACAAAAAAAAAAAAAAAGAAAAGAAAAGAAAGAAAGAAAATGGGCAAGTAGCTTGAACAGGCATTTCTCAAATGAAAACATCAAGATGACCAATAAACATATGAAAACAACTTCATTTTTTATCTGAAAGAAGTAAATTAATACCACAATGAGATACCACTACACACTCTTAAGAATGGCTAAAATTAGGAAACACTGATAATTCAGTGATGGTGACTACTGAAGCCACAGGTACTCTCACACTCTGCTGATGGCACAGACCATTGGCACAACTATGGAAAACTGGTAGTGTCGATTTAAGCTGGTTATGCAGACTAAATCACCCAAAAGATCCACTTCTAAATATATCTAAAACGTGTATGTATGTGTACCAAGAGGCGTGTATTAGAGAGTTCACTGTGTCACTGTTGGTTAAACCTGGAGACAGACAAATATCCCTCAAGGGTATATATAGATATATAAATATACAAAAGAATAACAAACAGCTTTGATATTTAACAAAATTTTGCTATATACAACCACATTGATGAGTTTCATGAACATAATGTTGAGCAAAAGTAGCCAGACATAAAGAAATACTTAATAGATAAGCCATTTATGTAAAATTCAAGTATAGGCATAATCAGAATAGTTAAAATAATATAATAATAATCTACAGTGTCATGGTAATAATCTATAATGTTAAATGTTGGAGTGTAGTTACATTCGAGGGTGGGGTGCAATGACAAGATGGGGCATGTAGGCAATGACAAGATGGGGCATCCAGGGCTGCTGATAGCATTCTACTTCTTGACCATGCAGTGATCACATGGGTTTTCCTTTTGTAAGAATTCACTGAGTTGTAAGAATTCATTGAGCCATTAATGATTTGTATGCATATGTTCTACTTCAAAAAAAATGTTTAAGCAAAAGAAAAAAATAATATTTCTTCATGAACTCTGATTTTGAAAATATGAATTCTTATGATGTGCATTACTTTGAATTTACTATTTTATTTATTCATTCAATACATATTTATACAGCATCTGAAAAATCACATTGTTAGAATTTTCTCCTTGTTACTAAATATTCTTTGAAACTTATTTTTAATGACTGCATAATACATCAAAATAAGTATGATTTTATAGTATATTTACTCTTTTTTTTTAAACTACTGAGCATTTGCATGGTTTACAATTTTACACTATTATAAATAGCACTGAAATGAATATCTTTGTACTTTAATTTCTGACGATCCATAAAAATATACATTTGCTGGGCCTAAGAGGTATGAATATTTTTTCCATATTGTTGTACACAAAATGTGTACTGATTTGCAGTCCCATAGACTCTCTGTAGTTTTTCCATAGAGGTTGCAAAACAGTGATGTTCATGGTATGGAATGTATTTTCTAAACATCTTACTATAAGGATCTCAGAAAAAGGGTAACTGTTATTCCTATTGTGTGAAATTAAAATTAGCCCAGATTCCCAACTCTCATCTTTGGGCTACAAAAACAGTTTAATTTACATAGTTTGCATCCAGGGACAGTCATGGTACAAGTAACAAGTGATCCATTCTGTAAAAAGAACATGGATTGTAAGGAAATCGAGACCCATTTTAAATCCCAGCCTGGCCCCTTGCTATCCATTTGAGTTGGTAATTAATTTCAGCTATCAAAGTGATAATATACATATAAAGAGCCTAGCATAGTGTCTGGCACAGCTGATATCCAATATGTGATTTTTTTCCCCTTCTCAATCATGATATGTTTTCAACTATCCCTAGCAATGGGTCAAGTGGCATAGATAATTAATTCTAAAACTTTATATCACACCAGACTTTTTACTACTGATGATAAAATATAAAGAAACTGATTTATTTCAGTTTCTCCACCTATTCCTGCCCTTCTGGCCAAAGTAAGGAAACTAGATAACACAGGTTGCCGAATCAATCCAAAAATTAAGAGCTGGTCTTCAGTCTTATTTTATGCCTAAAAACCTTAATCATTATGAAATTAAAATCCCCTTTGCAAGTTGTGTTTTCATTTGGCCTTTAATAAGTAACTTTCAAATGTCTTGCTTTTTTTTTAAGCCTTTAAAAATCATATCAGAGGTTAGGAAAGGGTTCCACTTAACAATATATATTTTCTTCCATATGAGTACTATCATTAAGTCAATTACCACTGATCATCTTTTAATGATATTTCAAAACCACTTGAATATTTTTAAAAAGGTCACACAAAGCTACATAACTTATAAAACCAAACAGCACAAATGGGACTTTTGCATTTGTTCAGACATGTACCAGGTTTTAGTTCCTACAGGCTCACAGACGGTTTTCTCCTTAGCAGTTTGCCAAATGTATTTTAGAATGTCCAAAATTTAAAATGTTGATGTATGTGAACCAACTACATAATGAAAGAATCCATGCACCATTAAAATGATAATATAAATCACTCTTTATTTCCTCAAATATGCTAAGTGCAAATAACTAGATCACATGGAAAGGAGCAGAAAGGTAAAGAGGTAATATTTTGAGTGAAAAAGATAGACTTCCCCCATCAACACTGACTTGTTTTTTTCTTTTGTTTTGTTTTTTTTTAGATGATTCTTCTTTTTCTTTTTGTTGCAAATATCAAATTATGACCATGGAATATGTATAACAAGCTACAATGCAATTCCTTGATTATTCAGAGCCTAATCATACAGTTT
The DNA here is from genome assembly GCF_007474595.2 of Lynx canadensis. Taxonomy (NCBI): domain Eukaryota; kingdom Metazoa; phylum Chordata; class Mammalia; order Carnivora; family Felidae; genus Lynx; species Lynx canadensis. The sequence continues at coordinate 75,614,610 of NC_044305.1, forward strand.
GTGTTTTACCCCAGCCATTTGCTTCTACTTTTCCTGCCTGCTGCCTGCCTTTTGCCATTTCACTGCTTGTTAGTCTTTGGCCAGAGTATTTCAGAAAAAGGCATTTAAAAAAAGAGAGAGAGGTTGGGGGAGGCAGGCCAAACCATTTGAACTTCTTCCAGTTTTGTCTAAAGTTCCTAGAGGAAGAGTGGAGGGTTCAGGTCCCAGAGGATTCTTAGATTATATTTGACTCTCCATCTAGCTTCCCAACTCTGCACCTACCCTACTATTAATACTGTAGACATTCATTTCTTCATTTCGTGGACATCTTGTTCTTCAGAAGGGAAGACAGCTACCTGTTCTAAGAAGAAAAGGTCTAACATATTTTGATTTTGTATATACAAAGGCAGAATATTTGTATTTTGTATTTTGTTTGTGTCTAAATAGGGTGTCTGGTCACCAATTCCAACCTGAGTGTTTGTGTGGGGGCTCCCCCACTCCAATAAGCAATTCTTGGGTGCTCTGCTGTTGTCTGAGAATTCAACTCAATTCTGACACTATGTACCTAGAGATAGTGTCATATTTCACAGGTTAGGAGCTCAGTCCTACAAGACTGCCCCTCCACACATACTTGAACAACCAGTGTGGAGCCCAGGCTGTTTCCTGTGTTCCCTGTGTTTCTCACATACCAAACACAACCCCCTCCTTGGGTTCAATTGTTCACAGAACTCAGGAAACTCATTTACTAACTAGATTACCAATTTACTATTAAAGGCTACAACTCAGGAGTAGCCAGATGGAAGAGATGCATAGGGCAAGGTATGTGGGAAGGAGTGCAGAGAATCCAGACCCTCTCCAGGTACGCCATTCTCCCCAAATCTCCACCAGAGAACTCTACTGGGTTCACCAACCCAGAAGTTTTCCAAACTGTATCCTTTTGGTTTTTTATGGAGGCTTCATTACATATGAATGATTGATTAACTCATGGGCCATTGGTGATTGATTCAACTACAGCCCCTCTCTCCTCTCAGAGGTCTCCTCCCAGGGGTGGGAGGGGAAATGGAACTGAAAGTTCCAATCTTCTAATCACATGGCTGGTTCCTCTGATGCCCAGCCCTCATCCTTAGGTGATCTAGGGGCTTTCCAAATATATATATATAATTTCCAAATATATATTTCTTATTATAAATCACAATATCGCATTTCCCTAGCAGAAAAATGGCTACTATTAGTTCTGTCAGTCACTAAAATGCATTTCTTGACTATATCAGTATTCACCTCCCTCATAAGGAAAAATAATTATTAATAACTACACTATCTGCTTCTCAAGAGTCATTCACAATGGTTATTAAAAGAAATAAATGATCTCATTTTTAAAATAAATTAAATTTAAAATAAATTCAAGACTGCATATATATGATGAGTAAATGTGTGAGCAAACAAGAGTTGTTCCTATGAAAAAGTACAGTGAAAAAATAACCAAATTTAGAACCCATTTGGCTTGGGTTCAAATTTTAGTCCTGATACTGGTTGTGACTTTGGACAAGTTTTTTAAGTTTCTTACTCTTAATTTCCTTGTCTGTAAAGAAGAAAATATAGTTTTTCACAGAGAATGGATCAGCCAATCTAGAACTCTCTAGAACTCCCTGATGTGTACATTAAGGTTGATTAAATAGGTAAGTATATAGACAAGAAGAACCAGATTTGTCACTGTCTCTCTGACAGTGAAGTTACAAATATGGAAGAAAGAACACTAGGCTGAACACTGTCATGTTGGGTTGGAATTTGAAGTATCAGTATGAACTAATGTTTAATAACACACATACAGATAAATACAGAAGTAAAAATAAAAATATATGCATGTATATGCATGTGTTATTGTACATACATCTAATTTCTACCTCTCTACAGAGAAGCACCAGAAGCAATGGCACCCAGTAGCAATGAGCATACCTCATACTCAGGTTTTAGTTTCTAAACACTATGTTTCAACAAAAGAAAAATATGACTTCATGGTGAAATGGTTATTCTTGATCTGAGATAGAGAAAATTAAAAATGAGTCTAGATCATCTTGAGCCACAAAGTAAAGAATTCATCAAAAAGATGGGAACATGTTGAAAGCATAGAAACACCAGCATAAAAGACACTACATAGCCAAAGCTGGGACAATTTGAGTTACAAAATATTGATAGTATTGGATTAAGATCAACAGAATAAAATAAGAATCCATGAGTTCATACTGACATAAATAGGTGGAAACAGAAACAAATGTGGAAGAAGGGACAGCTCTTTCTTACAAAATAATTGTAATTTATAAGCATAGAGAGAATGCAGGAAATCGAAAAATCACAATTAGGAAATCAAAATAATTGTTGCAAGCAAGATCCAATACATGCTAAAATAGAGGGTTAAACGGGTATTTGAGGAGGTACAAGATGTTTGCATAACCTCAAAGAACACCCTCCAAACATGTGTATTAGTTACACAGGGAAAAATAATAAATTCATACTGGAAAACCTAGAAGACAATATCTTTAAGGTCACTGTAATAAGAAATACAACCTCACCTATCTTCTGGTATGATACAGTGAGAAAGGGATATCACCTCTTCAATATCACTGCTAAAAATGCATAACCTTAATATAATTATGAGGAAACACCAATCACAAATTGAGGGGTATTCCACAAAGTACCTAACCATTAACTCTTCCAAATTGTCAAAGTCACAAAGACAAGGAAAGGCTGAGGAACTGTCACATATTCGAAAAGAGTAAGACATTACAACTGACTGCATTGATTCTAAACTGGATCCTGGGACAAACAAAGACAAAAGAATTGTAAAAACAACAACAACATCAACAGCAACAAAACAACTAATGATATCTGAATAGTCTGTAGTTTCGTCAATACTATTACACCAATGTTAATTTCTTAGTCTTTACCATTGTACTATGGTTATGTGAGACATTAATTTAGGGAAAGTTGAGGGAAGGGTAAGCAGGAATTCTACACTATTTTTGCAACTTTCCTGTAATTCTAAAGTTAATTTCAAAATAAAAACATTAAAAATTATTTTCAGTAATCAGAAAGTGAATTAACTCTTTCTGCATCATCCCATCAGTCAAGAATGGCCGATTGAAGAATTATTTTGGTATATGATATAGACTAGGTAGAAATGAAGTCTAAAGGATAATGTTGTCTGGTTCCAGTCCTACCTGACATTAAAGGTCTTTGGCAGTCATTTGGGTATTTCTTGCAAATGTGAAGATTTCTCTGATATCTACAAATCAATGTCCTAATGTTATTTGGGTGTTGGGATAGTATTAATTTATTTTAGTCACTCTTTTGGATAGGAATAGGAAGGAGAGGAATGAATTAAAGATCTGAATCAAACCCAATAAATATGTTCATTTACCTGGATTTACAATGAAGAAAATTTCAACTATTCAAGAATAAAAATTCATTAATCCAAGTGGATGGATTCTCAGCAATGAGTTTTTAAAAATAAAAATTAATGCCACCAATGTCCCTGAGTATGATAAGACTGCATATTTTTTTTAAATCAATACATTCTCACATACAGTCATTTCAGAGCTTATCTCATTGCCAAGATATGGGGAACAATATAGTTGCTATATTTTGTCGACTCAGTTCTTTCCCATACTTGATCTTTTAAGTATGATTTTCTAAAGTTCAGTAAAGATAACAGTTGTGGGCTCTGTAAAATAGAACACTGGAGGAGACATACAAAAGACATGTGACCTCAATAGCTCCATCTATTATTTCGAAGTGTGTATTTTTCACAAAAGTTTTAAGGGCAAGACGTTTTTCCTTATTTTTTAACCAAGTTTTATACTTGCATTGTAAATGCATTTCCCCCTTGACTTAAACTCCACAAGAAATTTAATTTGATGGTCCCTGTAAAATTTATCACTTTATTATGATTTTACCAATTTCAGCCTTACCGCTAGGTAGAAATCAAGGAATAATATCTCTATCATTACCAACTAGAGGGATTTGGGGATGGACATAATTAAGAGTTCAAGATATCTACCATTTTTCTCATATAGATGTTTGAAAAAAATGATTCATTGAGTTTATCAGGATATCCAAAACAAGGTATATCTTCTGAATTTTACAAACATTTTATAAATTTTTCTATTTTGAATGAACCGTTCCACATAGACACTAGACACTTACAAGTGGACAATCTCCCTTGCCTCCTTTCATTATGGAAATAAATAGAGCCATTCATCGCTCTTTTGCTGCCATGATCTGAGTCTGAAATAAATCAGAATTCATCTGAAGCAATGAATCTCTGATACTCTAATAAGCTGTTACTGTAGCAATGGTCAAAATGCATTCAGATCCCTTATATAAAGAAGTCCACATGAGACAGAAAAAGTATAGAAAGCAGGAATTGTAAGAAATGCCTAGAATTTCTCAGCAAGGTATGTTTTACAGTCATCACAACAGGTAAAACACCCTTTATCAAATATTTATTATGCCATATTAAGCTAGAAGTGCCATGTGTAAAGCACAAGGCTCTTAAGATGTCAGTAATGAGCTACATAGCATCAAAAAGAAAGAACTTATTTAAATCCACATTTATCAAAAATATAAAATTTTCTAAAGCTTAAGTCTATCCTACAGAACACAACTGTAGCATTCACTGAGTTCAACAACAAAGATCATGAAAATATAAGATTAAACAATAATATCTTAAATGCAATAGCACAATTATCATTTGAGTGAATACTACATACGAGTAATGTATCCAGTGCTTACTCTGTCAGGTTCTTTACATTCCCTAATCTTCACAACCACTCAGACCAGTTAGGTATTATCTCTACTTTGCAAATGAAAAAAATAAAATGCAGAATTTCAACAATTTGTCCAAAGCCATGCAACTAGTGATAGGTTTCCCAATCGTTACCCTTCTTCTTTCACAAGATCAACCTTCCAAAAGCTCCAACTATTCTTGAGAACTCATGGAAAAGCATCATATGTCTCTGCCAAAGCACTTCTAATACTGATGAACTGCAGTATTTCCAGTTGCAAATATTGACTCTAGCATCCACATCCTAAAAGTAAATTACTTCAGATGGGAATTTCTAGAAGATGCTCCTTTCACTCTTTTCCATCTGTCAAGTACCTTTTCTGATCCTCTGAATTTTCCCAGGTTTCCCCAGGTTTGGAGTACAAATTATGCTGCATTTACAGAAATGCTTCAATATTCGTGGCTTATTGCACTTTCTGGTTCCCTCAAAGACTAACCTACTCCTTTCTTGGTGTTCTCAGAGTCAGTGCTCAGAGATAAATTCATGCCCCACTCCCACCCATGCTGTATTGCTGTGCCCTACATCAGAATGCTGTTCTGCTAGGCCCAGTCATCCTCTACCCATAGGTAGTGGTCAGTCAAGGTTGCCATGATGCCAGAAACATATTTTAGTGTGAAAAGAAATTAGAGGATTGGAGGGAAATTATTTCTTCCACTCTGTGTCATACTTTGCAACCTCATCTCTGAATTAGCAGGTTTATTCCTAGGATCACAAAACTTGCCCTCTGAACACTAAGCCTTTATATTCAGGTTCTTAACTCTTCTTTCAAACCTTACATCAGTGCAAAGACTTAAGATGAGCCATTCTTTCCCATTCTCAGCTATCTGTATATTCACCACATCCTCACAGTTCTGAGGATTCCCCCCTCTTCTTTGTACCTTTTAATTTTAATTCCAGTTAGTTGACATACAGTGTAATATTAGTTTCAGATGTAAAATATAGTGATTCATCACTTCCATACATTACCCTGTGCTCATCACGACAAGTACCCTCCTCAACCCCCATCACCTATTTCATCTATTCCCCCACCGCCCTCCCCTCTGATAACCCTCAATCTGTTCTTTGCAATTAAAAAACTGTTTCTTGATTTCTGTCTGTCTCTCTCTCTCTGTCTCTGTGTCTCTCTCTCATTTTTTTCCCTTTGTTTATTTCTTTTATTTCTTAAATTCCACATATGAGCAAAATCATATGGTATTTGTCTTTCTATGACATTTCTAAAGCTGCTTTTTAAAAAAAAAATTTAATGTATATTTGTTTATTTTTTTGAGAGAGAGAGAGAGAGACAGAGAACAGGGGAGGGGTAGACAGAGAGGGAGACACAGAATCCAAAGCAGGCTCCAGGCTCTGAGCTGTCAGCACAGAGCCCTACATGGGGCTCAAAACCATGAACTGCAAGATCATGACCTGAGCCAAAGTTGGATGCTTAACTGACAAAGCAACCCAGGCGCCCCTCTGACTTATTGCACTTAGCTTTACACTCTCTAGCTCCACCCATGTCATTGCAAATGGCAAAATTTCATTCTTTTTTTATGGCTGAATTATATATATATATATATATATATAAAATATATTATGATATATCATATATCATATATATCATATATTACATATAGATCACCTCTTCTTTTTCCATTCATCTATCAGTGGACACTTCAGCTGCTTCCATACCTTGGCTATCATAAATAATGCTATTATAAATATCAGGGTACATGTATCCCTTCAAATTAGTGTTCTTGTATTCTTTGCATAAATACCCACTAATGTGATTGTTGGATCATAACAAGTTCTACTTTTAACTTTTTGAGGAATCTTCACACTGTTATCCACAGTAGCTGCACCAGTTTGCCTTCCTACCAACAGTGCACAGGTGTTCCTTTTTCTCCACAACCTTACCAACACCTTTTGCTTCTTGTGTTATTGATTTTCACCATTCTGATATGTGTAAGGTGATAATTCATTGTAGTTTTGAGTTGCATTTCCTGATGATAAGTGATGATGAGCAACTTTCTATGCTTGTTGACCATCTGGATGTCTTCTTTAGAAAAATGTCTGTTTATGTCCTCTGCCAATTTTTAACTTGGATTATTTGTTTTTTTTGTTTTTTTTGTTTTTTTTTTTTTTTGGTGTTGATTTGTATAAGTTCTTTACATATTCTGGTTACTAACCCATTATTGGATATGTCATTTGCAAATATTTTCTCCAATTCCATAGACTGCCTTTAGTTTTATTGATTTTTTCCTTTGCTATGCAGAAGGTTTTCATTTTGATGAGGTCCCAATAGTTTATTTTTCTTTTATTTCTCTTTTCTCAGGAGACATATCTAGAAAGTAGTTGCTAGAGCCAATGTCAAAGAAGTTACTGCCTGTGTTCTCTTCTAGGATTTTTATGGTTTCAGGTCTCATATTTAGGTCTTCAATCCATTTTGAAGTTATTTTGGTGTATGGTGTAAGGAAGTGGTATAGTCATTCTTTTGCATGTAGCTGTCCAGTTTTCCAACACTATTTGTTGAAGAGACTGTCTTTTTACCATTGCATATTCTTTCCTGCTTTGTGGAAGATTAAGTGTCCATACAATTGTGGGTTTGTTTCTGGATTTTCTATTCTGCTCTATTGATCTATGTGCCTATTTTTGTGCCAGTACCATACTGTTTTGATTACTACAGCTTTGTAATATAACTTGAAGCGCAGAATTGTGACGCCTACAGCTTTGTTTTTCCTTTTCAAGAGTACTTTGACTATTCAGGGTCTTTTGTGGTTCCACACAGATTTTAGGATTGTTTGTTCTAGTTCTGTGAAAAATACTGCCAATATTTTGATAAGGATTGCATTGAACATGTAGACTGCTTTTGGTAATATAGATACATTAAAAATTTTGATTGTTAAATGGAAACTCTTTCCATTTCTGTGTGTTATCTTCATTTCTTTCACCAGTCTTTTATAGTTTTCAGAGCACAGGTCTTCCACCTCTTGGGTAAGGTTTATTCCTGAGTATCTCATTGTTTTTGATGCAATTGGAAATGTGATTGATTCCTTAATTTTTCTTTCTACTGCTTCATTAATGGTATATAGAAATACAACAGATTTCTGTACCTTGATTTTGTATCCTGTGACTTACTGAATTCATTTATCAATTCTAGCAGTTTTTTGGTAGTCTTTCAGGTTTTCTATATAGAGTATCATGTCATCTGCAAATAGTGAAAGTTTTACTTCTTCCATTTGGATGCCTTTTATTTCTTTTGGTTGTCTAATTGCTGTGGCTAGGACTTCCAGTACTATATTATATAACAGTGGTAAGAGTGGACATCCCTATCTTGCTCCTGACCTTAGGTGAAAAGCTCTCAGTTTTTCCCCATTAAAGGTGATGTTAGCTGTGGGATTTTCAGTTATGGCCTTTATTATATCAGGGTATGTTTCCTCTAAACGTACTTTGTTAAGGTTTTTGTTTTTTTTGTTTTTTTTTTTTTTACCATGAGTGGATGTTGTACTTTGTCAAATGCTTTTCTGTGTCTATTTCTGTATCTATGAAATGATCATATGGTTCTTTACCTTTGTTTTATTGATGTGATGCATCATGTTGATTGATTTGCAAATATTGAAACACACTTGCAACCAAGGAATAAATCCTACTTGATAGTAGTGAAATTTTTTTTCAAATGTTTTGTTGAATTCAATTTGCTAGTATTTTGTAGAGAATTTTTACACCTATGTTCACCAGGGATATTGGTATATAGTTCTATTTTTTAGTGGTATCTTTATCTGGTTTTGATATCAAGGTAATGCCAATCTTATAGAATGAATTTGGAAGTTTTCCTTCCTTTTCTATTTTTTGGAATAGTTCGAGAATAGGTATTAACTCTTCTTTTTTTTTAATTTTTTTTAACGTTTTATTTATTTTTGAGACAGGGAGAGACAGAGCATGAACGGGGGAGGGTCAGAGAGAGAGGGAGACACAGAATCTGAAACAGGCTCCAGGCTCTGAGCAGGCAGCACAGAGCCTGACGCGGGGCTCGAACTCATGAACAGTGAGATCGTGACCTGAGCCGAAGTTGGACATTTATCTGACTGAGCCACCCAGGTGCCCCCTGCCCATTTCTTAACTGGATTATTTGCTTTTTGGATGTTGAGTTTGATAATTCAACTTTATTTATAGACTTTGGGTATTAGCCCTTTATCCAATATGTCACTTGCAAATATCTTTTCCCATTTCATAGGTTGCCTTTCAGTTTTGTTGACTATTTCCTTTACCGTGCAGAAACTTTTTATCTTGATTATGTCTCAATAGTTCATTTTTGCTTTTGTTTCCCTTGCCTCTGGAGACATGTTTATTTTCTTTTAATTTTTTTTAATGTTTATTTATTTTTGAGAGAGCGAGCAAGCATGTGTGGGGGAGGGGCAGAGAGAGAGAGGGAGACACAATCCGAAGCAGGCTCCAGGCTCTGAGCTGTCAGCACAGAGCCCTACGTGGGGATTGAACTCGTGACCACAAGATCATGACCTGAGCTGAAGTCGGACGCTTAACTGACTGAGTCACCCAGGCACCCCTGGAGACATGTTTAGAAAAAAGTTGTTACAATTACATGTACTTTTTAAATTTATTCTTTGATTTCCTGGTTGATCCATTCACTGTTTAGTGGCATGTTATTTAACCTCCATGTATTTGTGGTCTTTCCAGAATATTTCTTTTGGTTGACTTCTAGTTTTATAGTGTTGTGGTCGAAAAGATGCATGGTAGGATTTCAATGTTCTTGAATTTGTTGATGTTTGCTTTGTGGGCTAATATGTGATATGGAGAATTTTCCATATGCACATGAAAAGGATGTGTAATCTGCTGTTTTAAGATGGGATGTTCTGGGGGTGCCTGGGTGGCTCAGTCGGTTAGGTGTCCAACTTCAGCTCGGGTCATGATCTTGCAGTTCGTGAGTTTGAGCACTGCATCAGGCTCTGTGCTGACAGCTCAGAGCCTGGAGCCTACTTTGGATTCTGTATCTTCCTCTCTCTCTGCTCCTCCCCGCACACATGCTCAGTCTCCCTGTCTCTCAAAAATGAACAAACATTAAAAAAATTTTAAGATGGGATGTTCTGAAAATATATGCTAAATCTTTTCAAAGCCATTATTTCCTTGTTGATTTTCTGTTTAGATAATCTGTCCATTGATGTTTTGGGGGTATTAAAGTTCCCTGCTATTATTATATTATTATAGACTAGTTCCTTTATGTTTGTTATAAACTGTTTAATATATTTGGGCTCCACTGTATTGGGTGCATAAATATTTACGATTGTTAGATGTTCTTGTTGGAGTGTCCTCTTTATTATTATATAGTGTCCTTCTTTGTCTCTTGTTACAGTCTTCGTTTCAAAGCCTATTTTGCCCAATATATGTATTGCCACTCTGGCTTTCTTTGATATCCATTTACATGACAAATGTTTCTCCATACTCTCTCTTTCATCTGCAGGTGACTCTAGGTCTAAAATGAGTCCATTAAAAGCAATGTATAGATGGATCATGTTTTTAATCCATTCTGTCACCATATATCTTTTGATTGTAATCTTTAGTCCATTTATATACAAAGTAATTATTGATAGATACATATTTATTGCCATTTTATTACTTCTATTGTAGTTGTGTCTAAAGATTTTCTTTGATTCTTTTTTGTCTTTCTTTCATGTTTTGCTGATTTTCTTTAGTGATATATTTGAATTTCTTTCTCTTTATAGTTTTCAAATTTATTAGTGTTTTTTAATATATGGTTACCATTAGGTTTGTATATAATGTCTACATATAGCAGTCTATATTGAGTTGATGTGTTTTTTAAGTTTGAACCCATTTTTTTCTCCTCTACTCCATAAATTTTAGGTATATGCTATTATATATCATTTTTTGTGTGAGTTCCTTGACAGACTTTTTTATTTTTTTTATTTTTTTTATTTTTTATTATTTTTTTTAATTTTTTTTTTCCAACGTTTATTTATTTTTAAGACAGAGAGAGACAGAGCATGAACGGGGGAGGGGCAGAGAGAGAGGGAGACACAGAATCGGAAGCAGGCTCCAGGCTCTGAGCCATCAGCCCAGAGCCCGACGCGGGGCTCGAACTCACGGACCGCGAGATCGTGACCTGGCTGAAGTCGGACGCTTAACCGACTGCGCCACCCAGGCGCCCCATTGACAGACTTTCTTAACATAAATGTTCATTTTTACTGCTTTTGTGTTTCCTACTTCTATACTGTTACTTTTGATCTCTCCTTTATACCCTAAGAGTCCCCTTTAATATTTCTTACAGGGCTGGTTTAGTGGTCATGAATTCCCTTAGTTCTTGTTTGTCTGGAAAACTCTTTACTTCTTCTATTCTTGTATAATAGCCTTGCTGGATACAGTATTCTTGGCTGCAGATTTCTCCCATTCACCACTTTAAATTTGTCATGCCACTCTGTTTGGCTTGCAAAGTTTCTGCTGAAAAATCCCCTGCTAGCCTCATGGGTTTTCCCTTGTAAGTTACTGACATCTTTTGTCTTGCTGCTTTAAAATTTTTGTTTTTCATCACTATATTTTGCCAATTTAATTACAATATGTCTTGGTGTGGGTCTGCTTTTGTTGAACTTGATGGGCGTTCTCTGTGCCTTCTGGATCTGGATATTTGTTTCCTTTCCCAGATTAGTGAAGTTTTCAGCTATTATTTCATCATATAAATTTTCTGCCCCTTTCCTCTCTCTTCTTGTAGGACTCATATAATATGAATGTTATTAAATTTGATGGAGTCACTGAGTTCCCTAAATCTATTTTCATTTTACATAATTCTTTTTCTCTTCCCATTCAGCTTGATTATTTTCCATTACTCTGTCTTTTAAATCATTAATTTGTTACTCTGTTTCTTCCACCCTGCTGTTCTTTCCATCAGGAATGTTTTTCATTTAGTTATTTGAGCCCTAAATTCATTACTGCTATGTTATTCCTTATCTCTGTGTTAAGGGTCTCCTTCATGTCTTCCACTCTTTTCTCAAGTCCAGCAAATATCCTTATGATCATTGCTTTAAATTATCTATCAGGTATGCTACTTTTTTTCTGTTTCAGTTAGATCTTGGCCTTTCACTTAGGCCTTGGCTTTGTCCTGTTCTTTGATTTGGGATAAATTTCCCTGTCTCATCATTTTGTCTGCCTCTCTGTGTCTGTTTCTCTGTGTTAATAAAGTCAGCTGTGTCTTCTGCTCTTGAAAGTAGTGATTTTATGAAGATGGGGCCCCGGAGTGCCCTGCATTCAGTGTCCACTGTTCACTAGAATCTGGCACTTCAGGAGAGTTTCCCACATGTGTTGCTTAAAATCTACTGTTGTGTCTGAGTCACTCTTCCTTTCAGTGCAGTCATGTGCACTGACTCTCTACCTATTGTGGGCTGTGCTTGCTCTCTGTGGTGTTAGTAGGATCCAGGAAGGCCAGCTAAGGCCTGCTAGGGAACTTGGGAAAGTGTTAGCAAAATGTGAGCTGGGCCCCTAGTCCTATGCCAGATCCCCCAAGCACTGAGGTGGCTAAAAGCTGCATGCCAGGGCAGCCGGGGATGTGAGTCTGGTCATGGTCCATGATGGTGCCTGGGCACAGTTGGGCAGGGCCAGTGGTGGCACCTGGGGGTGCATGGCTGGGCAAGGCACAACAGATGGACATAGCATGCAGTAGCAGCTATACCTGGCTGATTCTACCTATCTTTTGAGCTTAACACACATGCATACACACTCACACACACAATCTTACATATAAACCCATTCTAATAAATTCCTAGAATGATTACCAGGACACCAATTCCATAATTATACAAACTCTAAATTGAACTTTGAGAACATCATGAATACCCTGTTATCTTTCTCAAACCAGAAGACAGTCCCCATTTATCTTTCAAAACCTCTGTGAACTCTTTCCTGATATCTCCTAAGCACAGTGTTAGTCCTGTGTTCTCTGACACTATTCATATTCTCTATATCATATTTTATTTTGATTACATTTCTAAGTGTCTATTCCCTTTTATAGATTCTGTGCTCTGTGAAGTACCATTTCTTATTCAGCCTGCACAGCACTAGCATCCATAGCACAGTTCCTGGCTTAATAAAGTGAATAAATAATTCATTATACAAGCCACACTGTTCTTGATATTCCATTTTAAAATACTGAGCTTTGGTTGTATAGCAGTTAAAAGAAAGATTGCGGTTTTGGTGCTGACCTACTAATCGAGACCTAATGGTGAGCTCTATCTTAGCATAACTTAAATGAGTTTAAACCTGTTTAGAAACACTTAATGAATGTCTGCACGACAGAGAATATTAATATAAGATTCAGAAACAAAAACATTAACTTTAGGGCTAAGATGATTTATGGTGTAACAAAGATTAAAACTACATGCTATGAAAATAGAAAGGAGTGACAATTTTAGATTCAAGCAGATTTCTCAGAAGAGGTAAATCTTGAGCTATGTTTCTGAAGTGGGGAAGAAGGATATTACAAGGGAGGAAAAAACTGGAGCAAAAGCCCAAAGATTGATGAGTATGTGGAGTAGCCAAGAAAGAACAAAAAGACCAAAATAGCTGCTATTTAGAGTATGTGGTTAGGCTGTGAAGGGAGAAGGTGGCCTAGAAAGTGACAATGGAAATATGGAAAAGGACAATTGTGGAAAGCACTGATTAAATCATTTCCATCATTAATATACTGAGAAGGCAAAAAGTTTTTGAGAAGAATGACCCAGAATTTCAGCAAGGTAACACAGCAGTATACAGAAGTATATTAGCATCTACAGGTATTGGATGTACTTTTAATACACACAACTACCACTACCTTGTTCTTTTATTCCAGGTCTCTGGGAACAACTCTCAGGCAGCCTTCTTATCCTCTGTTGGTGTATACTAACAATAAATGCAATATTAGTGACCCTTCCTTTCAGGCACACTCATCATCGATTCCTGCCCCCCAAAGCAGCTAATATCAGAAAGGAGTCTCTGAGTATCTCCTTTTCTTTAAGATCCTTTTGGAAACGTTGGTTACTTATTCATGATTGGGTCAACTATTTTATCCTACTCTGGGAGACAATTTAACAAATCACATAGCTAGGGGTTACTTAATTCTAAATCATATCTTGAGACGTTACTTCCTCATCTCCTAAAAAGGAGATATATTCAACATTCTTCATAAAAAGTTCTGAGTCAAAGTTTGGTACCTGATCTTTCCTTATCTCCAAGAAGAGATGACCATAAAGAGAATTATAAGAAAGCTTTATATAGGGACTAATCTCAGAATCTAGGTCAACATTAATAAAGTCGGGGGCTAAGTCACAGGAATGAAAACAAAAGAAAATATAAGGAAACTCTAGATGTGTCAATTAGAACTAGAGAGATTGGGCAAAATTAATATGAATTATGACACTGAGTTATATCTGAAATGTCTGGATGACACAACCTAAAGTACAGTGAGACAAGTGCTGATCACTGAGCCTAAATACATTTCTATCTCAGAGGGTCCAGCAGAGAATGAAAGGACTTCTGGATAATAATAAAAAAAAAAAGATAAGTAAGAAAGGAGTGACAGACCAGGAGAGGAGTTTTACAAAGGAGGTAGTACCCACAATTAGGACGCTGTGTGACTCATAGTCAACTCATGGTCATACCACAACAACCGTAATTGCTGCTTGTGGTCAACCACTACTGGTCCATTTTCTAAACTCATCCTTAACAGTCAACTCTAAAATCATCATGTCCTTATTAGGTATTCATCTCTAACATCATGGTTATTATCATGTTGGATGTCCCTGTAAATATTAAATACCAAGTTAATATTGTTAGTCTCTTTCTTAATGACCTACTTGGAAAAAATAATGAAGGGAAATAGGAAGTGTCCCTTATAAACGGTCTATCTCAAATATGTAAATGTTCTTAGTAGTCTTTAGTGGAAAAGAGGGGAAAAGTTATTTAGCTGGGCATTGAACACTTAGTTTATCGATACCTCTAATCACAAGTCACCCATTGCTTCCCCTCCTCCTCTCAGTCCCTTATGCCTCAAGTTTTCCCAGGTATCACTGAAATCTTAAGACAAATGAAAAAAGAAATAACGCTTATATTAATAGGAGGATAGAGCAAACTTAGCTGTGTGGTGTGATTGTTCAGTTTGGGCTAGCAAGGTCACTGAGAAAGACTAGGTCTTGCTTGGGTTGGCACCAGCTGAGCAGGTAAGCAACATAAACTATGGGTGAGAACAGATCAGTGTTGTGCAATGTCCCAGAGGACGGGAAGCCGGATGGCTCTGCCACGCCAGATGACCAGCCATGGACATAACTCTAAATAGGGAACAGTGTTTGTCAGCCTTCCCCAGAGATACTGAAATCAATGTTCCATGGACAAGCCCATTGAATTGTCATTAGAGCAGATGGAAACTAGAGTTCCCATACTCCCCAGACTTCAGTTAAAGTTATTCTTTGAGTTAGTTAGACCTGAAGCTCTGAATTGTCCACATCTCTAGCCCAAGCCTATTTGACTTCCGGGGGGGGGGGGGGTTAATCTCAATAGTAAATTAAATTGAAAAGATTTGATGAATTTAAATCAAATTTCTGTGATCTCCTGCTCTATACCAATAAATACCCTCAAAATATCCATCTCTTTTAGCACACCCAGTGTCTTTACATTATTTTTTTCTGGATGTGATTAGCTCATTTAATCCTAATAATTCACTTAACCTAGGATGCAGGCACTTTGGAATATCCTTTTATGAATAGTAATTCTAAAGAAATAACATCTCTCCTTTTGTCTGAAGGAAACTGTGTCTCATGTGATAAAATTCTGATGAGACGTTGATAACTGTGAAATACAGACTCTTCTTGACCTTCTCCTATGACCTTCTGGACACAGCTGTCTCCATAGCTAGAGATCACAGGAGACCCACTATGGCTGAGGACTCCACTATTATGCTAAATATTTTAGATTCCTGGTCTTCTCTAAGATATTGCTAAGAAGTTATCTCATAATTTATTTTTGTTAATCTATAATAATCAATATCAATAAAATATTCTCTGGGTGTTTGTTGAAATTTTTAGTTTTGTAAGTATACTTTTCAGACCTCAGGAGAGCAAAATAAGGAGGAAGTATACTTTTGGGGGATGTAAGTAGATAAATAGCTTCTGACTGAGGAATGACTCGAGAAATTTCAAAAATGGAGCCTCATATAGGAATGTTCCTTTGGAAAAATGATACCTGGAATTTCACACACAGCACTTTGATGGTCTGGCTTGACCCAAGAAAATAATTTGGGGTTTCTAGAGGAGTTCTGTCAGATTTTACATGGATTGTTAAACCTTGCTAAAAATGCACTCTTCTAAACTGTTCTAAAATAATTCCCAACATTTCCCTTAATCTTTTTGCACCTATACTTTCAACCCTATCCCAGTATTCTAAGTGGTTCAAACTGCTAGCATGCTGAAATAATTTATATATACTTTAATAGAAATAAGACATGATATATTATGTTGTCTCATAAGAAATGACCAATTTATGGGTCAAAAGTTGAATACTGGAAATTTCATATGATTCAATTGAAAATATTAATTCATATATATCTCTATATACATATAGATAGATAAATCATATATATATCTACATATAGATAAGATACAAATATATATAGTCTTGTATGTAACAAAGCCAATTATTTGGTAATGACATTATACTACAGTTATAGAAGATGTTACCATTAGGAAAGACTGGGAGAAGAGTATATTGGACCTCCCTGTAATTTTTTTTTAATTTCTCAGAAATCTATAGTGATTTCAAAATTTAAAAATTAATACATTATAAATACTTTCTACATTTCATAGATATATTTTAAGTAAAATTTAAAGCAAGTTTTCTTTAGAAGAATACTTATCCTTGTTGTTCCAAAGCACACAAATGTATCCCCACACAGATATTTTACATTAAAATCCATGTATATTGTTGTGTATTTACGCATGTGCAAAGAGAAATCTAGAAATGTTCTTATAGTTGCAACTCATTTGCATGGAACTAATCAAGTGTTACTTTGAAAGACCTAT
The DNA here is from genome assembly GCF_007474595.2 of Lynx canadensis. Lineage (NCBI taxonomy): Eukaryota > Metazoa > Chordata > Mammalia > Carnivora > Felidae > Lynx > Lynx canadensis. The sequence continues at coordinate 75,631,474 of NC_044305.1, forward strand.
ACTTTGAAACATAAGGTGACATTTGGACTCCAAATAAACATGTGAATTTATATTCCACAAAAAAAAAAAAAAAGAAAAAAGAAAAAGAAAAAGGTGGGGGTGGGGGGAACTGGCTGCATCTGGTCAAGGATTAGCCAATTAAAAAAATAAAAAACTTTAAAACTCAACTGGAATTCTAAATTCTCCAATAATCAAAGTGTCCTCTGTTCTGCAGATGCCTAGAATAGAATTTTACATTTTCAAAAAAATACTTTCTTCAGTATTCATACTATCCTGAAGTATTAAGTAATTATCAGCCAAAAAGAAATTATTCTACTGTGGGAATCAAGTCTTGCAAAATATTATGGTGAACTTATTATAAAGAATAAGCAAGAAAACAATACTGATGGCTGTTTTCATGATGTGTTCATTCATACAATGAATGATACATGCAACCTCATTGAAATCAGGCTATTTTCAAAGAAGCACAAATGTGTAATCAAATTATGATTTTAAAAAGCTCCTACAACTTAAGATTTAATTTTCAGCTACCATAACTCCCAATGACACATCTGTCTTTCCTAGTGGGTATTACCAATGGTTTTCTTGTGTGGTCCAGTAGTTATTTGAATGTGTGAAGAGAGTAATTAAAAAATGTTGGAGATTTCTAGTTTTTATTGTCATGTGTCTGATTATTCACAGAGGTTGAAGAATGTCTGGAATAGAAAAGTCATTTGCGATTCCTTATGTGAATATAAATAAGCAGTAAAATTTACCAGTATATAACCAATATATTCTTTGTTCAAAAATTTAAACAATGCAGTGAAGAAGAAGGGAGCCAGCAAGCAAACAAGCAACAGGAAGGAAAGAAGGAAGGAAGGAAGGAAGGAAGGAAGGAAGGAAGGAAGGAAGGAAGGAAAAATAGAAGGAAAGAAGGAAAGAAAGAAAGAAGGAAGGAAGGAAGGGAGGGAGGGAGGGAAGGAGGGAGGGAGGGAGGGAAGGAGGGAGGGAGGGAGAAAGGATGGAGAGGATCTCCATCTGCAATTTCAATGATCGAAGATAACTAGTTCTAAAGTTCTGGTGACTTTTCTTTCAGACATCCGCTTTTATATTTAACCAAATATATATAATCTTATACCAATCTGATTTATTATATATGCAATTTTAGCATATATATTATGCTTTCCCTATATTCTTTTTTAAACTATCTTCCTCTCTTCCTTACAACATCCAAATAAATAATGTTGACAGACTGCTATGCATATTTTTCATTCAGTTAACATTTACTTTTTAATAGACTTTATTTTTAGACCAATTTCAGATTTACAGAAGTATAAGAAGATAACACAGAATGTCCACATGCCCTACATGCAGTTTCCCCTATTAACATCTTAATTAGTATGAAATACTGCTAATGCCCAATATGTGTACATTATTGTTAACTAAAGTCCATAGGTTATTTAGATTTCCTTGGCTTTTACCTAATGCCCTCTTTCTGTTCCAGGTTCCCATCTAGGGTACTGCATTACATTTTGTTGCATATCTTTTTGGCTCATCTTGGCTGATCTCTAATTTACAATATAAACAAAGACTAATTCCAATGGGAATTAGAAATTCCTGATAAAAAAGTTAATAGAAAATATTTTATTAATATATTAATATTTTATCTTGACAGAAAAGTCTAAACAAAAAAGATAATTTTTTTCAAAAAAAAACTTCTAAGGGGCGTCTGGGTAGCTCAGTTGGTTAAGTGCCCAGCTTCTGCTCAGGTCATGATCTTGCGGTCCATGAGTTTGAGCCCTGCGTCAGGCTCTGTGCTGACAGCTCAGAGCCTGGAGCCTGCTTTGGATTCTGTGTCTCCCTCTCTCTCTGCCCCTCTCCTGCTCGCACTCTGTCTCTCTCTCTCTCTCTCAAAAATAAATAAACATTTAAAAAAAAACAAAATTTTAAAAACTTCTAAAATAAAGCATAGAATGTCTTACTATCTTGGCATGGACAAAATATCTCAAATAGGACAAAAGCACTAATCATTAAGGAAAAGATCAATTTAATCAAACATCATTAAATTAAGAACTTTTTATCAAAAGACACCAAATATTAAAAGACCAAAAAGAAGGGTGTCTGGGTGGCTCAGTCTGTTAAACGTCCAACTCTTAATTTCAGCTGAGGTCATGATCACATACTCATGACATCAAGTCCCAGGCAGGGCTCATTGCTGGACATGGAACCTGCTTGGGATTCTCTATCTCTCCCTCTTCCTCTGCCTCTCCCCAGCTCTTTCTCTAAATAAATAAATAAATAAATAAATAAATAAATAAATAAATAACAGAAAAAGATATTTGTAATACATGTATTTGACAAAGTATCCCTATCCAGAATATATAAAATCTTCTACAAATAAGACAATTATGGAAAACAGAGAAATGGGCAAAAGACCTAAAGAGGTAATGCACAAAAGAAATTATCCAAATGGCCGAGAAAATGAAATGGTATTCAAAATGATCCCATCAGAGAAATGCCAAGCAAACCTATAATGCTATACAATTACACACCCATGAAAATGGCTAACATCACAAAGATTCTCAGTATCAAGTATTGGCAAGAATGTTAAACAATGGGAACTCTCAAATACTGCTGATGGTTACCTGATATGTTCAACTTATAAAAAGCTTTGGATTGTGCATTTAAGATTTGTGTTATCTAGCATATATACATTGTAAGTTATACTAATATACTAAGCCTATACAAAGGCTTATGGCAATTACTTATTAACTCCAGTGAGTGTGATTTTATAATATTAATATTTCCCATCCTAAAGTATCATATATATTTCCTTTTATTCTGAAGTTGTTTCGTGATTAAGATTCTTTTTGTTCCCCACAAAAGTCCTATATTTAATTATGACATTAATTTAAGTAGGATACTTGCCTCAATGGAAGACTATTCACTTCACCACAAGATGTGTTATGGGGATCTTTTATGCAACTTTAATTTATCAAATTGGCCTTCTCCTCACTTATTCAATTTTACACAAACAGCACTATAAATAACATATAAATTCCTCACTTGAGATAATAAACAAATTTTAAGATGCCCTAAAAACTGATAAAGTTCTTAATTCAGAAAACTTCAATACAACTCTGATATAATTATATGAATTTCAAAATAGATTTAAAGCAATTAGGTTGCTCATAAACTTGATAAACAGTATTATAAATTATCAGAAATGACTATGAGGGAGCTAATTAATTTTATACAGTGTAGAATCTCAAAAATATAAAGAAAATCACCTGAGTAAACTCCATCTTGTTAAAACAGAAATGCTTAAATGATAGAGAGTGTTATTTGTGTCTAGCACCGATAAACACTGAGAAGGGAAAGAAGAAAAGAGAACTAACAAAGCTGAAGTTGACCATATTGTTCTGGGGGTAGAACTGAGAAAAGAGATAATAAGTACATCTTACATAAGTGGTGTATATACACACACGCACTCACAACACACACACACACACACACACACACACACACACACACCATTTAAACAAGAACTTAAGTTCCCAAAATACGTTACATTAATATAAAAATTACTAGAATACTCTAGACAGACAAATATGGAAGTCATCATAAAATAGTTTTTAAATTCAGGAATATGCCTCTAATTTTATGAAACAAGCAATGGAAAAAGTGGCCTATATTTCAAAGCAAATAGCTTCATACCAAAATTTAAAAGAATCTATATATTCTATGAAGCATTATAACTGAGACTGATTCAAGACATGGGTAACTGGGAGCTCTTCAAGGGCGGGGATCATGGGTCATTCATCCCTAGTGCACAGAGTAGCATATGGCAAACACTAGATACCTGATTAGTGTTCACTGAAGGAGTAAAGGTGAGATCATAAGAAAGCAACTGAAAAAGCCACACAGGACACAGGAAGCTGTCTTCTCTTGGGTAAGTTTAACTACTTTCATCATTAAGCTGGAGTACTTCCATTACTAAGGCTGCCTCTCTACACCTGCTTTTAAGAACTGGAAATCAAGCCCAAACATCCAATGCTGGCAAACTTATCACTCGTTAGGTTCAGAGTAAGTTTTTACGCATTTGTGAAATATTGATCTTTCCTTCAAATAACAATATAGAGTGAAATGTATACCCTTCCTCATGGGCAAATAGTTGCCTATTAAAAGTTTATGTGGAGTTTGACCAGGTTTTTTTTTAATTTTAGTAATGTATAATATCACAGTTAAAGGCCTGAAGTCCCCTTTGACATTTATGGTATCGAGCCCCCTTTCTTTATAGCTCATAAGATGTTCCAGTGAGAAGCTTAACTGCATGGAATAAAATAGGAGAAAATATCCAGCAGAAGTTAGTTCTCATGAAAATGCCTGAAATACCATTAAGTGATTTACTGCACTAATCCCATAAACTGATTTGGGATTAGCTTTTTGGAAGGTGAACAGGGCAGATTCGTATCCTAGTTGAAAGCTTCAAGCTAGGCTTTAGTTTGGACATACTCTGCTCTTTCATTCCTTTTCAGTGCAAGAGCAGCTTGAACTTGGCTCAGTGAGAATCTAGAAGAGTTGCCTTGACTCCATGTCTCCTCCACTTGCTCTTGTCCTTAAACAGATGCCACCCTCCAGGAGACCCTGACAGCTCTGGAGATGAAGTTGGGCCATGACAGTGGCCTAAACATTGGAAATATAATCTGCCAGGATAATTAATGTGCTTCTTTAAAGGATAATTTTTTTCTTCTTTGATATATACTATTATTCTAGGAACTTCCAAATTTGAAAAATATGATTCTTCCAAACTTTTCATAGTACTACAAAATGGTGAACTTATAAATTTTATGTGTGGAAAATGCAGAGACAGAGAAGAGTTTCTGTAGTATCGTGGTATACAGGTTGCAAGTTTTTGTACATATATATTCAAGAACACCAACTTGTACCTTTTGCCCTTACCTTTTCATTTTCTTGAATCTGAAAAGTTCTTGGTTTTTACGAACTCTCTATGGAAATGCAAAAATAGCACTTGAATATCAAATTTAACACACTTGCCAGCAAACTTCTAGGTACCATAGCAGAATGTCATAGAAGTATGACATAGAAGAAGCATGGTGTGTTAGGTCAAAAACAAGGGAAGCAAGAAGCCGGGATAACTTGTTTTCTATATAAACTTGAAAATAAGGTCTAATATTTCTCTCCGTTATATGAACCTAAAATCATGTTAATGCCAATCCCAGTAAAAAGCTGGTCTTAAGTACACTTATCCAGAGACAAAGAAATAACTTTCAAAATTGGACTCTTCCATTCTCATTCTGTCTAACCCTAATAATTGTTCCCTGAGAATAATTAGAAAGAACTCTATCTTACTGTTTAACAGTACATATTTGTCTATAAAAGATTAATTTTTATTCTGTACACAAAAGAAATTCTAGCATAAAAACAATCTCAATAAGCATCACAAATAGAACACTTCTCAATATAAAATAAATGAAATAAATTCAGGACTGGGGTAATATCTACTCACAGTTCAGAGCACAGCTGAATCTGTGGGACATTCCATTTATATTGTAGCTTTACAATTAATGAATATTTGAGGAAATAAGATCCTTTGCATGAAGTTTGAGGTGACCATATTCAGATACAAGAAATCAATTCTCCATTTTATTTCAAAATGACGATTCCTATCACACTTAAAGTACATTTCTAAATGTGTTATCTGATAGGCTGGCAATGTCTTCTCTTATGTAATGGTGAATGAAGTAAGAATATTGATGTGCAAAATGATTTTGGTGCTTGTAAACAACTCTATAGGGGAAACTATCAAATCATATTTCCATACTATCCTATTAGTTTATGTAATGCATTCAACCCTTTATTTCAGCTATTAGTCCTTCACTCCTCATTTTTCAAATTCTACTAAGAAGGTCAAAGCATACTACCCACTTGAAGAAACATTTTTAAGCTATTATTTGCCTTTTATCCTCAATATCTGGATATTCTGAATTAAAGTATGAAAGAAAACTTATCAGTATACAGAAAAACCTTGGTTTGAGAGCATAATGCATTCCAGAAACATGCTTGCAATCCAAAGCACTTGTATATCAAAGCGAATTTCCCCATAAGAAGTAATGGAAACTCAGATGATTTGTTCGACAACCCAAAAATATTCATATGAAAATGATTACAATACTGTAATATAATACAAAATAATAAAGCAAATACAAAATATAGAGAAAAATAGACAAATTAACCTGAATTTACCTTTGAAAACCTTTGTGGCTGGTGTGAGGGAGACAAGAGAGAGGAGGGCTATGATGTAGGACTACTTTCACTATCACTAACAGAATTACTACTATTAGCTAAATGAAATCGTTTTCTTTTCATGCAACTTTAACAACAAACCTATCCAAAGACACTTGCTTTTGCCTCCTTTTGAGGATTTTGCAGAAATATGACATTGCATTGACAATCACCCACAATCCCTCAGCAAGAGAGAGAGAGAGAGAGAAGAACCATTGGCTCAGTTTTGATCATGTGACATTTGGCATCACATACTACTCATACTGCAAGACATCATTCATTTATCAGGTTAAAATTTATTAGAAATGGTTGCTCATCTTGCAGAACACTCACAGAATAAGTTACTCACAATCCAAGGTTTTACTGTATACACTTAAGCTATTGTCTCAGTAACCTCAGGAATCAAATAAAACACTGCTCTACACTTTAGCATTCATACTTCATGCATTTGTGTCATGCAAAATAATTTTAACAGAGAATTTTGTGGTAAGCGAAAAGGAACTAGAAGTAGAGATGGGCAAGTGGTCAAGGACAGAAACATGGAGAGGAAACCTATGGCTTTTACCTTAGAAACACACAGGCATAGGGCAGGTTTGCACAGGATTTTTTTTCATGGCAGTGATGAATTAGTATATCAGATACTCAGGTAGATCTCTACATCTTAAATTGAAAGGAAACTTCATTCTCGAGTCCCTTCTCCTACTAAAACAAATAACTTTTTGATATTTATAGTATTTATATTTCTTGGGTTAAAAATATTTAACCCAAGTTAAATTGATGTTTGATTCTCATTTTATTTATTGCAAAGTATTTTTAGGCTTTAAATAATAATCAAAAATAAAAATAAATGTTCACATAAATTTAGTAAGAGTGTTTCATTGTATGTAACTTCTGTGAATATGATAAATCTATCCAAAGTTGGTATGAAGACTATTCACTTAACTGTAATATTTGATTACCTAGAACAGGGGTCAGGAAACTATGGCTCATGGGCCAAATCTAGGCTCTGGCCTGTTTTGTATGGCCTATGGGCTAACAATAGTTTTTAAATTCTTAAAAAGGAAGAAAGAAAAGGTGGAAAAGGAGAAAGATGAGCAGAAGGAGGTAGAGAAGGAAGAGGAGAAAAAAAGGGGAGGCAGAGACTGTATACAGCACACAAAGCTTAAAAATTTACAGAATAATGTCCCTTACAGAAAATGTTTTCTGACCCAAACTTAGATTATTGCCTTCACCCAACAATCCAGAAGAAAAACAAACATTAACAACTTTGGACATAATATATCCATTTAATGTTGTGTTTACACAATACAAATGTAATCTATGTTCTCAAGACTTGCCCATACTGTTGTCTCCATTCCTGCTGTCTCATGTAAATTTGGCAATCTGTCAGTGATTACATCTGGCACTCCTACTAATTCTCCACTATTCACCCAGTTGGGTCAGATGGGGTTGCAGAGTGTGGTAAAGGCAGGCATGCTTGGACCCAGTCACTCTCTGCCTTTTTGCCCAATGGCCTCACAGGAATATCTGGTTTTAGTGACTTAAGTATGAGGCTTAATGCTATCTGCTACCAAGAACATCTGCATTCACCCCCAGCCCTTCCAAACCCTCTGTTTAGTGGTATATTAAGCCTCTGAACCTGTCATTGAACTACTTCCATTCTTTGTAACCCTATTAAAACCAGACAAATGCACTTTCAGCCGCAAGTTGTTGAGGTAGCAGTGTCATCCAATAGCTGGACAGGTTAATACCTAAGATCTAATCACTGTGGCCAGTGAGAGAACATTCCAGTGTTTAGTTCTTTTACCAAAAAGTGGCCCTGTGAATTCTAGGGATCCTAAGTACATTACTTATGCTTCTTAAATTGCAAGCTTATTTTCCCTTTTCTTTTGCTAAAGCACATCTTAGAGTAATTATATCTTTCACACTGGGGACCAAGATTCAAATCCACTTCATTTCACCATTGACCATGTATTACCAATGACAGTTAACAGTCAGTCCAGATTCAAGAGAACACAGAGATATTTGGGACTCAAAGTTGATTCATATTATCAGTGTTGATCTGACTTTAAGTCTGTTTCAGAGGCATGAAACCAGAGTTTTCCTAAAGCTTAGGATACTGGGATAGTGGCCCCAAGTGAAAGTTTAAACATACTAACCTGGAGACATTTGCAGATCTGTAGTTGCTAGTGATTACTAGGACTTGCAGGCTCGGCCAGTAATTCACTTGTGGTATCAAAAATGCCATGTTTTAAGACTTTTTAGATATCCATCCATACTTAGCAAAGCTAAGGTGTCTTCTCCGAAACCTTTTAAGTTGATCTTCATTCATCCGAGAATTGAGCATAATGTTAAGAGTCATGAAGATATCTATCTATCTATCTACACATATATATACACATATATATACATATATATGTGTAGATAGACACATATATACATATATATATGTATAGACAGATAGATAGATTATGTGTAGATAGACACATATATACATATATATATGTATAGACAGATAGATAGATATAGATATATATACCTGATCCTTTAAACATAATATTTTATATAACTACTATTTTACCAAATTTTCTCACATTGAATTTGCTGACAAGTGATATATTCAGTAATTTGTTACGTATCTTCTACATACAAGGCACTTTTATAGATATGCAGGGATTCTAAATATTAATAAGACATTGCACTGTTTTATACATTTATAACGTAACAGGCAAAATTATATATGTATACAATATATACAATAGAAACAACAAAACTAGTAGCTTAAAGATAATAGAGTGCTGTAATGGGTCTGAAAATAAGTCAGATTCTGAATAAGTGAAAAATAGGAAATATGAAACAGAAATGTGTTATCCATGCTAAGACCTGGAAGGCTGGTAACATATAATAATAGGATGGAGCAGAAACAAATCTTAGACCAAGAGAATAGCAAGAAAAAAGGGAGGAAAGTCGAAATAGCAAAGAGCATCTTTGGGAGGGTATACTTGATTATAACATAGGAAATGTTACATAGAGAAAAGAGAGACCAAATCTAATATAAAAACCTGGATGATTCCCTAAGGAGTTTACAAATTACTTAGTGGCCAATAGGAAATCACTAGTTTTCTTATAAGATAAACGTATTATTTATTTAAAACATTTACTGGATTCTTACTTTATGTCAAGACAGACATAGCCTATGAAGTGAGGATCTTATAGTGTAATAGAGGGACAGAAAAAAACAAATACAATGGAAGGTGACATGATTTGTTATAAAGATTGGCAGGAGTTTTCTTTAGTAAAATTAATGTGAAAACAACTAAAGAATTATGGAGAGAGATAAAAGGCCAAGAGGTTCTAGTAATGAGAAGCAGTGGGTACCAGTAATTCTAGATTTGAAGTCTAGCATAACCACTTACTAGCTTTGTAACCTTGAACAACTCTTGACCTTTCTTAAGTTGAGTTGCCACAACTCTGAGTTAATGTTGCCTATCTCCTAGGAACCTGTAAACATTAAATAAGATAATGTATGAAAAGCACTTGACATCAAATAGGTAATCAATAATGGTAGCAATTATTATAGCATTCTAGGTAAAAAGTAATTAAAGCTGCAGTGGAGAGTTGGCAATGGGAATGTGAAGGAAAAAGTAGAAGTAAGGTGGACTACAAAAGCACACTCTATAGCAGTGGATTTCAAACTATGGTGTTTTAAAGAGAATATGTTTCTTTATCTCATTCAAAGTGATTCTGATTTGGGGATGGGGTGGGGGAAGATAGACAATCCAAGTGATTCTTGGCATATAGTCAGATTTTGAGAAACACTATCCTACAGAACTTGGTCACTAGCTGGATGTAGGGGATAAAGAGAGAATTCAAAGATGCTCACAGTAGGTACCAATCCAAGGATGGTGAACCCTCATGCTAATGGATGGAGTTCAAAGAGGTTAGGTGAACATAGGTATATATGAATGCTGAGAAGAAAATCCATAGCCTTCATCAGATATTCAAAAATACTTCTATTCTGAAATGTTCAGCTTCATGACTTACATATTGTGGGTAAAAGAAATAAAAGATTAGCAATAGAAATAGAAAAGCCAGAACAATTCATACAATCTGGGATACATGCTGCTAGCAATTGATCACGTGACCAGTAATAGAATATAGAGTATAGAGTTTGTTCTGGAAGGTAAATTTAGGAGGCAATCTGTGGAAAGAGGAAGAGGAACACCATAGGAATGGGGGAAATCTTTAAAAGGAAAAACGAGAGGAGAAAACAGAAGGTGGCCAGACCTAAGAGTTTGGATAATGGCTCCATAGAGTAGATAAAGAGTGAGTGGCCCCTAAAAGAGCCCTGAGTTCAGTTAGGAAAGCCAGGTAACTGAAAGTTTCAAAAAGCAGGAAAAGATCAATAGTGCTCAATACCACAGAGATCAGACATTGAAAGCCAAAAGAAACATTAGTTGTTGACTCGGTCATCAGCAACGTCAGAAGAGATTGGGGTTAGGTTGCAAATGGTTAATGAAGGACTGACTGAGTATTAAAATACTTGTTCTAAGTTCATAAATTACATTTTCTCTGAAGAAAACAGGAGTTCAGTGAAAGGCCTCTTTGAATTTTCACCCCACTGAAATTCTATTTAAATCGCGTACTCTGGCAGCAAAAGAACCACAGTTTGGGGTAAGGTAAGACCACTCAGGTGCAGTCTTAGGCTTAATGCTTAGAGTTTCCATTTCCAAAAGGAGAACTATCCCCAGTAGCCATAGAGACTGATTCAAAAGCCAATTACTTCCGCGTGCCTCTATCCCCTACTTGGTCTGATTTGTGGTGAAGGCTAAGCACAGAGGGAAAACATCAAATAAAATGTTCACTGTCTCCATAAAATACCATCACACTACAAGAGGATAATCCTGCTTCTTTGAACTAGCTAAAAACTGACCTTCCCTCACTCAAACTGCCTGTAAGAGTCCCAGGACAGGTTGTTCTGACATTCTTTTAATATCATCTCATCATCACAGCCAAAACTAATCACAAGAATATTACCCGTTGACAGGTGCATTTATTCTGTCAATTAAATCAGATGGTTAAATCGAAATGTGCCCCAAATCTCTCTTGTTTGCATTATCCATATTGGCGTTTCTTGGCCGTGGTTCATTGCTGGCTGGAAGTCGTCCAGCCCCCACAGAGTCACTTTGCAATATTGTGCCAGCAAGTTTCCATGCTCTGCAGCAGCCACTCCAGCGAGGCCAGAACAGCACTACAGGACTGACCTGGAATGTTATATTGCTTCACTAAGATTTATTAAAAAATGGAAGGAGAGAGACTTAGATCAATGTTTTTGGAATGGAAGAGGATATATCACCTCATGGCTAAGCACAGGTGACACGTGGGCAATGAAGCGAAGATGCTAAAGACAGGCAGTGAAGAAGGTTCAAGGAAGGATAAAACCAGCCGTATGCCTGCAGCTTTCTGCCCCTTTTCTACAACTCCCCTCCATCAAAGTCTCCAAAGAAAAGCAGAGCCTTGAGGACTGACTCCTTCTGTTTTGAAGACCACTGCCCCAAGAAGATATGCAAATATACCCACACCCAGCAGTAGAGCCTAAATTCTGCGACAGAGCCCATGCCTATATTCCTACAACAGAGAGGGAGTTTACCCATTTTGGCCACAACAACTTATCACAGTGAGGCACATTAAGGGCAGGTCTAGGATTCTAGTCCCTGATGTACAGTTGAAGTGCCAGAATATTTTGGCTCCCAACTCAAAATCCCTCGCTTTTTCAGCCAGTGTCTTCACCTAAGCATAGCTATAAACATGCCTCCTTTTTTGTAAGATGCATTTGAAAAGCAAATAGTTCTGCTTTGGAGAGTATGAATAGAAAACACAAAAACGAAATAGGGAGGTAATGAGTGCAAAAAAAAAAGTCTAGAGCATGAACAACAGTTGACATATTACATTATAATGGTAGCGCCACTGGAGAATGTCACGTCCTCTAAAGATATGTTTGGACATAACTGCAAATTTCAGTCTGTGTATTATCTACCCAAAAGGTCCTAATGGCTTCTTGGAAACATTTCAGATTGTCAAATAAACATACGTGTAGACTACTGTTTTTAAAGCTCAGTATTGCATTATCTTACCTAAATACCAGTAAGTTCTCAATATCTGTAAACTGTATTTAGCTTTTGTGTCAGTTTGCATTATCCACCCGAAGAGCTTAAAACAGTCAGTGATCTTTCTTTCTTTCTTTCTTTCTTTCTTTCTTTCTTTCTTTCTTTCTTTCCTTTGCTGCTTGCTTGCTTGCTTTCTTGCTTTCTTTTTTTGGTCAAGCTTTTCACCTTTAAAGCATGGCATGAGATTTTAGCTACTCAATCCTCATTGACTCTAATGGTTCAGTCCCCATATACACTTAAAGAGTTTAGATCTATGATTTATCCTTGAGAACAGTTACAATCAATCAGGTAAATATTCTGGCCATTTCTCAGGCAGGTATTCAATCCACCTGAGAGAAGCTGTTTTAGCCTATTTTGTAAATCTTTATTTGAGCACTTCTAAAAATATGCATTGTCTATACCCAAGAGAATTATTTGATCTCCAGCTTAGCTAATTAGCATTTAGGACATGGATTGCACATAATAAAAAACATATATTAAGACTGTTGGGGAGGGTCACCTGGGTGACTCAGTTGGTTAAGCGTGTCTGACTCTTGATTTCGGCTCAGGTCATGATCTCGAGGTTCATGAGTTGAGCCCCATGTTGTGCTGCATGCTGACAGCATGGGGACTGCTTGGGATTCTCTTTCTCCCTCTCTCTCTGCCCCTCCTCTACTGTCTTTCTCTCTCTCTTAAAATAAATGAATAAACTTAAAATATTTTTTTAATTGTCATGGAAAAAAATAGCTACCAAATATGCACACAAACCAGTGTGGAGGACTTATCAACTAGGAGTTCTGGAACATCATGGCCAGTTCAGTAAGACTGAGTTGGTCCCTGCTGAGAAGGTGAAATAGGCGGATTCCAATAGGATCAGATGCAGAGCAAGGCTTATTCTACATTTTAAGTAATTATTTCTCAAAGACCCAGTCAATAATTAAATAGGCTCTATTTCCTAAAGCCTAGTATTTGATTTCTTATGTGAAAGGGATAGGAAAATGTCTCTCCTATGTTCCAAAGTCAAGCTAATATAATAGGTACAACCAAAGAGCTGAAAGTCAGATGTGGGTGCCATATCAAAAAGGTGCAATTTATTATAGGCTTTCTGTGTTCCAGGTATTGTTTGAAGTGCTTTGCATATATTATTTAATTTTTTCAAAAGTGTATGAAGTGTGATTTATCATACCCATTTAAGAGTTAAGGAAACTGAGACTCAAAGAGTCTCAGTAACTTAACCACAGCATGTAAGTAAACTAGCCAAGATTCAAGTTCAAGTCCTTCTGATCCCAAAGTCTGAACACTGAACCTTTATATTCTGCTGTTATCCTTGACCATGCTTGGTGTATCCAGATAGGAAGCAGATTATTGATTTTATCATAAATAGCTCAAAGTTTTGTATCTTGTTAAGATGCAGAAAAGATATAATCCCCTTGCTTAAGGAAATGACTCTTAATAATTCAAGAACTCAAACTCGATCGATCGATCAACAGATAGATCTATGCCACTAACTTACTTTTTTAAAGTACTCACAAATAAGACTTCCCTTATATTCCTTATATTCCCCTTCCCTTATATTCACCCTAATGGTGGTACTATGAACCTATCAGTATGGTCTCAATGTCAACCAAAACCATTAAATGCTCCTCCAATCCTACACATCTAAATCTTCTCTATGGTTTAGAATGTATTTCAATTCCTACCTCTTCTATTAGTTTCCCTTATAGAGACTTTCCATAATGCCTTCTTTAGGTAAATGATCTTCATAACCTCTGCTTTTTCTAACCAGTCATGGCCATCTCTGTATACATCATATTTTGACATACACTGGGTGTACTTGAAGGTCTGGAACTGTCTTTTAATTGTTTGCATGTCTCCACAAAATACAAATCTCTCCATTATGTTCATTAACTGAGAGAACAGACTTCATTTTATATTTTTTGCTCTAATTCAGTATCCTAAAGGGGGGTGGGGGTGGGAAACGTCTGTTTAAGTCCTTAAAAGTTTACCAAATATGTTCCTAGCATGTTGGGAATACAGTAATGACACAAAATAGTTGTTGAACTCAAATAAAATCCTATCACTTTTGGTGACTTCAATTTTTAAGATCCAACTTCTTGAAGAAATCTCTTCCATCCTTTCTAACTATTGACCAACAGGGAAGAAAATTTGTTAAAACCAACAACTTCACATTTGAGTGACTAATTTATGTAGGTGTTTACACTACCATAGCCCTTTAAGACCCCTACATCTCTAGAGGTTAAGCTGCCCTGAAGAAGCTGTAGAAATGCAAGACATGTGATGGGCTTCTCTGCTCTGACTCTGGTTTATCCAATATTAGTTTTGAATGTGGTTGACAATAGACATCAGAAGCTGGTTTAAGTGAGTATATGTCAAACCCTAACAAGTGACTCTTACTTTGTTGAGAGGATTATCAGCCTCAGTAAGAATCGGATGAAGGTATAGACTGGAAAAATGCAATTACAACCACTAAAATTCCACAAATTTGGCCCATGCTTAAATCAGCTTAACATAAACCAAATCAACACAGACTTGACTTTTATTCCTAAAGTCAACTAGGCATCACATCAATGTCAAGGAACATGAAGTAAGAGAGAAGAAGCCCCTGGAAAATGGCCAGATTTTTAAGACTCCATGCCATATGAGTCTTTTTCCTTGGGTCGAGCCTTGTTACCATTAATTAGTGACTTCACTTGGGACTAAAGGGGTATCAACCATCTGACTTCCATTTGTCAAGAGATTTCTGATAAAAAGCAAAAAAAAATGAACGCATGGTAAATTCTGGACTACCTATGTTCCCCAAGGGTTTGGCATATGACTAAGCAAATACACTAGCCCAATGGTTCCACCTTTCTAAATGAATGGGCCTGGCTCCAGAAAACACAAATCTTATAAGGTTGCCTGGACTGCCAGCTGCCTCAATTTTAGCACAACGATTTAATGTATTTTAAATAAATGTAACATAAGGAAAAAATGCTTTGTACAAATTGGTCATCTGTTGTTTTTCTGGCTGGCACCATGATTTATGTAATATATCAGTAGAACGACATCTCTCTATCTGTCTCTTGGATAACAAAGTACATATGCAAGTTTCTTTATAGTGCTTTAACCCCCTGATGACTAGAAAGGTCCTACGGATGATTTATTTCTTATACAGCATCTAAGTAAGTTAAAGAAGCTGTCAAATAATTCAAGTATTTTATGTTTTATCTGTTCTACTCTTACCCTGGATGCCACCATCGTATTCCTCACACTCAGAGCTGTGCATTGTTTTTTTCATTGTGTACAAAAGTCAGCACTCAAGATTTGGGTGACATCCATCTCTACTCAAACTAGCATTAACTAAATTGTCATAATATCCCAAATTAGTCTTTATTGATTTATGCTAATCATAAGGGCCACATGTGTATATTTACTTTCTATTCCTTCTTTTCTCCTCACAGAAAAAAATAGAAATAATATATTCCTCCAGTTTAGCAAAGCATAATGCAATTCTTGTTTTTGGTAGAGTACCAATACCAGGGATGACATCAGCACAAATCACTAGAGCATGAAATAGAACAATTTTTTAACCTATTTTGGATCACACAAATATATTGTGAAAGTCTTATGAAAATTTGGAGGCCTCTCCCCAGAGCAATGTATATTAGCTCTTACATAAAATTTTGCATAAAATTTCAAGAGGTTCACAAGCCAGAAGAACATAACAATATGATTTTGTATGTCTTTCAAAGATAAAGCATTGTTTTAGCTCTCTAATTAATCCCACAGGAATAACATGGTGGATTTGTGTTGTAGCTTGCTTGTAACAATTGTTTCTGGGCTAGTTAGCTTTTTTTTGGAGCTAATGAGGAAGGGGGTCATAGGTTCAATTCATTTAGGGGTCAGTTGGTTGTCATACAAAGAAAAGGCCTTTGCCATATTGCTGGCCCACCATCTTGCAAATTTATGCATTTTTCTCACCAATGAGAGAGTGGATGGCTAAGAACAAATCATCATTTCTTCTGGAAGGAAAACTCACAAGTGCTTTTCCTTGCTTTGAAGATATCAATAATTATATAATTATTGGAAGTGGCAATGTATTATAGAAAGAGGATGAGGGTCAAGAGATCAGAGCCAAAGTCTGCCATAAACTAGCAAACTGTAGGACTTTCAGCAAGTTATTTGGCTTCTCTGGGTCTGTCTTCTCATTAAATAAGAGGATCATACTACATAATAAGAAATATTTCAACTCAAAAACTCTAATATTAAGGATAATTGTATATGAAGGAGAAAGAATTGCATATTGTAGCAAAAACAAAAGTACATACAAATGGGGAGCCCCTGACAGTATTCAAATGATTCCATAGTAATAACAAAGTTCCCTGACTGAAGCATTCTTATCACTGTCATTGATTATGGGAAAGCTTAATTCACAAAAATGTGACATACTGATTTACGTTTATAGTCAATCTACATATATATATATATACATATATATGTAGTGCTTTATATATATATAGTGCTTTAACCCCCGATGACTACACACACACACACACACACACACACACACACAATTAAAGTCCATGTTCTTAGCTCCTAAGGAAGAAAATACACACGCACCAGTAAGTTAACAAAAGAGAAGAATATAATTTTTAAATATGTAAAACTTTGTTGGTTCAGCAGAAAGGGACAGGGAGAGATCCTGAAAGGAACCCATCTTTCCCTAAGTCGGAAAAATCAGACAGTTTCTCTGTATAGGCTGATGAAACAAAGCACAGATTAAAGCATGTAATTACCAAACTTACACTACTTATGATAAAAACACCACCTATCTTTAAAACCTCTCTGTATTTCTTTTTTTTTTTAGATGTAACATACCACACACACACACACACACACACACACACTGGATAGACACTGTTAAGTCACATTTCATGGTTTTGTTTTGTTTTGTTTTTCTTTTTTCCAACACCAAAAAATGCCTCTCTTTTCATTTGTTTTATAGTCTGCTAATTTGGCTACGGAGCTAATGCCCATTTAAGGGAATATGGTGTGGGACGACTGTGCAGCAATATTAAGTGAGGAAGCCATATGTTTCTTAGCCCCAGCATACTGTCTGTGACTGCCCTCACCCTTGTGGGTTAGCTTTTTCATCAGATAGGCCTGCAGAGGGTGGGATGCCTTTTTTACAGGTGTTTGGTGGAGATCACACACAAAATAAAGATTTCTAAGGGGAGTGAGGTGTGCAAAACATCCAGAAATAGCAACTTGTTTTCACTTAAGATGCGATCCACAGAGGACTGTTCAGACTCTTAATTTATAGTATTATCTTTATATATCATAAGTGACTGCCTGCCCCTAGGTAGCTGACACAGTGCCCGGCATATTCAGAGCTGTCTGGTTTCGATCATGTTATAGTCTGTCTAGAAAAGTATTAGAAACAAACTTCTTACGCCACTAGATTCAGTGACCAAAACTGAAAATACATTTCATCAGAGAAGCGTTTCATGTTAAATTCCAAGGGTACACTTTCTAATGAGGAGATTAAAACGTAGTGTCATTAAATATGTCCACACTACCAAACCCCTTTTTACAA
The DNA here is from genome assembly GCF_007474595.2 of Lynx canadensis. Lineage (NCBI taxonomy): Eukaryota > Metazoa > Chordata > Mammalia > Carnivora > Felidae > Lynx > Lynx canadensis. Next base: position 75,649,501 of record NC_044305.1, read on the forward strand.
ACTGTCATCAGAGTCTCTTCTAATTTGCTATTTGGGGGTGCCACTGAAGAGAGAGAGGCAGAAACATACAATAAAGTCAAAAAGGCCCTCAACTAAGCAGAAGGTTAAACACAGGCACTGACAGTTCCCATCATCTGAAATTATATTATCGTGGTTTCCTTGAGCTCAAGAGAATTCTCTTCTACTGACTCATTTGCTGCCCAAATTAAAGTGTAGGTGCACACAGCCTCAAAGAGGAAATCAAACAAGAGAGAGGGTATAAAAACAATACAACTGGAGAAGCATGAGGTTTATATTTTTATGCTAATGTGCTGGTAAGAAAAGGGCTCCATTTGGGGAGCAATAAAGAAAGGGGTGGGGGGGAGGCTGTGAGCAGATCTCGGTAAAAAACACAGAGGCTTTCTATGCAGATGGGGGATTTAAAAGAAGTAAAATGATAACCACATAGTCAAGAGACTAGAAAAGAGACCTTGATGTTTGATAGTTGTAATAACCTGCAGAGTGCTCTAATGGCTCGGGGATCAGGTGCAGAGCTCCAGCAATAACGAGAGCTGAATAATTATCTCGGCCGTATCTGTATCACCAAAGTCCCAGCGTATGAGCTATATAAGGAGGCTTCTGCTGCCTCTCCAAGATTTCCTGAAATGTTAAATCACTGATTTGGGAGCACTTCCAGCATTAGTACTGCCCAGTTAGAAAGAAATAAAGCCCAGAATTCTCCTGTGGCAGTTCTAATGTCTTTGTTAATTATGAATTATGGGTAAACATGCAGACTCACAGAGGTCACGGCTGTCAGCAACAATAGTTTTCAAGAAGGATTTTTACGAGGGTCTTTTTCACTCCACCATAATGTCCATTTTATATACATAAACAGAGCCAGGCATACAAAAAATGGTGTTTGCTTTTGAGGGGAGCTGTATTTTTTTTTCTCTCTTTTCCTCACCTCCCCCTCCCCTTGTGTGGAGGCATGTAGCCACAGCCAAAGCAAAGCGGTTCCTAACTAGAGTTCTCCTCTGTGACTGACAACAGCTGCACCATTCCAAGGACTAGACAGAAAGTGTCGCTGGGGCTGAGGCTGGGTTAATGATCAGACACTGAAAACCACCTCTTTCTTGTTAATAGAGTAAGCGGCCAGTTGGGTAACCTATCAGCAGTGGTCACCTTTCACATACAATGGAGAAACAAAAGCTGCATACAGTATGCTTGATTAACCTCACTTAAATGGCAATGCTAATCTCAAATCTATCCCAAGAGTGTATATAAACAGGATTAAAATTATATTATGTGTGGATCCAGCCCAACAAAAGCAACTGGCACAAAATCATTTTAATTAGGTGGTAGCGGCTGTAACTCATTCAACTTTGGCATTAATTCTTTTCGTCCCATCAAAGAACTTCTGGGCCTTACTGTAAGATAGTGTGAATGCAGGCTAAAGGAGGTGCTCGGTGGACACGAATCACTCTCATGCCTCAGCTTCACCCATTATGCGTTGACATATCGAAGGTAGGTTAGACAGTACAACCAGATCAAACTCTGATTAGAATATTCAGAAAATCTGTGACGATCTTTGTATGCAACTTTGTCTAGGCAGACAACATATATAGAAAAATGGGTTGGCAAATTTTGCCATGCTGACCTTCAAATGTCAAATAATGGTAGTATTAGTACTCACTTTGAGGACTGTTTTCTTCACACATAGCAAACTTAGGAACTATGTTAACCTCTGGATGTGGGAAAAACAGATTTCATGGCCAGGTCCTCTTCATTTCTCTTTCCGCCCTTTCCACTCCTGGTCCATTTAAATGACATTTTCTTGTCATGGGGCCTATGAGGCCTCTCCAGGTTCTATCTCAGAACAGATGTCACAGGGCAACCTCCCACAACCCTTTCTTGAGGAAGGTCCTTTGTTTACTTGAACTGACTTTTAAGATGAAGGCCAAGCAAGGTTAATCACACTTCAGATCATATAAGAGAAAATACATTGTAAAGAAACATTCTCTTCAGTTTCACAGGGAACACAGAAATAACATGAAATCAAAATTCCGAGAGAGCATCAGGTAACTCCAATTTCTAGATGGTTCTGTCCAGCCCAAGTGCTTAGTGACGATGCAGTCTCGCTGTACACATCTGAGTTACCTGCAAGCCCTCACACTTCAATAACCATCATCCGAGGGGCACCTGGCTGGCTCAGTGGGTTAAGTATCCAACTCTTGATTTTGGTTTAGGTCATGATCTCACGGTTCATGAGACTGAGCCCCATAATGGACTCTGCACTGACAGCACAGAGCCTGCTTGGGATTCTCTCTCCCTTTCTTTCTGCCCCTCGCCCCACTCATATGCACATGCTCTCTTTCTCTCTCTCTCTCTCTCTCAAATAAAACATTTTTAAAAAACATCATCCTATTTTTAAAACTGTTTCCTAGAAGAAATAGTACCTTAGAGTGGGTTGATCTTTCTCAACCTATTCAGAAGGGAACACAAAGAAGAGTCCCACAGATGGTGTCCCCAGTCCCAACCTCCTCCCCCACAAACATTCCCAAGGCCTAGATGAGCCTCACCTTTCTCTCTCTGCCCTGCTACAGAAAGGGCAGCTAGAGGCATGGTGCATCTCTCTTAGTAAGAACTCATAAGAGGGGCGCCTGGGTGGCTCAGTCGGTTGAGCGTCCGACTTCGACTCAGGTCATGAACTCGTGGATTGTGAGTTCGACCCCCACGTCGGGCTCTGTGCTGACAGCTCGGAGCCTGGAGCCTGCTTTGGATTCTGTGTCTCCCTCTCTCTCTACCCCTAACCCACTTGCATTCTGTCTCTGTCTCTCTCAAAAATAAATAAACATTAAAAAAATTTTATAAAAAGAAATCATAAGAAATTTAGGAAAGTAATATGTATTAAATATATACCTTGGAACAGGCGTTGCCTTCCCAGTCATCCCATGCACCTCTAGCACATGACTCCTCACCCCTGGGGAGTTCTGACACAGCACCTATACCCAGGGCCTCACCCCCAAGGATACCGATGCAACTTGTTATGCAGTCAACACATATTATTATTATTATTATTATTATTGTTATTGTTATTATGGTTATTAGTAGTATTATTAACATGACTATGTAGATAAAATGAACTTACCAACCAGAGTGAAAAAAGGGAGTCTGTTATTGGCTTTAACTGAAAACTTCTAAAATATACGGAGAGAGATGTAGTCGTCTAACTTTGACGATAATAACTTGTAGAAAATCTGACTATAAATATCTTCAAGATCTGGGGGTGCTTAGGAAAGACACCAGGTTATTCTGAATGATAGAACAAAATATAGAAGTGAAGAAAAAGAGAAAAGTGAATTCAACGTTCAAACCAAGTGAAAGTTGAGGCAAAGTCTGAGTGACATGGGAAAAATGTGGCACGGCTTCTTTGAGAAACTGCATAGATGGTAGAGAAGGTAGTAATGAGAGAAAAATCCAGAATAGCAGAAAAAACAAGCTACTTTGCTAGTTGATTTTTGAATAGGGAAAAAGAAATTGTTTTATTGAGTCAATAAACCAATTCCCATTTCATAATTCCTTAATTCTGTTTGGATTAAGAAACCAAACCATGTCTCCTAGGAGCAGAATAATTTTTACAGTGTGTTAAAAAGAAATCTTGCTGTATTTAAAAAAAATTTAAGTTTTAAACAAAGTCAGCTTATGCACCAGATTACCAGGACTCTGAGAAGCTCAGAAGTCAGGAGGAAAGAGGAGGGGTGATCTGGAGCTTGGCCATGGCTATTGTGAGGGAGGCGATTGGATCCACTCAAATGCTCCTTAAATCAAGCTTCTATTTTCTCTCTACTCTCATTTTCACTTTTGCCTTTTAATGTTGCCTGAATCTATTCCAAGTGTCCTTTGCCACGGCAACACCTGCAGGTGAAGGCCTTGCTCCTCACTGCCAGCCTCACCAGTGATGAAGAGGCAACTAATCACCGCACAAGGACAGGAGTGCAATCTCCAAGACACCCATGAACAATTTGAGTATGAGGGTGTCCCTGAAGCACCCTCTTCTCACAGGTGTTTAACCTGTTTAGCCATATACCAGGAAAAGGGAAAGTAAACGAAGACCCTTTATTTCGTTGGTGTTTTCATTTCATCATCTCCCCCAAAGCACTGCATTATCTAAATTTGTATTAAGAGTCTCAAGGTGTCAGTTACTTCAGTGGCATGTCATAGGGTCCCAAAAGTGGAGAAGGAGCTCTCTCTCTCTCTCTCTGCTTGCCCTCCCTCTCCTACACCTCCAAGACCATGAGGATTTAAGGCCAGCTCTAATGCTAACCCTTACATGCCAAGTGACAATGGCCAGGGCCAAGGTGTACGGCATCTCAGCCTTCTGGGCCTCTGTCAATCATTCCCCAATTCTGAAAACACTCTTATTCAGAGATGTTTTCAGTCCAATCACCTGTGCTTCTTATTCATGCCATCAGTAAACATAGAATGTTATCCACTTCTGTTTGACGTTACAGCCTTTCAAAATAGGCTCTTAAAGCACTTCATGAACCTTGTCTGGATGCCAAGTACGGCCTTTCTTCCCCTTATTCCAAGGGACAAACAGGAACACAAGAGCCAAGAATCTGACCCAGTGTCTGCCTCAAATGACTCAACACCAAGGCTAGAAAGAGCTCTGAAGAGCTGATGTTCCAACCACCCACTTACCCAGCCTGTCTTTGTTCGTTATTATTTCTACAAAGCTTTATATACCGTGGCAGGTCAAGGAGACGACATGTGGCAAAGTAGTATCGTTACTTGTTGAGACTTATTGCAAAGTGTTCAGTGTGATTTAAACTCTACGCAAACTTGCTATTTCTTTTTTTTACAAAGTTGACATATTATTCTCTAAAATTTGCAATAGATGGGGCTGACATGTGATTGGGCAAGACAATGGCAGGACTTGAGTTTCATGTAAGGCCTGCAAATCTAAACTCACAGTATAAAACCTCCATGTCTAATTGTTCTGCTCTCAAGAAGTCTCCTCTATAAGCATAGCTGTTAGTGGTATTACATTCATTCCTCCATCAAATGCCAAATCAAAACTTTCAGCAGAAGTTTTGCTTTGGAAACCTCTGGAGTTAAAGGTCAGGAAGTTAGGAGCAAGCAACCAGCAGTCATCAGTCTCATGAATCATCTAGATGGTCCAAAGAATGTCTCCCATGGCCACCTACTCCTCTCCACTCTATTCTCAGTGCCCATGAAATTTGTTTTGTCAAACCTCCTCCCAGCTTTCTTAAGTAGCACATCCTCTTTGAGAGGGTGATTATAGTACCTCCTTCATAAGGTTGTTGTAAGTATCTAATGGATTAATACATTGCTTACAAAAGTTACTGGCACACGGTGATCTTTCCATAATTGCTTATTATGTAAGAAAAGAAGGAATTCAGGAGGAAGAGATAAGACAAAGAATCTTAGATAAAGATTAAATTACACACTTAAGGACACACCAACTAGTGGTATAACCAAGACAGTCATGAAAGTCTCCAAACCTCTCATTCACAGTATGACCACTGCCATATTATGCAAGTGCCCAAATGAAATACAAAAACATCTGGGGCGCCTGGGTGGCGCAGTCGGTTAAGCGTCCGACTTCAGCCAGGTCACGATCTCGCGGTCCGTGAGTTCGAGCCCCGCATCAGGCTCTGGGCTGATGGCTCAGAGCCTGGAGCCTGTTTCCGATTCTGTGTCTCCCTCTCTCTCTGCCCCTCCCCCATTCATGCTTTGTCTCTCTCTGTCCCAAAAATAAATAAAAACGTTGAAAAAAAAATTAAAAAACATCTACATATGAGCTAAAGACATAAACATATTCCATGTTAAAGACCACTTAAAATTTGAATTTGAAGATTTGGTTTCGTCAGTTGGATCAAGGCTGCAGCTGCAATAGCTCTCATCTTTCTGTCTGTCCTTGCTCTGCCTCACCTTTCATATCTGGAAATATGGCCTCTGGTGTGGCCATCTCTGATGGCATCATCAAAGCGTTTGATGACACGAAAGCACGTAAGTCATCAACCCCAGAGGAGGTGAAGAAGTGCAAGGTGCTGATGTTCTTCTGCCTGAATGAGGACAAGAATATCATCCTGAAGAAGGGCAAGGAGATTCTGGTAGGTGATCTGGGCCAAACTGTAGAAGACGAACCCTATGTCACCTTTGTGCAGATGCTCCAGATAAGTACTGCCACTATGCCCACTATGATATAACCTAGGAAACCAAGGAGAACAAGAAGGAGGACCTGCTGTTTATCTTCTGGGCACCTGAGTCTGAACCCCTTAAAAGCACAGTGATCTATGCCAGCTCTAAGGACACCATCAAGAAGCTTACAGGGGTCAAGCACGAATTACAACCAAACTGCTACAACGAGGTCAAGGACCACTGTACCCTGGCAGAGTAGCTGAAGGGAAGGGGGGCAGTGCCATCATCTCCCTGGAGGGCACACCTTTGTGAGACCCCTCTGGCCTCCTGCCTAGAGCATCTGGCAGGCCCAGACCTACCTTCGGGGGATTGTAAGCCTTCCTCTTCCTGCCAGACTGGAGGGGTTGGTGGAATCCCAGCAGGGGGAGAGCAGTCCCTTCACCCCAGTTGCCAAACAGCCCCCACCTCTTGCCTCCTTCCCTGACAGTTCTGGGCTTCCCAAACTGCTTTTGATCTTCTGATTCCTCCTGGGTTAAAGTAGACCAGTTGCCCCCAGGCACCTCAGTTTTTTTTGGGGAGGTATACATTTTTTAATGATACCCCAACTCTCCACTTGTTCCTCCCCTTTCCCATGCTGCCAACTTCTACCTGCAATAGTGGCTCTGTGCTTGTCTGTTTCGTTCTGTATATAAATGGAATGTTGTGGAGATGACTCCTTCCTTGGGCTGCCTGGTTCCCCTCCCTTTTTCCCCCTGGCTGCTGCCACTCATGGAAGCAGGACCAGTAAGGGCCCTTCAATTTAAACACACGCATACACACACACACAACAATAAAAAGGCTTGCTAACGGGAAAATAAAGTTTTAGTTTCTCAATTTATATACTTATGCTATCTATCTATATTTGATGTTTATTTATTTTTGAGAAACAGAGCATGAGTGGGGAAGGAGCGGAAAGAAAGAGGGAGACACAGAATCAGAAGCAGGCTCCAGGCTCTGAGCTGTCAGCACAGAGCTCGAACACAGGGCTTGGACTCATGAACCATAAGATCATGACCTGAGCTGAAGTTGGACACTTAACCAACTGAGCCACTCAGGTGCCCCTTATGCTATGTATATTAAGTTCAAAAATAAATAAATTAAAAATAATGAGCTTAAATAAATATATACATATACACACATAGAGAAGTTATGGTATTTCCCCAGAGCCAGTGGATCATCTTGTACTCCCCACTGAGGAGATGCCTGGTGTTTTTCACCTACAATTGTAGTTTAGTTCTCTTATATTCCTTATATAATCTCTTATATTCTCTTATATTCCTTTTAGGTTGTGACCTAGTGAAGGACAAGAACAAAGATTTAAGTAAGACTTGTAAAACTTCAGATTTAAGTGGCATTGCCTGACATTATGTGAGTAATTAATAAATACACAATGGATATTCCTCAATAGGAATGTGCCATTAGGGTGGAATGAAATAAAGTGCAGTAGCACCAGCTTTCATGGAAATCTGAGCTGATTCCAAAAGCCCCAGTTGAAATAGAAACTCATGCTTCCCTATTTCCCAGAGTTCCAACTACAGGGTCTTATACATAAAAGATGCCTATGTGAAAACGTGTTGATCTCTACATCTTAGGGGAATGTTCACATGGCAATTCTTTTTCTGCAAACTTGACTGGTAGGATTTTAGATTAAGAGATAAAGATGACCAAAGTAGAAGCAGGGAATTATTTGAATGTTGCTTTACATAAGCAGAGCCCTCTGTCCACAGCTATCAGTGCTTACATTAAAAATCGTAAGCTAGGGGTGCCTGGGTGGCTCAGTCTGTTAAGCATCCAACTCTTGGTCTTGGCTCAGGGCATGATCTCGTGGTTCATGAGTTTGAGCCTTGCATCAGGTTCTGCGCTGACAGTGCGGAGCCTGCTTGGGATTCAATCTCTCCCTCTCTCTCTGCCCCTCCTATGCTCTCTCTCACTCAAAAATAAACACACTTTAAAAAAAAAAAAAACATAAGCTAAGAAGACATCAGTCTTCATCAGAAGACCCACAGTCTTCATCAGAAAAACCACAGCTAATTCCATGAAACACAACTACTTACTGTTAATATTTATCCTCTTGGAAAGAATTTAGATTCACCATTCTAGCTACGCTAACAGTGACAGATGAAAGATACAATACACAAAAGTATTTCCTTAGTAAACAGACAAGGACTAAAACGTCTTTAACCCTAAACCACAATTTCTTTACATTTCTACAAACTAGACTTCCACCCAGCTATCTAGTATTGAAAGTTAAATATTCAATTTTTAACGTTTATTTATTTTTGAGAGAGACAGAGAGAGAGAGACAGAGAGAGCATGAGCAGGGGAAGGGCAGAGAGAGAGGGAGACACAGAATCCGAAGCAGGCTCCAGGCTCCCGAGCTGTCAGCACAGAGCCCGACGTGGGGCTCGAACTCACGAGCTGTGGGATCATGACCTGAGCCGAAGCCAGACACCTAACCGACTAAGTCACTCAGGCGCCCCCGAAAGTTAAATATTCAAAACTGGAGCTTTAGTTCAGTAATCACTTAAATTTTCATTGCAATGCCTCTTCATGGATGTAAAATAGATGGATTTCACTTTAAAAAATACTTCTTTTTTTTCTTGTAGTTTTTTTTTTTAACTGTAATTATTTTTGTGTCAGAAATGTAATTGTACTCCGTATTGAAAGCTAACCCAGTGGGGAAATAATTTTGCACAATTACAGAAAGTTTTAATAAAAGACTGATAAGTAAAGTTTTGAATTTTTAATGCATTCTGCAGGCAGTTGAGTGCCTTTTGCCATCTCTGTCACTTATCATTAAAGCCGTGTGAAAGGGAGGCCCACCTGTTATACTTGACTTGATTGGCAAAAGTGTACCCTGACAAATAAAAGTGAAACAGACAAAAGTCAGAGAGAAAAAAAAATTAAAAACAGTCACAGTTTCATAGCTAATTTAACATTAATGCCTCCCCTTTACCCAGAAAAATTTCTTTGTATTTAATATTCTGTTCTTACCTACTCATTAGCCCACCATTGTGAGTGCTGAATTCCTGTATAGCACACAGCAATAATTCATTTCTATAAAAGCACATCCCATTTCCAGGGCATGCTTTTTGGCTTAATTTGAAAAAATTACCCTCGTTTGACAGAGAAAACACTTTTAAACACGCATAACCTACACATTTATGTGCAAGTGAAATCCGAAGAGTGTAATCTATCTAAGCTTTCTGTGATGAAGGCATCATGAGAGCTATCCTGTGAGCTGCACTGAATTTGCTCCGAGGCTACAATTTGAAGTCTTCCTACTGGTAGATCATTCTAATGTTTGTTTGTTTACCCTAGACTCTGCCAAGCCCTAAACAACCCACCAAAATCTTCTTTGGTTTCTTCGGGTCAGTGTCCAGTGAGCCTGAGTTCTATCGTACTGTCCACAGCCTGAGAGGTCAGAGGGCTGTGGATCCAGTCTTGCCGTTCCACTTCACGTTGGCACGGACAGTCTCGTGGCAAACATCAAACTGTCACTTGGTTTCATGTGTCTGCTGTCTAATAAGTTTATTTTGGATCAGACTGATTCGCCAGCATATGCTCAAGATAAAATGTTCAAATGATGCAAAGTGGGATTTTCAAATTATGATCCTGAGCACTTTTTTTTTTCCTTATCCACTTACATGTAATCTAAAAATAAATACCCAGGCTCCACCAGGATGTGACAACTTCAGCAAACAAAATTGAAAATAGCTGCCTTACAATAGTCTCTCCCTCCAAATGAAACAGGGGAAAATATACCTTTAGAGAAAAATACAGCGCCTGTTAAGGAACAGACGAGCTACTCACAGCAGGTTTGTGAAGAGAGGCACAAGGACATAAACAGCTCAGGATGGGTATCAAGCAAGGAAAAAAACCAGCCAGCAATCACTGCGCTGAATCCCGGAAGGGGCGCGGGGAAGTGGTCACAGGTGATTGTCATGTGTGATAATTATTATTACTGTACACCTGCTCCTCCGCACTAATTAACTTTGGATATGCAAATCAATCCTATTGCATCATGCCCCTGCTCTCCTCCCCTACAGATAAGAAGATGTTCAGCTGCTGGATTTAATTAGGATAATGAACGCCAGGCCCACGGTGGCTTGGCAGGGGAGGTGGGGGGGAAGCTGTGACTGACCTTTTCTCCCAAAACGTTGACATTTTCTAAGGCTTCTGAACACTCGAAGTCACCTCCATGGCTGGGACATTGATAGGAGCGGATTGATGAGGTGTCATTAGAGGAGAGACGCCATGGCCCCAGTGTTTGCTGGGAGAATACAGCAGGTGTTCTGACAAGGACACACACCATCACTGCTATTTGGCAAACAATTCTCTTGATTCACTAAAGTCAAGCATGCCAGCATTTCTTTATAAAAGAAAACAAGGCTGTTTTTCATAACCACCCAAAGGAGAGGTCATCACTAAATTGCATTTCTGAATTACTTTTCATTTCGCATCAATATATTAAAAAGGTTTCTATTATTCCTCTCCCCTCACATCCTCCTTCCCTCTGCACCTTCCTATCCCCCTCTACCCCACCCTGCCCAGATTTCCCGTGGCATGTAAGCTGAAAACACTACGTGAGGGTAAGTTAAAAAGGGTTAAGTTTGTTCATATTAATCCCTACAATTCCATTCCTATAATATAAGGTAAGGCAAGGGCTTCTGTGATTAAATGGAAAGAGGGCAGAGCAGCGTTTTCTTGTTTGGATATCTGGTCTGCTTGTTTATCAAAAAATTGTTTTCAATTATGTATATATATATATAAAAAGCCTTATTTGAATTTCAAATTCAAAGACATGCATACAAAATAATACCGAGGAACATAGACTGTAATACGATTCTGTTTTTCTCTCTCTCTGATCATTTACTCGGCTTTAACTTTTTAGCCATCTGTGTGTAGAGCCTTTCCTGTATTTTCCGTTCTGACAATGGAGTTTTATGTAGTAATAAAATAATACCATATTAGATCTCTCTTTTTTTTTCCTACTCTCTTCTTACTGTGTTAAATTATAATAGAAGAATAACTTTAGGAAACCAGCCAATTTCACAAAGAGGTGAAATAAAAGCCCCTTGGTGTAGCTGAAAAATCAAACTGATCAGAGCCCAAGAAGGCAATGCTAGTCCCACTTCTAAAGTAAAGCAGAAAGTTTCAAAAAAAAAAAATTAACCAGGATTTAGAGAAGAAATAATAGTGGATCATTCTATTTCTATAATCTTGATAGGTTGCACATGGCATGAGCTTTCATCTAAGAAATCAGAATTTTGTGATATGTTACTTTTTTTCTTTACATTCAAGAGATGATCTCTTTCTTTTTCTCTGAAAAATCCCATTAATCATAGGGTATCATAAATACTGCAATATATCCAAATGACACCACGTTGGTAGGCTAGAGATATTTAAATTGATCCTTTATCCAGTATTTAAAGAAAAAAATTAGGTAGTCAAACCAGGATACTCTAAGATAATGTAGAACCTAGTCATCTAATATAAAAGAAAATAACAAGTGCAAGGAAAACTGTCTTTTTTTCCCCATGAAGCATTATAAAGTGTTGGAATTAAGTAATCAATGTTTGTCTCTCACACCAAGATAGTTATTTGAATGCTATAGGTTACAGCTGGTTGCAACAGTCCTCTCTTCTGATCATATCCTTTCATACATAATGAGGTTTCGGCACATACTAACAGTTAACATTTGGCAAGGTACAGCTTTTGGAGATTCTACACGTGGACTATCAGCATGGAGCCAAACGTGTCATATAAAATGAGGGTGAGCTTTATACGTTTGCTTGTGTGTGAGTGTTTTCTTCCTTTTCCAGATCGGTCCCTTTGCCATTTGCTTATTAATCGCTATTGTAGACTATCTGCAATTACTAGTATCAGTCCTCCTCCGTCCTGCACCTTCTTTTTCTCTCACATGTTTCTCTTGAGCTTTTAACCTTCAGTCACAAGGCTCCCACAGCTGTATCGAGAACCATTTTGGGTAGCCCTGTCTCCTTCTTTCTTCCATATCCATTTCTCTGTGAAAGCCTGTGCCACTGATTTCATTAAGAATATTCGCAAGTATGCTGGCATTTTTATTACAACGCTTATTTGTTTGTCAATCTCAGTACTAGAGAGTAAGAGCTGAAGAACCAAGAACCTAGACTCAGCATCTGGGGGAAAGCAGTTTCTGACCATGGAGATAACAGTAGGGTATTTAAGACTCCTTCCTTCCCTGGCTACGGACAACTCCAGCCCCAGACTCCTTAGACACAGGACATCAGCTGGTTCACCTAACCAGGTGCTTGGTGCAAAAGGCAGAAAAGGTTAACACCGTCCCAGCCTCACTGCATGAAATTAAGGTAGAAATTCACATGGAGAGAAAAGATCTAATTAAATCAGAATTTAAGGAACTGGGACTCAAAAGTTTTACCAGTCACAACATTAATTTGGAAGATACATTTAAACTCCTCATTCCTCAGTCAGTTTCATCTTGCTGGCTGTGTGTCCTTGGGCAAGTTCTTTACTGGAGGTTCGTCATTTCATTTATAAAATGAGGATAATAGTAGTACCTCTGCAGATTTGTAGTGAAGATTAAATGGGATAATAAGTTATATTGGTTTGCAATGCTCAGCTCTTAGTACACGTGAAAAACATTGCCAGTGTGTCCAATAACATACTGGCAGTGTGCAGAGTAGCATATATATAATAGTATATATATGTACATATAGTATATATGTACATATATATACTGTTATATATAAAATTATTATAATTATTATATATATGTATAATGGTTAAACTAATATAGTGGTATTTCTCAGAACTGCTTATATAATGTATATATCTCATCAGGGAATTATAAACATTTTTCAGTTATTTGCAAAATTAGCTGATTTTTCTGCAACCTCTATTTGAACATAGCACATATATTTCTGTTGGAATAGGAAAAATAAATGCCTACTTAAACATAAGTATCTATTCTTCTTATCAAAGAGATTATAGTAGCTAGAAAGCTGGATACAAAATAGAAAAATGGAATACTAGGACCTTATGATCTTTGCACATGTACTTTGTCTGAATTTCAGACCATATTCTTAAATTCTTCAATTGAGAACATACCTACAGAGCTCCATGAGTAGAAATCTATGGGTATTCTAGACATTTTTCATATGTAACTTAAGCTCAGTAATACAACCTATTGTTTGGTTTGATTTGTATTTTCACTATCTGACCAAATAAAGCAGAAACAGATGGCTTTCCCAACTTACATTATTTTAAGCTACAAATATGTTGCCCACTTTTGAGCCTATGTAGTTAATCTGAAATCTGCCACACAATAAAATTAAACCTTCGCTATTTTAAGGTGGAGGCAGCATGGATTAAACACAGAGGCGAAGCCCCAGGCTCTCAACGTGGTTTAGCTCTGAACAAAGTACGTGGCCTCTTACGAATCACTTCACCTTGCCTTTGAATCTCCACTTTCTCATCCATAAGGTACGTTAGACTGTATTGGTCTGTAGCGTGCATACTAATCACCTGGGGATTTTGATCAAAGGAAGAGTCTTAACATCAGGCCTGGGGGAGGGCCAGCAATTCTACATTTCTACCAAACTTCCAGGTGACGCCAACACTCCTGATCCACAGACTACACTCTGAGTAGCAAAGATCTGGATAAATCCTTGGAAAAACGCTGCATAATTTGGGGTTTCTATGACAGTATTCATGAAAAAGCATGTCGTGATGGCCCCAAACAGGGACCCAGCACAACCACACACATGGGTAGAGTACTTTATGGGCAGCGGTGTGTTCCCAGCCTCTTAGTCACCAGAGCATTTCTGAGAGGAACCGACACTCAGAAGAGTTGAATCACTGTCTCGAGTCCTATTGCCAGAGTGTGGAAAACCCAGGATGGAACACAGAGCCTTGTCTCCAACCAGCTGTGTTCACACACCACCGTGTCTTCCGTGGTCGCTTTTGTGTCCAAAAGGCCCCAAAATGCGTGAAGCCAAAGAAAACCTGACAACCGAATATAGCCACATATTTATGTATTTCTTTAAAGTCACCTAAATATTGATAAAATCTAGTGGTTACCTGTTAGAGCCGATTGAAGATGTCTATTTTCTTTCACAACTTTCCATTTTTTTCTCTGCTGCATCCTATTCATCAAGTACAGAAAAGTCTCTCAGGCCAGCATGTACATTTCCAGTTTCAATTGCTACCGTACACGAGTTCTAGATCTTAAAGGCCAAAAAGCATCTATTTGACTAAAGAGCTATAAGGCAGCCATAAAAATTATGGATCACAGAAATAAGCAATTAGTGTTATCTTCAATTGCTTTATTGGCAGTATTCACTCGTTAGAATAGAGGCAGCCGTAAAACAGATTGCAACATACTGTATAACAGCATATGGGATTTTACATTATAATGCTATTCTCTGCCAAGAAGTCATATTTTCATTTGAATGCATGGAACAGATTATCACAGGGTTTCCAGCATTAGAAGTGGATGACCCTCACTTTTTTTTTTTTTTGGAGTTGTTAAAAGGCAATTCCTGAGGTTATGACTAAATCAGAATAAGTACGATAGTGAACAGGCCTGTTACATGCCTGCATTCTGGGCCACTGGAAACTGGGCATGGATGGCATGGAACTATAGCAGATAATAAAGTCAATCTCTAACGTGGTGGATCGAGGGAGAAGTTGAAGGTTTGCCAGTCTTCCAAACCAGCTGGCGCCAATTCTGGAGGAAGCTGCTCACGCGCTCATCTCATCACAGCTGAAGTGCCACAAAAGACACCACGAGCACAGGGGATGGAAATAAAACAATAGGAATAATAATACGAAATAGAACAGGATCTTTAGTTAACATTGGGAGAAGTTTTCCAGACATCAACTCTGCCGTTTTACAAAATGTGTGTGAGCATGTTTAGATATGGCAGATAATGTATGCATAGACCTTCCAATCCATACACCCTGGAGCATGTTTCAACAGGCCAAGCTCTCAGGAATCATCCACAGGTCTAGAGCCTAAGAGTTTCCCCATCCCTTCGCGTGTTACATAAGTTCCAATATGGCACACCTGGAAATACAGCCAAATGCCCACTCTCCTGTTTCAAGTTGGAAAAGGAGTAGGGAAAAGTACATCGAACAGATTCTCTTTCCAAGATCAGCCTGGGATATAGCAAATGAAAGGCTTTGAAAGGCAGGATTGCTGAAAAGGAAGCTTGTGTGGTTTCAAATTAGAAGTCATATTGTTGCACTCACAGTTGATCAAATAAATATTAATCACCAAATGTATTTATGTCACTTCTCACGCAATTGCAATATATTTCAAATGTGTTTTTAAATGGTGGATAAAACACACTGGGAGGGCAAAAAAAATAAAAATAAAATAAAAATCTCCTTTTACAGAACCTCAGATACTAGGCAGCTAGAGGCATGTGTAGTAATTTACCAGAACAAAGGAATATGTTTCAATTAGTTTCTGTGTGTTTTCTGCTATTTATTCAAATATAGTAAAATCCAAACAATGTGATAGTCTTTAGAATCTATGTACAATGATATCATGTTAAAAGTAAACTTTAATCTTAGGTAATGTTTCAATGAATTCGTATATTTGCTTAAGTCATTTTTCTGTAAAAATTATTTAAAAAGTTTAATTGTAAAATAATTCTTATAATCTTTGAAAAAGATTATCCTACATGAGTACAAACACAGTCAAATGCAACCAAATAGTGCAAAACAAAGTATAAAAGAGCTGTCCCTTCCTGTACCCCTTGTTTACCCGAAGTAACGTGTTCAGTCCTCAATTTCCACATTTGTATGTTTAAGGACTCTTCCATTTCTTCATAGAAGGAATTAGTGAAAAGAATAATTAGACTAAAAATGCAAGCATTTTGCAACCCAATCCTGCCCATACTATGTCCTAGACCCTGTGGCTTGTGTATATTGATATGCTGTTTATATTCTGCTTTACCCGTCATGGATTTATTTGTGAAGTTGCATCACGGCCCTAATACCTACAACCTCCTTCCAAATTGAGCTTGAAAAAATTGCAAGGTGTTTCTCAAGTGGTTAGAGTAATTTCTAGCGAATGAGTACCTTGTCTTATTTTTAGAGTAAGAAAAGTTGGTAGATTTCCAGGAGCCAAACAAGGAGGGCCCTTTACAAACTCAAAATGAAAACAGGAACCAACACAGTGGCTAGTGTATGCTTTTAGAAAATGCATGCTGACAGACCGAGGGTGTTTCACCAATGTATAACATACAGTGAAACATCTGCCTTTTGGTTCAATACTACTTTCCTTGATAGCCCACCAATTTTCTTAATTTGGCAGCTCCGGCCTTGTGATTGAGGCAACCTTATCGTATAGAAATGTTGAGAAGCAAGCTGTTCCTCGGGTCTATAAGGTAGCAAACTTAAGGGATTACATATTTTTTAAAGGACAATGAGTATGTGAGTGACTAGTCTGTGTATGTGTGTCTCACCGAAGAGGGTCTTGCTGAGTCCGACAACAGTGACACCAAAAGTTAATGGAGAAAATCGTTTTTAACATATTTTTCTTGTTATGCAGTAATGTTACTTAATTCAGCACCATTCAGAACAAACCAACAATGAATAATATCTTGCTATATAATGACTAGTTTTTCCCTTCCTTGCATTAAAGTAAAGCATTTAAGAAAAAAAAAAAACTACAAGCATCTCAAATAGCCTCTGCTTTGCTGCAAAAATAGACTGTGATGAGAGTAACTCTTCCAATCAATTATGCAGCATGGTTTTAAGTGAGGAAAAATTTCAACATACGTATCACTTCAAAATATATACAGCATATATCTATATGTACAAACTGCGTAAATTTTGAAGGGCTACGAAGCATATATTTTGCTACACCAAAGCTCTGACTGTTAAATTGATTGCAAGAAAACTATAATTTCTTTTGCTGAAAAACTTGAGCAATATGAATCTTACTGGGATTATTTAAACTCAGTGGTGTGTGTATACATCTATATGTGTGTGGGTATAAACAACAGGATTTCTACAAATTCTCTTCAGTAGGCTCAGAAGCAACTCCTCTAACTAAAATATTGCTCTGAAATTGTCTCCTTTAAAAGTGACGATAGTAAATGAACATACTTCAAATTCCGCAGTCTATACATATGGACTATGAACCTGTTCTGCATAGGGAGTCAATGTCATTCACTCCCTTTATATATGTGCAGGATTCATTAATGATCTCCCTTTAAGGGCACCCCTTTAAAAGAATGATCTGCCACATTAGCCAAAGCAATGTGACTTAGACTTTTACATATATATATATATATATATATATATATATATATATGTACATGTATTTTTTTTTTCATTTTGGCTGAATTCAAGAATGAGTCTGTAGGCTAAAAGAATTGATCTGTCACAGAGCAACAGATTGCAGTCAGAGACTGCCAACAAATCATAAGCAACAGTAGGTAATGACTAATTGTAACAGGAACAGGGGAACAGAGGGTGGGGATTGTTTCAGAAAAGGTAAATGGAAAAATGATCCTTCCCAAAAGAAATCAAACATTTTTGTTTTGATATTTGTTGTTGTTAAATCAAATAATAAGCACATCACCTTTGCTCCTCTCAATAGTTCCTAGTGATGCTGATCAATTTGACAATTTCTAACAGATCTGTGAATTTTCCATCACAGGTTGCCTTTTCTGTTCCTTTATTCCTGTTAATACTATTCTATGACACACTTTTGAGGTTTCTCAATGAATTACTATTTTAGCACACTATAGGAGCTATACAATCTAAGACTTTCAGAAAACCTTAACTATGACTTCCACTTTGTGGTGATGAATATACAACATGATCTTAAAAAAAAAAGAAAGGAAAAGGATTTATGAAGATTTACAAGGTCCAAGAAATAGAATGGCAAGAACAATCATATCCATCTTTTTTATTGATTAGAATGTTGCAATTTTTAATTATCTATTCAATCTTACTTCCTCAGATTTTCACAAAATACTTTTTTCTAATTATCAACATCCACAAACATAAATTTGTTTACAACAGAAAGTTAACCTTCTAAAACTTTATGAAATTACTTGGAGCTTGAGCTGCTTCAAGAAATTAAACTCTGCACTGGGGTTCAAAAGCTTTGGGGACATTCTAGAAGTTTTGCTTCACTGCAGTGACAATTAGCAAGAGTTTCTGTGTGGTTGAAACACAAGAATTTTGTGGCTCCCTCTGACTGTAGTGATTACAAAGCATATTGGGCATATTGGGTCAAGTGTATTATATTTTAAAAGGTCATCTATTCTGTTTAACATTAAAATTTTAATTTCAAGCAACACAGTGCAGCAAGATTCACCATATACTTATTCCAAATGTAAAAATAATGATTTTCTTAATTGATGATATGAACTAGTTACCCCAATCTTTAGATGATACAACCTATTTTGTCTCAGTGATATTTTAATTCCTAAATCCTCTGTTTTCTACAACATGTTGAGCATCAGAATTCTTGTCTCTATTTAATATCTACATCAAATATTCTCTGCCTCCTCATTATTCAAAGCAGAAATAAAGGAAGCTTAGGACTTCCCTTCTTTCTTAAGTCAACATTAATAGATATCCCCAAACTAGTTTCTCAACAAACTCAACTCTTCCTCTGCTGAAGAAAGAAGAGAAGCTCCTGAATGTCAAATTAGCCATTAAAGTAGAGACACAGAAGACAGAAAGTAATGTTTGCAGAAATAAATATCAGAACCAAATTGGATGGTAGGAGGATGAAAAATAATGGTGAACAATGAACTATAGATCATTGAAGCAGCGAATATGAGAAAAGGGAAGAAGCTTAGGGCAAATGATGGCACAAGGACAGCAGGCACCTTGTAAGAGGAACAAGGAAAAATAATACTAACAGGAAACATTAAAAACTCTGACAAAGAGAAGCAAACTCCTAACAGAAACCCATGAAACACTAATAGAGAATCAGAATTATTCTCTAAATTTTAAATAAGTTTTCCATCTATTCTGTCTCTATTGTGTTCTAATTCCTTAACACTAATCCAAGTGGATAGGGGTCATAGGCTTGCAAGTTCCCATTTATACATATAATTGGTCTGCACCTAAACCATTCTTTTCTTCCCAAATATCAGGATATTTTGGACAAAATAAAAATCCATAATCAACATCTTGATAACTGAAAGTCTGCTAAAGCCATTCATGTTTATCATAAAACTGTTTGAACTTCACAATGGGTAAGCTACAGATGACTTCATGCTCCAGATTTCAACACAAGTGCATCAATCTCCCATTATCACGTATACCCTCTGCTTCCAAACACAGAGCAAGAGCCCACCCAGTTGACAGTGGTCATCCACTCCGGCCAGCACTTACATTTCAGGTGGTGAGAGAGATACCGTGGTTAGGGACTGCCAGCACAAAAAGGAAGATGCCAGAGTTACAGAGAGTAGCCAGTTCACCAGATACAACAGAAACACCATCGGTACCTTTCAAGAATTAAGGAAACACCACCTGAGGAGGACTCATTCAATCAATCATTCATTCAGTAAATGAATCATTTGTTTATTCGTTCATTCAGTAAATATTCATCAAACATCTACCCACCATGTTCCTGGTACTATACAATCCTACAGCCTTGAGTCTTAACATTGTAATATCACACAGGTATTGATGAAAATAACCCAGTTCACAACAGTACCGATTATAAAACTTGAATTACCACTTTTTCCCACATTCTGATTATGCCTGGTCTTCCATGTGGGTTGTGTTCATAACTATTTGATACACTTGAGTAATTTCAGATAGATCCCCTGCTCATACAGAAGTACTTCGTTAATGGTCAAGTTACAACATAAGCTTTCATGAAACACTGTTCTCTTAAAAATATTCCCTGGAAATATTTCACCTTAATATGAATGAAACAACCCCTCTACCGGAGGAAAGAAATGCTAGCATGAAAACATTGGAATACTGGGATACATAGAGTAAGGCACTGAGAAGGGCAGAGGGACGCACAGCAAACCAGGCATGGCACCCCCATTTCATGAGGGAGTCCAGGGCTATCTTCACTTCGGCTCCAGGATGCGTAAATTAAAATAATTCAGTTAAGAGTGAGTTGGTTATACATATTATTTGTCTTGCCCAAGTTGCAAAGTGAGATTTGCCATAGTTTCATTCTGTAATTTGACATCTAACCCTTTCAATTCATGATTTTATAGATTTCAACCAAAACGAATAATCTTTCCTTTTGTTTTTTGTTTCCAGACACCTCTAACTGTATTACCAAAATACAGGGCCAGATTATGCACTATCTAGATTTACTATTATTTTTTAGGTACTTTAACCAGAAATGCATATGATATTATATACAGATTAGAGTTCATTTGTACATATATATATCACATATTTGCACTATATATTAAGATCGCTATTTGTATATACACCCACAGCATGTTTTCCTCCTAAAATTAACTTAAAGCGATTGTAAGAGTTTGGTCAACATCATTATTCTATGTGTTAAAATAAACACGTAACTGATATACTTTCTATCCATAATAACTCAACTCTGAGCACAATTTGTGGCAGATTTTGGGTAATAAGCTTAAAAATAACAAATACTTAGCAAACACCTGACTACAGTAATTATTTGATGTAAATTAAGAATTAGCACTTTAGCCAGGGTTTTTTTCCCCCGAAAATAAGCTTGTTTGTAACTGTTAGAAGTTGATCAAATAATTGTTTTTTAAAAAATGACCATTTCTTTGCAAGGCCCATGTAAAATCAAAACAAAACAAATCTCACATTTATCACTTGAAGCCAAAATTTGTGAACTTTCCTTTGAGTTGTGTAGATTTAGAAAGGATCACACCATAACTGAGCATTTTCTGAGAAAAATTATCTAACCAGCCCCCAACTGTTCCCTTTTGTCATCTCGGAATCAGAGCTGGTGATTTCTAATAACAGGGAAAAGTGGGTGATGGCCCCCGGAGTTGCTATTGAGAGTAATTCCTGCAGTATTCTTAGGTGTGCCCTCGTTTTTCCAGAGGGGACAGTGGCTCCCGAACCAGATTTTGTATGCGTGTGGTTCCTTCCAGTTTATACCACAGCATGTTTGACTTCTCTACGGGGCTGTCCTTAGCCACCGCGACCTCGGTTCCTGCAGGTGACAGTATGGCTTTCTGCTGATTTATTAAAAATCTCCCATGTTATGGCTCCCGTGTACTCTCTGGAGTGTGATCATGTGACCAGTATAATCACAATCTGTCTCCCTGCTAACATTTCTCTACTTTGGTTATTTGTTTGATAAAGTGAGGAGCTTCCCTTTTGTTGCCCTTCATCAGAGCTTAATGTCTTTACTTTGGGATCAATATACTTTATGAATAATTTTATTTCCTTCTATTTTTATGGTCTTTTCTCCTCATTATCATACTGAGTTTATTAGCTGGTGCTGTCAGTATCTCTACCCTGTCATATGTTCCTGAGGTACAGTAAATATCACTTGTGTTGTAATTAATATGCACGCCCTGTGCAGTAATTAAAGTACAGACCCCTTCAACCAGCTGAGCTTCCTACACTAATTCCACCTTATCTTCATAATGAACTTATTGTAATCTGAAACTACTACTGAATATTGTTCAGTAAGGCTAGAAGAATGAAATCTAACGAGATGCAATAATATTTGTGAACATGTTAATATAAAAAATGAATTTAATTAGTCTAAATCTAATTAAATTTCCCATACAATTAAAAGCCTCCCCTTCCTTCCATTTTTTAAAATCTAACAAATGCCACATTATTGCCCTTTCAGTTCTTTCTACAAAGCAGCAGACTGGACAAATGCCTTTTTTTCCCCTACAAGATATACACAGCAAAGCCAATAGGAACCAGAAACTGGAGAGTGACCTAGTAGGGAAACAGCTGAGTTCCTTTGAGGAACTACTATCTGAAACAGAAGAACTGCAAGATTTGGACAAATCAAAAATCTGACCTTTCTTTTAAAAAAAAGAAAACTCAGGAAGAAGTTATCAAATTTATCAAACAATCTGTGAATCAAAAAATATGTTTTAAAAATGTCTAATACCTTATGTACATTGCAAATTACACCAAGGCACTGTTCCTGTCCCCAGGGGGCTTATATTTTAATGGGAGAAAACATATTTCAATTCTTCAGATATTTATTGGGCACTTTCTGGAAATAATACAAACAATGGATGTCACAGAATTTCTAAGCAGGATACAAAAGGAAAAGTCTAGCACTAAACTCACACCTTGATAGACAGGGGAGAGAACATTTGGGGCAGGACACTAGCTGTTGCTGTACATATTCAGTTTTGCTAGAGAAAAAAGTCTGTGTAAGTTAGGAAAAAATAGACACAAAAGACTAAATCAAGATACATAATTGGCACAAAGGAGGAACATGGTGAGGAACCGCATGCACATTTAATATTACATTTACATTGTCAGGAAACATTTCAACGAGGAAAGCGGGTGCTTAGAGTGTAGAGCCATACTAGGCAGACGCTGGCAAACAAGCCCTCAAACTGGGTGAAAGGTCAGGCATGACCACAACAGTGCCAACAAATGGGATTCGTTCAAGTTGGAAAGATGCTACCAATAAGGCAGAGCCCTGCTTTTTTAATTATTCACAGTAATGCCTCGGATCTTGGAAGGAAATAAATCATTTCCAAGATTGTATATTACACTAAATTAGCACGGAGCACAGAACTGAATACCGGTACAACACACACACATAGAAATACATCATCTGGAGAATTAAGAAGTGGTTTTGTGGTCAAAACACCTGTCAGTGAGGGCGTCACATTTACTCCTACCATTGTTTCCTTTAAAACTATCCCTGCTGATGAGAGATTTATAAGACACGTTACCTAATGATCACTTGCAAGGAAGTAACCAAGTTATGTCATCCTTACAGAAGTGGAATCTAAACTCCACTACCACCTGGCACCTGTTCTGGCATTCTCAGGGCTCCCCAAGAAAATCAACATCTACTCTTCCGCTGGACTGGATACGAACTTAATTGGGAAAGAATAAAGAAGCATTTAGAGCAGCATCCATGCAATAGTCGCTGTAAAATTATCAGCGGACTTGCTTTTTGATATGAGATGTCCTTTGGCAACACTGCCTAACCCCATGCCCCAACTACCACTGCTAACACCACACAAGATTCTGCCAATGCCCTGCTCCCTATTTGGTCCTGAGCCTCTAGTTTGAATTTGCATTTTTTTTCCCTTAATGCATTAAGTATACAGAAGTTTGAAAACCTAGAATCATGTCAGGCCATTCCCTAATGTAATAAAATCAAGAAAATTTAAATTGCATGTAAATTACACCAGTCAGAAGGCAAGTTCTAAGCAGAAACCTGATAGTCTAGGAAGTTGTCCTAAAAAGCAAACTTCTGAGAACTCTTTGCAACAAAGAGCTTCAGTGATGAAAACAAATAATATGTTGAGATGTATTGCTAAAGCTATGCATTGCAAATCAAAGGAACTAAAATAAAGTCAGGCATTCTCTAGAAGAGTGCTCACTATATTTTAAGGAAGATTTAAATGTACTTCAAAAGGGCAGCATGGAGAAAATGGAATGATACTGATACCAAAAATAAATTACAAAGAAAATCTGGGCTGTTTTGCTGTTAAAAAATAAAAGTTAAAACATGTTGACATCTACCTGATCGCAAATATGTTAACGGTGATCCTGACTAGCAAAGGAAACCTATGCCTATACAGAAGGAAATCTGATAGGAATGAACGGAGATCCTAGAAGATACACTTAAAATTCCTAATTGAGAAAGTTTGGGTTATACCACCGAAAATCACTGAATCCAGAATATCAACCCATTTTTACAGAAGTCAAGACATGTGTGTACTAGTGGGTGTACATGTGTCTGTGTCTGTATTGGGATATATGAGAAAACAAAAATTGGAGCTCAGAAAATTAAATAATGTAAAATTTCCTTCAGTATGGTCTTCCGACATATTAACTGGAAATATAATCATTTATCTTAATTTACATTTGTTGATCTCTAAGCTTTGTGTTCAGTTCACTGTAGGACTTTAACCTAAAGCTGAACAATAGTCTCAAAGGGCAGGAAAAGTTCTAAAAATAAGCAAGTGTTGTTCATAAGTCTGTCTGCATCATTTCTGAAAATTGTTCATGTGAACGATGGGCTTGGCTTTGGAGCAAATATTTTGTGACTCATGATTTATTTTGCCTACTCAGCATAGTTTGGGAGCAATGCTAATGTTTATGAGTTATCACACTAACTTGGAAATTATAGTGTAGTATTTGTAATTCATTGGGAACTTTCTTAGAAAGCAGATGTACTTATGTTTGCTCATTGGTGAGGTTAGTGACAGTCTAGGAACCAAAGTAGACGACAAATGTCAACTCTATGCAGAATTTTTGCACCTGTGATGTATGTGTGTGTGAGTGTGTGTGCGCGCGCGAACACACGCGCGTGTGTGTGTGGGGGGGGTCAATTTCAAACTTCCATTTGGTGATACACTCTCGATTCTGTAACAGCTTGCAGGCAAGCTGTGTTCATAAGGGAAATGTCATTAAGAAAGGTTTCGTCATGAGCCTCCTGGTATCTTCTCTAGCTCTTCTCGTCAGTTTGTGTATATACTAGACCATCAACCCCTTAACATTACACAGTTGAGACAAAAAATAAAACATGATCACTTAATGATAAATGAGGTGGGAAACAGAACATTCTAGGATGCTTACCTGAAAAACTTCCTTAAAGGGAACCATTGATGATGAAGAGAAAGTTTAAAAACTGGGAATGCTAAGCTATTATCATTCTGTGTTTGTACTGTGTGCGTGGGTGTGTATTTTTGCATTTAGTATATCACATATATTCTTTACTAATTTAATACTGCTGACATTGGTATAAAACACAAATAGCAACATTTCTCCCTCCATTCTTTCCAAATTTACTGAGGAGACTTTGCTAATGTACTTAAAACCTTTTAATGTACTAAATGTTGGAATTGTCATAATTTTATTCTGTAGTTATCACTTCCCTTCAGTCATAAAAGCCCTAACTGTATTGTAAGATGTAAAAGCAAAACCAAAAACTCCAATTTGCCCTCCTTTTTTCTCCCCCTGGCTTAACTGAATGGGATTTGAAAATTAAATCTCACTGGTTTCCAAAACTCTACTCTCAAATTAACACAGAAGTGATTGAAGGCATTTTAAGGTACACCTGGTCAACCATTATTTTAATGAGAAAATGACTTAGAAATTGGTAGATATAAAGTATTGTTAGTTATGAACTAAGCCATGTCTCATAGTACAAATAGTTCAGGTAGATTCCATCTTGAATACTCTGATTACTCCACCTT
This sequence comes from Lynx canadensis, assembly GCF_007474595.2. Taxonomy (NCBI): domain Eukaryota; kingdom Metazoa; phylum Chordata; class Mammalia; order Carnivora; family Felidae; genus Lynx; species Lynx canadensis. The sequence continues at coordinate 75,675,054 of NC_044305.1, forward strand.
TCCTGTACCTGGCTTCTCTTTCAAATAAAGACTAACGGCCAACTGTGGCAACTTAATCATGTATTGAGAAATGGTATAGTTAAAATCTAGAAAAATTATCCTCCTGTAAGCACTCAGCATTAAGACAGAGATTACCCGTTGGCTATTACCTGCTTGGCCCATGTCGCCAATGTCCCCGCCAAACTGTGGGCCCGCATCCTGAGCTCTGGTGGGCTGCCACGCCCGCAGCCGGCCTCCAGCGCCATTCAGCTGGCCCATCACCAGGGGTCAGAACCTGGCCCAGGAGCCATCACGGTGAGGTCTCTGCTGCCGACCTGCAGTGAGGACCGCAATGTGTTGTTCTGGGATGTCTCCAGCCGTGGTGCTGTGGCTGCTCTACAAGCTAAGCACAACTGGCCTCTTCCAGACAGATGGCAAGCATGCCAACAGTGTGGCCCGTTGGCCCAGCATACACACCAACAGGCTTCACAAGACGACGGGCCACCATTCTGCAAGATGGGCTTCTTAGACATCCACAGTCACTATCCCAACTGGGCGCGGAAAAAGTGGCACCCTACAAGTACACAGCCCAGATGGTGGTGGTGGGCACTGCAGGCTAGGTACTGATGCTGGAACTAACGATGTGCCGTTGGAACAGGTGGTCAGCATGGCCAACATGGACCTCCTCTGAGACCGCCAGGGCTTCACATGGAAGGGCTACGAGGGGCTGAGCTCTCACCCTCCCGTTTCTGGTCCCATGTGCTGGTTCAGTGCCTGCCTCCAGTTGCCGTCACGTCCGTCATGCTCCACCTGGGAGCCATGTAGCCTTTGGCACCAGTCATGGCTATGGTCTCTTCAACCTCCAGTGCAAGAGCCCTGTGCTGGCCACGCGCACCCTTCACCCCAAAAAAGCTCCAGGCCATGAAGGGGCTGTGCTCCCAAGCGAAATAGCGCCAGTCTCTCCTGCGCCTCCATGAATCCAAAAGAGCTGCGTCTCAGGCGAGAAACGGCAGCTACTGCTAATAGCAAGTTGCAGGAGGCCCACACGCAGAACAGGCCTGCCCCCAGGACTTGGTGATGACGCCGCTGCAGTCCCCATCAAGCCCTGCAGGCTGACCACTCCCTCTCCGGCACCATGCGCTGCCTCTACTTCACTTACACGTTCCTTGGATATGCAGCCCACCACCGACCTCCGCGTGGCACAGATTTCCGGCTCCATGTTTACCTGCGCAATGCGGGTGCGCGCTGCGAGGACCGCCAGAGAGGTGGGAGGAGGAGGGAAGGAGGTGCAACTAACGCATACGCTGGTGGTGGCTTCGCTGTGCCTGACATGCGCGATCGATCGCGCACAGCCTGCGCCCTGAGTGGCCTAGCGGGATTCCGCGCAGGCACCTGACTTGAAGGGGGATCACGCCCCACACACTGCACGTGCGGAGCAGTTCAGGGTGTTCACAATGCCGACGGTGAGTGCCAAGATCAAGTTCAAACTGATGACAAGGCTGTCTCCTGCACAAAATGGCACTGGCTTTGTTTGCCAGTGTGGCCTATAAGGACTGTGCTAAGACCTGCCTGGCCTGCCTTACCAACCTAAGTGACATCTAGTTCTTCTCTATGCATGTCCTGTGACCCCAGAACCACTATTCCTGCATCCGGAAGGAGAACATAAGTGTCATCTCCTCCTGTGTGTTCACATGCAAGAGTCAGGGCTTTTACCTGATGTTCCCAGTTGGAATTTGAAAGCTTCTCCTTAAGTGCTCAGAACATCCCAGAGCTGCTCAGCTCTCTGGACATTAGCAAGCGGCCCAATGCAGCCCATGCCAGCTACAGGTTCCCAGACTCACCCAAGCTGAGCCAGGCTAAAGGGACCCAGAGCATCATGCTGGCCCCATGAAGCTGTGATGGGAGTCCTGGTACTGTCTGCAGGGAGGGAGCTGACACCCCAGAAACATCAGAGGCCATACTCTTGTGCATGTCCATGAACTCCGCCACCACACTGTGCCTACGCCACACTGGACACAACAGGAGATGACTTCAGGGTGTGGACTCAGGACTGCCCAAAGCCTCTGGGGCAGATTCAGACTGACCCCTTTTACAGGCAGTGAGTACCCTGGAGGCCCGGTGCCACGGGGAGAGGAAAGCTGGGGCTGGCAGCCCATGCCACCTCCTACTCTACACATGCTTCTTCCCACCTCCCTTTGCAAAGAATATTTCTCTAATGCCTGTGCTAGGCAGGACAGTCATTTCTAAAACTATTTTGATGCTTGCTCCTGAGCCAGCTCCCTCCCACACACAGCCTGTGCATGAATGCACCCTTGTGTGTACATATATGTGACTGGGAGTGCCGCAGGGCATGCAGGTCCAGAACCCCGTAGGGGGTGGGGGCAGCGCACCAAGATGGTTTCCCTGTAGATTGTACCTTGGTTTTTTTTTTTTCTTCTTATTTTGTTAAAATTAGAGTTTTAATGTTAAAAATACAGCTTTTTTGATATTGAAAATGAAAGCATAGGGGCGCCTGGGTGGTTGAATTGGTAAAGCATCGGCTTCAGCTCAGGTCATGACCTCGTGGTTTGTGAGTTTGAGCCCTGTGTCAGGCTCTGTGCTGACAGCTCAGAGCCTGGAGCCTGCTCTGGAGTCTGCTTCTCCCTCTCTCTGCCCCTCCCCCACTCATGCTGTTTGTTTCTCTGTCTCTCTCTCTCAAAAATAAATATTAAAAAAATGGGGTTAGAAAAATGAAAGCATGTAATGACTCTCAAAGGGGAAAAGAAAGCAAGAGAGTACCAGTAGAATGAACCAGAACAAATGCATATTTTAATTATGATTTTCTACTTTCTGTGATTCTCTGTACCCAGCATTGTTACCCAGAATGTTGTTGCAGCCATGGGAAAGGAATCAGATACTTATTTTTAGCTAAAACATTATGGAGTTTGTGCCTGAATTTCATAAGTGATAAGGTTACCCATGTGCCTTTGAGAAAATGCTGAGAAACTTTTCTGGGCCTCAGACAGAAAATATAAGTCATGAACTTCTTTAATGGCTGTGCCTTCCAAAGAGAACAAAGGGAAAGAGTTATTGAGGTAACTAAAACAAAGCAAGAAATACTGCAGAAAAAGAGAAAAATATTTTTCCCCAGGTCTGAATCTAGCAGCTCAGAACACATGAAGGAGATGAATGAACTGAAAAGGTATTTGCAGCTGAAGAGATAGATGCTGAGCTATTATTTCTCGTGATGCTATGAGATATTTATAACAACAAAAAAAACCTCTCGAAAATAAAATGAGCACCCAATTTCTCAGCAACAAACAACCTTCAGATTCCACTAGCAATATTATACCTTAAACACTAGTTCATGTTTAAATATTTTAATAATGACTTGAATAAAAATTTGTGTTTTCTGTATCAGCTGTGTCTACATTCAGATGCTATTTTCAGAATATTTCCCTTAATAGGCTTCTTTTCCCATATTTATCATAATAAGGATAAACTTGGGGCAAAATATTTTCTTTTCAGACTGCTTCTTATCCTAGAACTCTAACAAAATCCTAATATATAAAAACTTTTAAGTTTTAAGTGTGCTGCTTAATTTTTAAAATAAAAATATTAAAAGTATTTTTTAAGTAGTCAAATTTTTTTGTAATCCAAAGAGCATCATGGAGTCTACTTTGAAAACGTACTCTCCTATCTTCCTAATTTAAAAAATAATACTATACATATAGTGCTTGACATCTCCCTTTGTGAGATGTAAGTTCCAGAAATCAGAGGACATTACTGAAACATCTGTTAGTTCACATTTTCCACTAAATGGCTTTCATGGTCACATGATCAAAAGAAATTACCACCATGCTTTCAGTCACTAGAGGTATTACTGTTTATACTACTAGCTCTCAGTGCTTCTACTCTCTGTTGGGATAGGTACATACAAGTGAAAGAGGTGAATTATGCCACTCTGATGCACCAAGTGGTATTGTATTGGCCTGAAATATTTCTTGTATGTCACAAAGCTCTTGGAATCAAGAGATTCTTTGCATCTGAACTAAAACAAAACCCTTTTAGTTGTAACCCTCATGCAACACTTTGCTAATCAAATCTGAGATGTATTCTTTTTAAATAAGACTTTGTCTTCTATGCCATATCAAAGCAACTTGTTGACAAGTGAAAAGTAAATTATACATGTGGTAAGTTTTATCTTGGTTTGCTTTCAGGGATTGCTTGTGTGTGTGTGTGTGTGTGTGTGTGTGTGCACGCGCGCATGTGTGTGTGTGTGTGTGTGTGTTTGTTTTTCTTTGTTTCAGTTTGTTTGCTTTGTTGTTGTTGTTCTATGATGCCAAACAGTTGATTTCATAGATTAATTTTTGGTCGTGATAGTGACTTAATTAGACAGGTTGTTTCATTTGCCGATGTTTTGCACATAATCTTATAGACATAGCCTAAATGAGGGCTTTACACATTAAAGGATATAAATTCAGAAGAAACACTATATAAAACTGAGTAGAAATTGGATTCATAAATAATCTATACTGACTTCTGATTCCAAACACACTTCTAAATTTTTTTTCTTATTTTATGACATGTTCCTTACAAAAACAAAGGCAGAAAGGAAGGTTACATAAGAACATTACATTACATATCTTAAAATCTTACATTGAATTCACTACAGGGCTTTTATTTTTCATAGGTAGCCGCAATACCTCCCTCCTGCATGCTTATCTTAAATGTAACTTTGACACTACTCCCAACAAGAGATGAGATCTGTGTACCCTCTCTTAAAAATGGACTGGCTTTGGACTGTTTTGGCTAACAGACTGTGGCGGATATGGCTAGGTTGCTAAAGGCCGTGAAGCTTCTGCTTTGTTAACTAAAATACTTGTTCTTAAAAGCTTGTTCAAAGCCCAGCTGCACAGAGGCTACTATGCTGTGAAGGAGCCCAAACCCACCAAAAGGAGACTGTGTGGAGGTCGTGAGAACACAAGAGAGAGAGATGTCTAGGAGCCCCCAGCTGCTGGAAACTCACTTTTCTAGCTCTGGTCACTGTATGACTGCAAACCCCAAGAGGGACCCTGGGCCACAACTACCCAGCCAAACCCCTTCTACATTCCCACCCGTAGAACCCATGAGAAATAAAACAACAGTTGTTTTAAACCATAAAGTTTAGAGATATTAATATATTTATAGATCATTTATTAAACAGATGTCTATTGAATGTCTACTCTGTGCTGGGCAATATCCCGAGTACTGAATCCTGCAAAGATTTTTGTGCCCCTAGAAGTTTAATTAGTCCCCTCATCCTCTGCGTTTCCATGGCTTTTTAGACAAGTAACATAGCACTTAACTTCTTTTGTCCATATTATGTAAGTCGTGTACATGGTTGATCATAAACCTGTCAGTTCAAGATCTGGGTCTCAGCAAATTTTGGTTCCCTCTGTTGTGTTCTGTAGTGCACACAAATGGTCAGTGATTGATATACGACACCTATCTGGATACGAAAATTCAATGCAAGGAAATGACATCATTTTCCTCCATGGTATAAATTAAAAGCTAATAAAGATTTTAATCCCTGACTTCTTTAAAATAGCTGAAATTTTCAACTGGAGCAAAAAGAAGTACGTTTTACAACATTTGAATATTAAGCTACTTATTGAAGCAGTCCAAAAAAAGAAAGCATTTTTCAAATATTCTTAGTCATTAGTAAATAAGCCTTATGTTATTAAAATAGAAATCCCTTAAACTAGTTTTGTTTCATTTGTCAAATAGTCTATTTACACTGCTCTAGATAATTTTGTTCACATTGTAGCTTAAAAACGGGCTTTGGATATGATGAAAAGCACATAGCGTCCCAGACCTCCTAGCTACGATCTTCCTTCCCACCACTAGTCTATGCTGTTGCACTAAGTACGGGATGCTCATTCAGTGTCCATAGGCATGTTGAAAGGATCACTTTTGTCTAAGATTTTTAGCTCAAATGGAAAAAAGTCAAATGACTGATTGTTTCCTCAAATTAGAAGCAAACAATTTAAAAACAATTCTGTTCACAAAAATAGTTTTTTTTAATTCATAAATTTAAGTGTTTAAACTTCTTCAATTTAGAAAAGAAAATTCAGGAAAAAAAATCTCTTTTGGGGAGAGGGGGATCTCCCTTTCTAATTTTGAATAGAGAAGCAATCCAATCCTCATAGTTATACATTCTTAAAACTTTCAGTTTTTGCTACTTTCTCCTGGTCCTCTACCCTAGTTTGATCTACGTTTAATGATCAAATGAGTTTCCAAATCCCATGGATCCTACTTCAGCACTGCTTTCCCTACCTAACCCATTTTCTCCCCTTTCTGTTAGTATACTTTAGAACCTTAATGTCTGGAAGTGGAATAACGGTGCAGGCAAACATTTATCAGGACTTAACTGTTTGAAGCCCTGTGCTAAGGGCTTCATATATGCTACCCTGTTTAAATCTCACATTAACATGATGAAATGGAATCTAAACTTATTCCTGTTTTACTGACGAGTAAACTATGGAGGACTTGAGAACTAAGTAATCCGTCCAAGGTCACAGTCCACAGTGGTGGAACCAGCATGCAAATTAGAGAGTTCAACCCAGAGCCCAGGGTTCTAATCTACTTCTCTAACTCACAGCTGGAAGGGACTTTAAAAATATAGCCCACTCCCCATCTGATGCTTCATTTTCCTTTGGCATTCATTCCTGCAAAGTTGTCTGCAGCCTATGTTGGGACATCTCCAGTAACCATCCTAATAGTTTCCTATCTTTCAATTCCAACTCAACTTCTGCTCTGTACCAGATTAATTGTTACCAAAAGCTTTTTGTCGTAATCTCCCCTCTCAACCTCTAAAGCTAGCAATTCATACTCTTCAACTCACAACTTGCATCCAGAATCCTTCTTCTACGGTTGTCCTCCTAAGGATAATATGCTATTTCCTCCATTCTAGAATATGCTCCTCACTCTCAACATACTCATATTCTTCTCATCTTTCAAGAATCTCTTAAAATTGACACAACTTTTGTCACACATTGTTTTACATGTCTGACAAAATTCAGAAATCAGCAGCTCTGACTTTGCTTATCCTCTTGACTAATCTATCAGCTATTTGATAATAGTCACAATTTTGTCTTAATGTTCCTCTAATGTCTTAACGCTGTTGCACTAAGTATGGTGTTTTAATGTAAACTATCAAGAAACATTTGATGGATGCATACATTCATGCATGCATACATGGTTAGATGGATTAAAGCATTAAAAACAAAGCAAGTTCCATTGTTTCTACATAGATACAGTAATGCTTCAAAAACGTTTGCATTACTGGCTCTTAGTAAACCCTTGAGAAGCCTTCACAGTACCATATTGTTGCTAATTCAACCAAGTGTTATCAAACTGTACTTAACAAGCTTTTAATTAATTGAACCAAATATTTGACCTGATTTAAGAATAGTTCTTCAGTGTTTTTGATAAAAACCATACTTGATTAAGTTTGTTGGTTAAACTCATTTGATTTGCTGTAAAACAAACATCCTATGAACATTAAAACCATCATCTGTTCAACATTTTATTATTTACAAATATAGAATACACACCTATTATTATAAACTGAAATTCCAAGGCTAAACTGAAGGTCATCAAAGGTCATTCATACACAAAGACCAAGAGGAAGAAAAGTGAGCATGACTCTTGTACTATAATTTGTGGTGATATGCATTTGTAAAGAAAAACAGGCAATAGAAATGGTTAGTATGCGTATATGTGTGTCTTTCTTTCTTCAAAAGAGAAACACATGACCCAAAATAGTACGGGATTTAAAAAAAAAGAGAAAGACTACTAGTTAATTCATGAATAAAAAAAAAAAAAAAGAGAAAGACTACTAGTTAATTCATGAATAAAAAAAAAAAAAGATTAAGATTCCAAACTGAAATATTTGAGAAATAATTAGCCTTTGGTAAAATTCATTGTCAAGAGGAAATTCATTTTTAATCATGAAATATATTTTTCCTGTGCTATTTTAGCTTTGTTTTAATTTGCTATTTAGCAGTGCCCTGAAATATTAATAATTTGTTTAATAAATTCCTTCTAACTCTTAATAGATTTTTAATGAAGAAATTTATCTTAGAGATCTGTGTGAGAATTGATATAACATACTTGCTGAAAGTGTTAAATTATTGACCTCCTGAATAGTTTCATTTGAACGTCTATCTTTTGCTTGCCATCATCTGTGTTCAGATCTTCTTAGAAGCTTTGTGAAATTTTTAAAACACGAAAAGTTATTGATCCTATAAGCCATAAAAGCAAATATTCTAGAAATGAAAAGAAAAATGTTTTATCCACAGAGTCAATTCACAAAATTAAAACGTTTTTTTTTTTCCAGATTATAGTGTCAAATCCCTTATAATTACCCTGATGAGTAAAATAAGCCCATAGTGCTTAAAACCTTGGGTTGAGGTAAAAGAAAACAGTCCCAGGGGGGGTTCCATCATTGGTCTGTTCCTTACAAATATGCACCTAGCAGCAATTCCTACAGGGTTGCCTAAATGCCAGGGCTGTTACAACTCCAGATAAATCCCTTTCTCCATGCTGATTTTCAGCACACAGGAAGGTCAGTTCTGGAGTTTGACAGAGTCAAGGTGCATTCTATCAGAATTGCTGGGATGCTGACTCCCTTGTTTTCTTCTCTCCTGGATTATGACAATAAAACACAATGCTCAGCTTTGAAACTAGGTAAATTTGTAGAGAAAGGAAATTTATGGCACTTTCATACCCCAATCCACTCATGCCCCAGGGAGAAATTTATACAGGGATTATCCGTGTAGATTTTGGAGACAAAATGGTTACTGAAAAGCCTGTGGGCTTTGCAGTCAATCAGATCTGGATTTGATCTCTGGATCCTCTGTTTACTAATTATTTAACTTTTTATTATTGGCTTAACTTCTCTAAATCTGTGTCTTTATAGTCTTACCAACCATATAGGATTCAGAGGGCAGATTAAATGAGATAAAGCATTCATGACTTTAAGTGTTTGTTACCGAACCCCACACATAATAAATACCAGCAGCTTCAGTGGTGATGGTGGCTGTGGTGGTTAAATCCTCTGTCAGTTCCAAAGCCAATCCTCTTACATGGGCAAGAATGGAGGCTATGAATTAGACTCATGGGAAAATTCCCCAGTGGATGTCATCCTCTTATACCTCAAGAGCTTATTCAGCATTGAGATTAAAACTCAGATTTGGTTGTAAATCTGCCATGGCCCAGGAGCAGGAGGGGTGCAGACTCGCATTATTTCTCTGCCCCCACTGCCCAGTGAAAGCCAGTGAGAAATGGACAGTATAGGGGAATGACTGTCAGATTGGATCAGACAGACCTAGGTTTCTTTTTGTTTGTTTCACACTTATTTTGTTTTGTAACATTTCCCAACAGAGAAACCATGGGAAATCGAGTTGAATTGCCTACATTTCAGTTTCTTCATCAGCAAAATATGAAAATAATGACCTATCCTTAATTCACAATGCTTACTTCATACTAAATATTATGCCATGGTAATATTAGTAACACAGCTTGGATTAAGATTCTCAGAGAACCTCTTGATCCTCTAAGATATGCTTTTTGTGGTCCTGTATTTCAGAGTTCCCTAAGCAAAGTTCCCAAGTTTCTTTGAGCAGTTGTTCTTAGAGATGCTCTGAGAAAAAGAATAATAAAGGGCTCCATAGTCAAAATACATTTGGGGTATTTTAGGAACACTAAACCTTATATCCCTTTCTGGAAGAGTCCCTTTTAATACTGGCATGTTAAAAGCCTTGAGAAATTATTTGACAAAGAAACCTACACAACTCGATGATCCCTTGTGAGTGTTTTCCAAATTATTAAATATATAATAAAACCCCACAATATTGACTATATAGCCTCCTCCCCTTTCTTTTTCATAATATCCTTTGGGATGGGTTTAGCAGAACACACATTGGGAAACACCTATTTCCCTGTTGTCCTCAGATTAGCTAGAATTTTCTACTAGATACAAAAGACGTGAATTGCCAGATGATATAGACATCACAGATGGAGCTGATACATTCTGATGGCTGCAGAAACCAGCTCTGACCAAGCCATGTCCATTGTCAGGGGTCCCTTGGCCACACAAAGTGAATTCACTTTGTAACTACTAAGTGGACTTGGACTTTTGTTCTCATCTTTTAAAGTTGCCCTGTCATACTGAAAGAAGTAAATACTCGGAATAGGGAAAGTGACACAAGCAAGACCCAGAGAAACTTGATGGAGGCATTAGCATAACTAATATGCATCACTGAGCATGGATATTTTGCACTGATAATCACATACACTTATGGATATGATTCGGGATTCTATGAACATTTAATTACAGGCAAACTAGAACAAAATCTGAAAAACAAATCAGATCAAAATCTGATTACGGCAGGGAGGGTCAAGGGATGTTACTGTTAAACTTCTTAGCACCTAGCCAAGCAGCAAGCCTTGTCAATTGACCTATTACATATAATATACAGTACTACTCACTGGATGTACAGTAATTCCTAAGACATATACATGCTCTCCAAAAAGAGTGTCTGCACATAATAGACCCTTGCCAAATAATTGCTGAATATATGAACAGGGAGTTTTGCTAGGTCCTACAAAAGGCCTAGATTTATATTACAAAATGAAGATAAGATTATACCAGTATCACTTATGAATGTCTGGTATTAATTGACTTAAATGCACATCAAATAGTTTTGATAAAATTTTCAATAAGTCACTTTCTAATTTTCTAACTGTATACATAACTAAGGATGGCCTAGCAAAGGAGCTAGTTGAAGTTTTCCATGGGAAAAACACAGAAAATTGGTGTAGGTCTATAGGGAAAGCAAGCATGTAACTTACCTAAAGAAGTCAGACAACTGGGACCCTACTTAGAGTGAAAAGACATGTTCAACACGGAACCCAAAGTGTCTTAGGGAAATATATCTGCAAAAGAAGTCTCAATTACTGCCTGGAGTTCAGGTTAGAATTCATCAAAGGGATAGCAGGGACAGTTTACACAAGGAAGAATTTCTTCAACAAGAAAGAATGAAGTTTGAGGAGAGAGTGAAGTAATGAATCTGTTCAGGAAGGCGTGCAGGTGTAGGAGAGAAGAGCATCCCTTAAGTTCAGAGGCAAAGCCCCATCTAGAACCACAGAAGAACTCAGAGAATTGCGGAGGGCACATTTGACGTACGCCAAGTAATTTTGTATGAAGTGTTCCTTATTGTTCAGTTGGATATTTGTAACTTGACTGAAGAGCAGTGACTTTTGTTACCGTGGTATTTCATGGCAGCCAAGTAGCTTCTGGCATCTTGAAAAAATTCAGGCACAGAAATTGCTTTGAATGAGGCTTGAAGGAGAAGCATTTACTGCCTATGGGACATTCTAAGATCATCATAAAGTGGCCAGAACACAAGGGATTTGGGTAGGGAGACCTGGAACTCAATCTTGGTCCTACCATTTATTTCCAATTACATGCTGTTAGGTAAGTCATTGAGCCTACTGAGTTTTAAAAACTCAACTGGTTGAAAATAGACTTTTTGTAGAGATTGTGTGAAGGTTAAATGATTGGTCTACAAGAGTGCTTAACTCATTGCCCCCCCATATAATATGCATTAAAACAGTTTTTCAAATATTGCTTTGTTCAAAGACTATCAGCAAATAATAGTATTTGCAAATAGTATATTTGCAATAGTATCAGCAAATAGTATTTGATAGAACTAGGCCAACATATCTATATCTTTGTTTTCCATTTTCAGTGAAAATTTATTCCTCTAAATTACAAGGAAATAAAGTTAAACAAATAAAGTTAAAGTTAAAGAGCAGTTCGGTGGACTAAATAGATATCTCCTTGACTTTAAATGTTGCTGTCTCCTTTGATCATATTGTATTGCACCCAAGTATTTCTGAAAATTTAGATGCACTGTAACTTTACTGTGCCATCCAACGTTTTTGTCTATTCTGTATGTATTTATTCTGATGTTAGAATATTAGGATAAGATATTTTCACTAGTTGTGCTTACTTTTTAAATTTTGTGATACTTCAGAGAGATACATAGAATGTTAACCCCAAACTGAATTTTTTTCACGCCAAACTGTAAAAGTATAAAGGACACTTTTATGTGATCTGGTCTCTAATAAGACCAAGGAATGCAAATCTTTATTTTCTCTTCTTACACATTTGTCTTAAAATATCATTTCTACATCATATTTCAGTTTAAATGAAAGTACTTTTTAATGGTGCCCAATAATATTTATATGTGAGTATGTAATAAAGCATTAGTTGAATAAGTCATGTTAAAATATAACCACAAAACCAGTTACTAGGTTTCCTATATAAAGGCCAACAAAAATAGTTGATATCAATTTACTTTCTCATTCTTAAGTCAGACACGAAATTCCTTAATTAAATATTTAGATCAATTTAATACATTAAAAAGAAAAAGTTCCAACTTTTGTAAATTAAAAAAATCCATTTCATTGAGTATAAGTGTTTTGAAAATTCAAGAATCTTTGCTTCAGAAAATGAACATCCTCTGTCCATTAGCTGCATTAAATAAATATGTACAATTAAATACATGTGTACTAGTTAAATACATATGTACTAAACATAAGGCTCTAAGGTCAGCCCAGATCCCAACATTTACTATTTGAGGTACACAACCTCTATTTGGCTTAGATTCCTCATCTGAAAAAATGGAAATAATCATATTAAATTGTGGTATAAATTGTATAAAGTGCTTTAGCCCAAGACATAGCACAATAGCAAGGCTTCAGTTAATTTTAGTTATATTTGTAGTGGTAATAATAGAACTCTATCCCCATTATTTTTTCTAGTCTACACAATTTAAAAGTAATTTAAATTATATCAGGACCTAGGCCTGGCCTAAAATATCACATGATACCTAATTGTAGGTCACCTCTGCTTTGAGTCTTTTATAAATGTATTTGTCATACCTGGTTACAGGCCTTATGTATATACCTTGTCTTCTTAGGTAAAACTGCTTCTTTATCCAAATATCTGAAAATATGCTAAATGACTCAGATAAAACTTCTCCTTTCAGATCATTTTAATTACAATAGCAACAACAGATGTATATATGTTCATTAAGAAAAGTGTAATTTGTAGAGGTGTCCCTCTGAAAATTAGGCTGGAAAATTATAGATTATATTGAGACACAAAAAGAAACACTGCTCTCTAAGTCAGATGCTCCATTATTAAAAAATGTCATCCCTTATGAATTTCATAAATAGTAAACCCAGGAACAGAGTAACCATTTTAAAAAGTCTGGAGGGGATTCCATAACAACATTTAAATGCATTACTACTCGAACAATTTGATTGGATTATAAAATATTTAAAACTGCAGCTGTAGTTGTGGTGTTTACTGTTGATTATTTTGATTTTAAGATCTTCACACAAAAAAGGTACAAGTTTACAGAAGTTTTTGTTGCACTGACAAATAGCTACACTAAAAATGAACTGTGCATAATATATATTTAGATAAAAAGGACAAAAGTGGAGACAGCAAAATAAAAAATTGTGGTTCCTTAGAAGTTCTAATTCCAAATAGGAATAGTCAGTTCAAAACTGAAAAGACCAAATATATGTTCCAGTGGAAAATGATATTAAAAACCAAGCAAAATACATTAATCTGAGTTCCAGTTATCATAAAGCTTTGCTGTAACTCATTATACTTGATTCTACATAAACCTAAGAACACTTTGCAAACATAAAGCATTTATAACCTAACAACATAAAATAATAATTCTATTATTTTGTTTCTGAAGATCAGGCTCAGGATTACCTAAAGAGGTTTGACTTCACGGTGGCAGTCTCATCAAGCATATATTATCATCACATATTTAGAGAAACCTGGTGAATGGACTAAAAGAATAAAGAAAAGAGACAAGAAATGTATTTATGGATATGCACGTGTGTGTAGATAGATGCGTGTACATGTATACATTCACTAGGATGGCAAAACAATATAGATAAAAGAATATGCCTGAAAAGATTTCCACTGTGCCCAACTCTACTTCCTCTCCAAGACAGAAACGGCACAATGATGACCAAAACTCCTGATGATGAACAAAAGTAAATTCCACTTTCTGACTGAGGCTTTACCATGCAGTCATCTGTGGTATGCTCTATTTGTCATAGAAAGTTAAAACTGATGACTCCTAACACTAACAAGACTTCCCCATTAAATGGGGAAATACCTCCACTGCAAAGTGTCAATTATAAGACCACCCTCCAAAAGCCACAGTCTTGTGGCTACCTGATTTTAACTCCAGGTTAGTCTATAAGTTTTGAATATTCCATGTATCAATTCACCCTCCTTAACCCAATGTTGATAACAAAGGTACTACATCAAAAAAACTTTTGCATATATGGTATTATTTAATGGTCAAAATAAAAAAAAAAAACTCTCTCTTTGTGGTCACTATTCCTATTTGACAAATAAGGAGGAAATTAAGGCGCTCAGCCAATTAAATATCCTGCCCAACATGGCTCAGCTCATGTGGGTAGATTAGAGCCATTTGTCAAGGTGGGGAGTAACTCTCTGGCTCTGAAGTTGAACAGATGTCAACTCAAATCCTAGCTCTGTCACTTGGGGAAGTCACTTGAGTTCTCTGAGTCTCTATTTCCTCATTTGTAAAATAAAGATCAGAGTCATGCCTACTTCATAAAGGTTGCTGTAAAGTCAAATGAACTAACATATGTAAATATTATTATAGAAGGCTAAATAAATGAGGAGGTGAAACAAACATAGGCAATGATGTAGAATATAGAATCTCCAGAGCACATTCAACTAGTTGGTAGATCTAAGCCCTAATTAGGTATATAACTGCTACCGACTAAGTTTAAGTTGAACATCAGTTATGCCTTAGCGTTGATTAATAATCCAGCTACCTAGATAGACTAGAGAAAGAAAATACCGATGACATGGGAGAATTGGTTGAAATACAAGAAACAATGTGTAGAAGAGAGAAAGGCAGAGATGTTAGTATGGATCCCACTCCCTCTTTCTTTTGACCAGCCTCCACTCTCTTGCCTCCATTTCTTCCTCTCCTACTTTTATGATAGGTACTTGCAGTATAAGCGAAAAGTAACTCAGGCTGTGATTTCAGATAACCAAAGTTGAAGACCAATTATTCATAGAGTAACCCTAATTAATATCACTGAGCCTTATTTATTCATCTGCAAAACAAAAATAATAATACCTGCCTATTTGCCTCAGCAGGCATGTGAAAGCAATTTATTACATAGGTGTACGCACATGTGCATTTTGTTATTTAACACTGGGTGTTTGAGATGCAAACTGTGGACTTCTGGCTGGTTTCCTCCTTTGGACCAATTACTAAAGTTTTCAAAATCCATGAATGTTTAATTTTAGATAATGGTATCTAGAGAGTTCAAAGCTATTCCAGGCTAGTATACTGACTTTCTTATCTTCAGTATTTTCACATTATCTTTTTGACAAATGGAATTTTGATATAGCTTTATTTCAATGACTGGGGAAAGGAATTTTTTAATGTTTGGGGGGTACACATGCACCCTTTATATTTTACATGTAATCCTGAAATATAGAGTCCTTGCATATGATAAACAGTTTCCCTATAAATAGAGATGGACTCATGAGTCACACATGAAAAGCCACTTGCAGCTGCCCTCTATATTCATGATCTAGAAGATGTAAGTAGACAAATATAATTTGGTAAGGTTGGTAATTTCAGAGGTGAATGTAAACTTTGAGCTCTATTAACTGAAGTTGAAAATGAGACCACCAGATTTCAACTACCCAGCAGTAATTAATTCCAGCATGTGAAGCTTAATTAAGGAAAAACAAAATATATTGCAAATTGTCGAAAAGGAAAGCCACCAACTGATGACACAGGACTATTTAAATATATTAAAGAAATGGTGCAGTATGTTAAGCATGTAATTCCGCCAAAATTCTCCCAGCTTTATTTTGTCTTCCTTTCCATATCCTTGGCTCTCAAAAATTCATTCTCAGTTCTTTGGCAAAAGAGACTGGAAGAGACCAGAAGGAGGAGAGGGGGAGTGGACAGCTCATGCTAATGCCACTCTTGATTTCATATTTTTGTTAAAAAATCCTACTTTGTGCATATAAAATATAGTTCATTTCTTATCCTGAGAGTTACCCTGGCATATGGCTCAATTGGAAACATCAAGGTTTTTAGTTCTTTTTTAAATGGCTTGCCTCTTTTCCAGACTTTTCTTCAGATGTATTGTCAATGCCACTTTTAGAGTCTATCACCCGTGTATTAGTAAAATCCAATTCACTTGCTGGCCGAGAAGGTCCTGACCATGATGGTAGGTGAGTAGTGAATGGAACAACTCTGGAAGTGACTGTGGAAGCGTCCACCGCTTTTTCAGGTATGACCCATCTCATGTACTTGGACTTTTTTGTAATGTAAAAGATATGTTCTCTCGATGCAGAGAGAAAACTCTTCCCTACTTTTTCCTCTTTTGTTGAGTTAAACAATCCAAAACATCTCTTGAACTCTACATCATGCGCAGAGGCCTATGTGCCCAACTGAAGTCATATGAGTCCAATCCAAAACTGACTCTTCTTGATAAAATGCAGTGCCAAGTAGCTTATCTGCAAGAACGTTCCTGTTTATCTGAGGCCTTTCAAAATCACTGTTGGGCTGAAGTGGTAATGACATAATTAAAATAGCCAAGTCCCTAAAGTTGAATGTGGACTATAAAAAATAATAGCTTGTTATACCACTCATCCTGGATGAAGTTCGAAAGTATAAAAATACTTATCCAATTCCATTCATCATGACTGGTCTGCATTAGTCTGCAAAACAAACTGACTAGACCCAATTAAATACACTGGAATTATTGGATAAGGCAGATCCCGCCCCAGGAGGGAAAGGAAGTTAGCCTAAAAGTGTGTCTCCAATAAGGAAGTACTGAGTATGAAATAAAAGGTAAAAGTTAAGAGAAAACTGGAAGGAGGTGAGTAGTTAGTTCTTTAAATAATTTTCTCTTAACTGGGTATAAAAAGATAAGAAACATTATTCTTTGTTTGCAATGCTAAAGAAGGTTTCAAGGAGACTTTATAAAAGTGACTTTCGACTTCTGGCTGGCTATAATTTCTGAGGCCTGAGGCAATTGTCAGTCACTTTTTCAAACTGGAGAATACAGTATTAGTTTTAAGAGTGTATCCCTACTTCAGCTCAATATGTATATTCTAAATCTAAATATCATTTGTAAACAATATATATAGAACTTTAAGTGATAAAAAAATTACAAGTTACAATAAAATTTCATTTACAGTCAGAAACATACAAATGTCTGCCTACAGACATTTTGAAGGACTATGCAAGGTTATATTTTTCCTTAGCAAACTCTTCATCTATTTTCCATTTTTCTTACCTGGCAGGCAGCTAGGGGCTACAAAGTCAAATAATGAAGTTGTCTTTCATTTGGATATAGTTTATTAATGGCAAAACACTAATCCATTAATCAACTTAAAACAAGCCAGTAAACTAAAAAAAAAAAAAAAATCGGTATCTCCTTTAGTAACAGAGATCACATGCCTCTTAAAAAGGATCCATTATCTCCATGGGTTTCTCAGCTGAAGTTAAAAATCTAAAAATGATTTTCATTCATTTCTCATTAATATGCAAAAATATTCAAATTAGATAGTAATTAACCATCTACTCAGTAGAAAACCTTTTCATGTTAATTTATGATAAACTCAGTTGCTGCTTTGATTGAGATTGATTTTTGGTGTTGAGAATCTATCATGAATACAAAAAAGCACCTGAAAAAATATTTTTAAACACCTTACTTATGTTGCTCAGCTAATTACATGGTAGCTGTGTTCACAGACTATTCCAAAGAGAGGCTTATGGAACCAAAACCAGCGTGAAGAAGCTGTACATACACGCTCCTGTGTGCTTATTGTGACTCTCAGCCTAGAGTACAGTGTCTTTGGGTGCCTCAGTTTAGCCGATTCATATGGCTTCTGGGTTCATCATTTAATTCAACCAACAGACAACACTCTGGAGGAGAGTGCCTGGATAATACAAAAATTTCTATACGTAAAGAAGTATAGAGATCTTTACATATTTGCAAGATCAATTGATTTCACAGGATACTTTGCTCAGTGTACTCAGTCTGATTTGTCAACAGACCGGTTCGTTTTGCTTTCTGTAGATGAGACACTGACCTCAGTAGTAGAGATGAAAGGGTGATTATCATGTGCATGTCAGGCCAGTGGAAGTCATTTTCATTCTCAACAACAAAAGCTGGAGTTGAGTACCAGTGACCATAGGGTATGCATCTGAATCTAAACCCTGAAGACAGCTATTCAAAACGTTGCTCCCTGGGAGTAACAAAACCATGGGGACACAGTGACCTTCTGTTAGCACTTTTAAAGAGTACACAAAGGAAAACACCTACTACTTTCAGTACCTATTTGGTTGCAGGGATCAACTATGGGTGAGAATTCCTGTGGCAACAGACAAAAAGAAAAATCTAACTCCGGCTGGGTATAGATGGCTGCCTCAATCATCCATTTAACAGCATGTTATTGTGGGATCACAATAGTACACATTACATTTTGGCAAGCATTTTACCTTAGGTTTATATTTGTATGCAATAAGATTTCAGATATTATTTCACTTGCTCCTTTGCCAGGTATGCTGGACAGATAATATACTCATTTTCTAGGTAAAGAACATGGGGCCTGAGCAGTTTGTCTGTCAACAAGTTAATCATTCAGTTAGATGAGGAGGGACCAGGACTGGTGTTCTTTCCACAGTTTTCCCCAGCTACCTAGTGTTTTTTGTTTGTTTGTTTGTTTGTTTGTTTGTTTGTTTTAAATGTCTCCCAAATCTCCCACGAACATCACCAAGGGGCTTCATCAAGATGCCGATTTCCAGGCCCCCTCTCAGTTGGTCTATGTCAGCCTCTGGAGAAGGAGTCTAGGTATTTCCATTTTTAAACTCGCTGCCCAGGTAATTCTTACGCACACGCAGAGAATTTTAAATGCACTGCCTATACCTCTGCCGCACTAAACAGTTGAGGTCCCACCCCTGCAAAGTATACGTTACACAATCAGGGAATGGGGCGAATGGGGAGTGTGATACCCTTCTGTGGATCCTCCTGGGGATTTTCTGACATGGTGAAATATAGGGTAATTAGCAAACTATCCTGAAAACATTGTTCTGAATTTTTCCAGCAATGTCTGAGAAGGATAATTATAGAATAATGAGCATAAGCCTAAACAAAAAGAAAAAATTTGCCTTCAAAAAAGTAGCACCTTAAGAATTTTTGAAAGGTGCCTCGACAAAACGGAGTGGTGACGTGATTGAAATTTGAAGCATACTGCTGGTTCCCATAGGGTCCCGTAAACTCCCACTATAGATAATATGCATGCACATTCTTTCTGATAGGATCTGAAAGCAAAAGAATTAGCCGTAAGCTCAGAGTTGCCATGATTTATGTTTTTTAATAGCCCCTCCTTTCCATTTCCTGGTCAGCGTTCTGGATGATTGTTCCATTTAGCGCATATTCTCTAGTTTGTTTCTTTTGCTTCAAGTCTATTTTACATTTTCCTGTACTGAACTGCGTTTGCCATCTGCTGATCCAATTACTTATACAATCCAAATCCTTTTGAGTCTGATTGTTTTGTTCCTCATTATTTGCTCAGCCTCCAGTTTTAGTATCCTCTGTAAACTCTAAAATCTTGTTTTCAATACCTCATCTGAATTACTTATATACAATACAACCCAATTAGCTCAAACTTTAGGTTTTCCTAAGGCTACTTGTGTCTGAGGGGATTTAGATTAGTTGAGTGGATTTGGATCCTAAGAAAGCCCTGACAATTCACTCATCTAAGGACAGCTGATCCATCAGGAATTGAGCCATCCTCTTTAAATGGGAAGGAATTGAAAAGCAGGAGAGATACATATTATAAAATGATACTCTGTGTAATAACAATATTATCATTGTGGCCATCATCATCTTTATTATTGTTACCAATCACTATTATCTTATCAAATGTTTATTAAGTTCCCATTGTGAGACCATCTCTATGTAAAATAGTGTATCTACCCAAAGACTAGATTGAGGCTATACCAACAGGACAAAGTAAAAGCTTTAACTGCCTACTTTATGCCTCATTTACATCTGTTTCAGTAAATTATGTTTTTTCAACCAAATCTGTCATTTTTATTCAATATCTCAACATAATTTCTCCTGAACCTTATAGGCTGATTTTTCAAGCATGTTACCTAGCAAATAATGGTAAATTTAGGAACAGTGTAGGGCTCAAACCTTGTTCACATGTTTCATTTTCCTTACAAAAATCCTCTGAAGCCACACGATTAATAAGCAGTCGAGAAGTCCATGTTTCAGTAGTGCGTGCAAAGCTAAATAATTCAACTTTCACTCATTGCTCTTTGAAATGCCCTTTCTCCTCCTCCTGTGAAAGCCCATCATCTTTTAATATCTAGTTCAAAGGTCACTTCCTTTATAGAACATTCCCTGGCCCCCTCCCTGAGGCAAAAGTATGCACTCCTTTATTTCTATTCCCATTGTACTTATTAATTTCTATTGTAGCACATGATACATTTTATATTGTTCCTTCCTTAGATCCCCAAAGGGATCATTAAATATAGATTGGATGAATGAATGATTGAATGAATGAATATTAAGCACTCAATTAAAAGTTTATAAAAATTGAAATGTTAGTTACCCAGCTCTGCCTTCAACTATGGAGACTTAGGTCTTACTGAAACTAGCGCTAATGGGATTTCGGCTTTCTGCCATTCTGTTCTTTAGATGCCACAGCCTCCTCTCCCTCCACTCTGATCACAGTTCTAGCTGAAGCATCTGCCCCATCCAGGAGGGATCCTGGTTTCCAATTCTTCTCCTTCCAGGCAGTGCCCCCTGCTGTGATAAACCCCGCCCACCCACCGCCATCTTTAGGCACACCATGCTTTCATTTCAATGCAGCTCAGGTAGAGGTGGCTTCTGAGTTAGCATCAGGAGAAGTAGCCTAGACCAATTCAGAAGCGGCAAAACTGAACACGCTCTGCTGAATCTTTTAATAGAAAGAACAGAAAGCCTCGAATATTTCATTGCTTTCAAAATTCTGCACGCTCCAATTTTGGTATTTGGAAAGCCAAGGGGTAAATAGGGCTAGGGGCCCTGAATCCCACTCAAAGATTCACACAGCGGCATGTAGGATGGAGGTTTCTTCTTCAGGAGCAATAGCAGAGATATATAAGAGATCCATACTTTCTTTACCCTTCCCAGCCCTGAGGGGTGACTAACTTTGGTAGTTTGTTTGCTTCCTACTAATCCCACTTGGCATTTATCAGACCCTATCTTCTTTACTGTTTATCTTTCTTTCCTGCACACCTACCAACTCAACTAGACTTTAAATGTTATTCTTTAAATGTTATTCTAAATGTTATTCTTTTTCTTTTCCCAGCCACTGACACACACTGCCTTCTCCATAATAGATGTTCAGTAAATGTTTATTTTAAAAGTATGTTCATTTTATTTCAACAAATATTTACTGAGATGCTAAACTACATACTTTGGGGAGGAGCCTGAGCAAGACATGGTCTTTGAACTCCTTAAGTTAAAGTTACCTAATGATGAAAAATTAAACACATAGAAACCATTATAAAAGGTGATAAGAGACTTAAAAGGAAGAAATCCAGGGTAATTTTGTAGTTGAAACCGCTCTTTTCCAGACTACAAGTTGCATATAATGCATCAGGTTGATGATGATCACAGTAACAGCTTATTCTTACTTTCTCTAAATACTAACTTATACTATTAACTTCTGTGGTTTCTGCTATTTTTCTTTTGGATTACCCCTATCTCTATGAGAGTCCTTAGCTCTAATAAAAATAAATTACCACATGCCCATAGACCCCCGCTACCAAAAATGCTGAATCAAAGCAGGCAAGATGAAAGGTGCATGCATACCAACCTGAAAATCATGTATTTGTAGGTGGTGGGGTTTTGTTTGTTTGTTTGTTTTTTTGTTTGTTGGGTTTTTTTTTAAGGCTAGTATTTCATCTTCCTTTCAAATTTCCTTATGACCTTGACAAAAGAACCAGCTTTCTTCTTCTTTTGAAGATGGCTCTCTGCTTAGGCTAACTTTCCTCACTAATAACGATTGTTTATTCAAAGATACAGTGACTCAGAACCTTCAGAGCCTGGAGGCCAACAGGCAGTATAAGCCCAGGGAGCATACAAGAGAGAGGGCCAAAACTGCACTTGAAGTGGAATTTGGAAGAGGAGACAAGTGTAGAGAAAGGAATAGTAGAAGAGAAAGCAAACTAGGTCCTAACCGGGAGTGTGTAGATTTGGAGCCAATTTTCTGTTTCATTGGCTCGTAATCAGTATTTTCAGGAAAAACTTTGCACAACTTTATCCAAGTCCCCATTTTGTGCCTTTTATTCTCGATGGTTCATTTTCCATGAATGACTTCCAGATTTCAGCACTTTCATTATATTTTCCAAAGTAGGTGTGATTTTTATATGCAAACATGTATTGATCCCTCTCAGAATCAATTCTTGTTTTGTAGAAGGCTTCACTTCTGTTTTTCCTTCGGTGCTATTATTATTCCTCTATCATCTCCAGTTGTCTTTTTGTGTAGTAAAACAGACTCATTACTATCTATACCAGATATATATTTTGTAAAAAATATATACATAGGATGTTCATGTGTTCCAAATAAAAAATAGGCACATAGATCCAAAGAGAAAATTTCTTTGGTTTGTAAAATTTTTTTCATAAGGTGTCATATAGGGCTGTAAAAATTAAATAACATTTCTTTATAAATGCAAAGAGTTGCCTTTATTAAAAAAATAAAAATATATATTATGTACATGTATATATACATATATATGTATATGTGTATATACACATATATGTATATGTGTATATATGTATATACATATATGTATATGTGTATAGGTGTATATATACATAAATGTATATGTATACATACATATATGTATATGTGTGTATATGTGTATATACATATATGTATATGTGTATATATATGTATATATACATATATGTATATGTGTATATATGTATATATACATATATGTATATGTGTATATATGTATATATACA
The DNA here is from genome assembly GCF_007474595.2 of Lynx canadensis. Classification (NCBI taxonomy): domain Eukaryota; kingdom Metazoa; phylum Chordata; class Mammalia; order Carnivora; family Felidae; genus Lynx; species Lynx canadensis. The sequence continues at coordinate 75,698,205 of NC_044305.1, forward strand.
TATATATGTATATGTGTATATATGTATATATACATATATATGTATACGTATATCTATACATATATATGTATGTATATCTATACATATATATGTATATATTTTTTGTATGTACATAAAGTAAATATGTATTTCAGAAAAAAAATGTGTATCAGTTACAATAATAGTGCATTTTATTTTGTCCTTCATCGACTATTGAACTTGATGGCATATTTTTATGTTCACATTTGCTTGACATTGGATAAATTAGAAATACTTAATTATTCTTAAATGTCCATGAACATTTCTGGGAAAATGTCAGAATAATTGATTTGGATTATCAAGAAAAATCTTATTCTTTCGTTGGCCATTGGTAACTTTTTTGACCTGTGAAGTTGTTCATCAGTAAAGATGCCCATTGCCTCCTTTGTAGTTGATAATGAGATGTTTAGATTATACCTTTTCTTTATATTTGAGCTACTAATTGTTCTCAATATATCTCGAGTATCTTACAGTGTATTTGAATATCTTACTTTCAGAAACACATTCAATTTAGATCACTGTCCATACTGAAAAATATTCCCAAACAAAATGGAAAAAATATTGTTCAAAACTTTCCACAGTCTTTTTCTTTATCTTCCTTTCGATATTATTTTACATGCATTTATTAATATTAGTTCCTTTGAAAGAACATGATTGAGTATACTTGCTAGTTACTAAAGAAACAAGACCAAATTTCTGTTCTCATGAAGTTTCATAGGAGGCAATGAAACAGAATAAAGCTAACTCAACTATTTCACACAGAAATTAAATTTGTCCCCTGGACCTCATCTGTGACCTGCTCTTAAAAATAAAAATTACCAGCAAGAAAGTCATTGATAACATTTCATACAATTTATTGCATAGATCTTAGAGAGAAACATAACAATGCCATCTGGATCTAAATGCCTTCTGAGATGAAGCACTGATTCTGATTCCCTCTACAGTGACTATTAAAGTGGAAATTAGGGACCCCGGTGGCTCAGTTGGTTGAGCATCTGACTTCCGCTCAGTTCATCATCTCACATTTCATGAGTTCAAGCCCTGTATCAGGCTCGCCGCTGTCAGCCTGGAGGCATCTTTGGATTCTCTGCCCTAACCCCCACTGTGCCCCTCCCCCAATCACACTCACTCTCTCCAAAATGAACCAACATTAGAGAAAGAAAGAAAGAAAGAAAGAAAGAAAGAAAGAAAGAAAGAGAAAATTCAGGTTTAATACAAAACTTCTCCCTTCAGTCAACTAGAGAGAAACTTCAACTCATGCCATTATAAGAAATCTGATCACAGATTTCTAAAGTGCCACAAAACTATAACCCTGTCTTTCACAACAAATGTGTCCTCCAAACAGAAATCAGGTAAATGTATTAAAAGGAACTGTCAGTGGCCTCACATAGGGTCTGCTCCCCAACGTTTTATCAGAAAATTTGCCTTTATTGACAGTAAAACCATTCAAACGATTTTTCCTGAATGTTTGTTCTGAGTGCTCCCAAATTTTAATGCCGAAAAACATGTTAAGAGTGGCATACAAGTTTTGTACTGTTGTTGACACTGCTTTTTTATATATCACATGATATTGGGAGCAGGATGGCTGAACTGCACGTATGTTGTATTTTAATTTGACCTGCCATGAGCGCTTGGGATAGACATAATAAAAAACACTCTTGCTTTAGAAACATACGTGTATCATACTAAGAAAGGAAAGGGGATACTGAACCAGGTCTTTTTTTATACATTATAAAGGTATTTCTCAAACCACCTTTCTGACATATTTGTCTCTATCGATTAGATGCCATTAGACTGACATTGTCTGACCTGTCTACATCTATCAATTGCTAAGCTGTTGATGCCTGATTCCCAGGATACTTTAGCACCTAGCCCTAAATATGAATATTATTCATAAGCTTTTTTACTAAACAGATCAATAATTATGTGCATATTAAATATGCATTATTGCTGTTGTTAACAGTGCCCTTTAGCTGGCCACAGATTATGCTTTTCTGTTGAGGCTGCCACAGATGATAAACATTTCATTAGCAACACTTAGAATGTACATGCGAGATACCATATCCCCCAGAGAGTATATGTGAATTATAAGGAACCTGTTTAGTGTTAGGGTAAGTACATATTCCCTACAGTTTTCATTGTATTTCCATTCTGGGTGCCACAAACCCTACCATTAAATATGTTTTGCCCACTTAAAAACTGCTTTGTGGGGATGGCATGTCTTAATTGTTCCCAAGACAATGCCTAATGCAGTGCTGTGATGGGCCTTCCGTTAAACTAATAGGCAGGCAAGTTGCCGCCTGGCTTCAGCAGATTTTAAAGCGCTAATGAAACACACTGTACTAAACAAAAAAATCTTGTTATCAGAGGAAGAGAAATAAGATTCCAGAGAGCCTTTCTGTGTTTTAGCTTTTACAAATAAAAACAGGCAACAAACGCATTTTACTGACGGACGGCAAAGCTTCTATTGTCTTCATACATAATATGTTTTAGGCCTACGAACAGAGAAAGATTGGTGCCAAGTTTTCCAAAGCAACTAATTTGTACATAAAAATTATGCAGAGGAAGACAAAATCAGCTAGTTGCCCTTACAAATCAGGCAGTTGTGCCTGTAAAACAGGTAATGGCATATTTTGCACCAGCAATTACCTTTCTTGCACCTGTGAGTACCTATTTTGCATATGTAAGTAGGTCCCCCCGTTTATTGCATTTAAAGCTGCCACCTCAGCTTCTTTAGGTAAACTTTATGTTTTTACTAAATGTCACTCTGAAACAAAAAGAGGGGGGCATTTCTATAGTGGGTTTATGTGTAGATGTGCACGTGTGTGCCTGTGTGTATGCTTTTTAAATAACTGTAAAATTGATGCTAACTTCATTTGATTTTAACTACTGTACCTTGCAGGGCCGTGTTCAGTGATATAAAATATTTCATTTTGGTTTTATGACATAAATGTCTAAATGTCCTGCTGCTGAGATGTATCAATCAAATCAAAGGTTCAAATTTAATATTATCCAGGTGCCAGGATGAGAGGGAAAACGATACTTCAGTTCACAGTCAACCGATACAGAATGTCTTCACAGTCAATAACAGGCTCCTGCATGTACCTCTTGTAAAGCCATTACTTCAGGGTTCATAAAGTGAGATGCAGCATTTCTGACAATTCTGCAGGGTTTTTCCCCTTATCTATATATAAAAAAACTGTTACTTGCATGAAGAAGGGAAAATATCAAATTCACTTTTCATAGGATCATTTTAGATAGGCATTATAAGCAATTAAAATCCACAGGGTTTCAAGGACAGTTCACAGCTTTTTGATAAACTGAAGCAAACCCCGAATCCATTTTTATAATCCCACCGCATATAGTAGCGAGTCATTCTGAAGCTATCAAACTGGATGCCTGAGTACTTCTTACTGGCCTATTATTTATCATTAAATATCCAAGAGGGTGCACAAGACATGATCAACTCAGCAGACCACACCACTAGACACAGGTCCAGGAAGCAAAATTTCAAGCAAGAGTATCCAGTTGTATTTCATTACCTGCCAGCTTTATGGCAAATAGCATACTGTATTTGTCGATCTTCATCTAGGCAATTGTATGGGGAAAGTTTATGATCATGAGGATAGATTTCAGACCTACGAGTGAGGAGGTCTGTTTCAAAAGCGGGGAAGGGAAAGTCTTGCTTCTCTCTTGAGGCTCTCTAGAAGTTGTGACATGATTGCCTAATGACCACAGAACTTCCGACCCTTTTATAAGACAAGATTTGCCACAGATATATTGTAATATGTTAGGTTATAGTGAGAAAAAAGAATATACTACTGTGATTTAGAAGCTGGCTACCAGAAGGAGGAATGATAAGCCTGAGACCACCAGATAACAAAAGGGAAGTAAGAAAAGGAGGGTTCTTTCCTCTCTCCAGACTATCTTTTGGCCAAGAGAAAAGGATTTGAAATAGTTTACCCTAGAAATTAAAGAGATAATAATTTTCTACATGTACAGAGCCATTCTTTTAAACTAGGTGTCATCAATTTCTTTTTATAAAGAGGCATAGTAAACATTGTAGGTTTTGGGGGCCATATGGTGTCATTGTTAACAACTCAGCTCTTCCATTGTAGCAAAAAGCAGCCATAGACAATACAGAATGAAAAGGGGGGGGGGTGGCTGTGTTCAATAAAATTTTATTTATAAAAACAGGCAGTGGGCCAGATTTAGTTTGTAGGCTGTAGTTTGCCTACACCTGCTCTAAATGAAAAACGAAAACAAACAAAAAATCTTATGGGTTTGAACAAAACCAATGTCTATAAAGGCAACAGGAAATGTTTGCCAATATCAATATTCACATCTTCCTTCTTAAGGAACACCCATCTTGTGGGGGTGTTTATAGCTACAGTCAAGTGTGGGGTCCCTAACTCAGGTTTCCTTTTTTTTTCCTTTTCAACATTATATCCTTTATTCCAATTGTTAACACCAGATAAACAGTGGTTAATTTTGTGTGTATGTGTTTGGGTGGATGGAGGTAGTCATATAATAGGCACAACACTTTAGCTACTTGTACACAAAGAATACAGAACAACACACAAAAAAACCGTGAACGTTCTTAGAAAAAAAATTCTATTTTTAATGTGAGAGAGAGAGAGCGCGCTCACACACACGAGTGGGGTAGGGGTAGAGGAAAAGAGAGGGAGAATCCCAAGCAGGCTCCATACTCAGTGCAGAGCCTGATGCAGGGCTTGATCCTACAACCCTCAATCATGACCTGAACTGAAATCGAGAGTCGGGAGCTCAACTGACTGAGCCACCCCGGCACTCCTCTTAGAAATATTTTTGTAGAAAAGTATTTGAAAAGAAGAAAAACATTAATTCATTTAATTCATAAGTTTGTGTGTTAGATAAACAGGTAAAACAGCAAAAAAAAGTCACCTCTTCTTTATTCCTTTTCTTCAAATATGAAGAAGGAGAAGGAAGAAAAGGGAAGGAGGAGGAGAGTTAACAACACCTAACATGTACCAAGCATTGGGCTACGTGTTTTTTGTGCACTAATTCTAGCAGATTTATTTCTAGCAAAACTGTGAATTTGGCTCTAGTACTAAAAGCCAGTTTATATGCGAGGAAACTGAAGCTGATCAAGGGTTCAGTAACTTGTTCAGGGCTACCCAGCTAGTAAATGACAGAGCAGGAATGTTCTGGAATGCTCGATCAGTATTTACATGGAAAAGTGTTTCTGAAGTCACCAATTCATATATCAAATTTAAAAACCAGAAAATATCAAATAAAGCAATAGAAGACCCATAATTTCTAATTTGAAAAAGATCTCATATTAAGTTGACTATAATTTCTCTTGGATACTATTTATATCCTAAGTTATAATCATACCCAGAAAAATACACATTACTTCTCAGAATTCCTGCTGCAAGATGTCCCATGGGTAGGTAGCTTCCCTGGATGACCCTTTTCATACTCCCCTGACATGACAGTGACCTTTTACCTAGACTGGAGCCTATGAACTGTTACCATATGTCTCAATATAAGGTCTGATACCTAACTTCCACTTTTCTGTGTTAACGTGTGTGTGTGTGTGTGTGTGTGTGTGTGTGTGTGTGTGTAAACTACCCTAACCCAACTCTACCCTACCACTTGGTCCTGTTCACCATACCTGTAAAGTATGCTCAGTACGATATTTTAGATTCTATTAATGCTATTCACCCTACTTGAAATACCTTTCCTCCAACCCAGTCCTCTTTGTGGATTCAAATCGATGAGTAAAAATAATAAATGGCTCTTTAAGCTTCTGCTCAAAATTGGCACCATCATTTCTACCCATATTTCATTGTCGAAAACTAGCCATATCGACAGGGGTACTGCATACTGCTCTGGAAGGAAACACTGTAAGCCCCATAGCAATAGGCAGGAAGGTCTAATACTTTCATATAGAAAGAGAGAATGAATATTTGAGAGTGATAAAATCAAAACCTAATAGAACAAAGAAATTGTGGCTAGGAAATGTGCCAGGGCGACATGGACAATCTGGTGAGTCTTACTGTCACTGCCACAACCTACACTTGTCACTCAAATCCATTTTATTTCTTCTTCCTACACATAGAATACACTTGATCTCTCTCCAGGGGAGACATTCTGAAGTCCCATGAAGTCATTGTGTCCAACTCAAAGGCCAGGAGTGCCAGGATTCTCCATCTGGTTCAGATGTGGTTTCTCTTGTTCTGGACACCCACACTAAAAGGAAAAAGAAAAGTCAAAAACCTCTCCATACCACCCTACTACCACACATAAGAACAGGAACAGGAACAAGATAGACACTTTAAAAGTGGAAGGATGATATGGTATTTTGCTAGGGCTGTCATAACAAAATACCACAGACTGGGGGGCTTAAACAACGTACATTAATTTTCTCACAGTTATGGAAGCTACAAGTTCCAAATCAAAGTGCTAACAGTGTGGCTTCTTCTGTCCTTGACTTGCAGATAGCCACCTTCTTGCTGTGTCTTCACGTGGCCTTAACACTGTGCACATACATCCGTGGTATCGGTGGGTTCAAATTTCCTCTTCTTAAAAGGACACCAGTCAGCTAGGAATAGAGCCCACCTTAACTGCCCCATTTTAAAGTAATCACCTCTTCAGGGGCACCTGGGTGGCTCAGTAGATTAAGCATGCTACATGGCCTCAGGTCATGATCTCACGGTTGGTCAGTTCGAGCCCCGCATGGGACTCTGTGCTGACAGCTCAGCACCTGGACCCTGCTTCTGATTCTGTGTGTCCCTCTCTCTCTGCCCCTCCCCTGCCTATGCTCTGTCTCTCTGTGTCTCTCAAAAATGAATAAATGTTTAAAAAGTTTTTTTTTTTTAAATAATCACCTCTTAAAGTTTCCACCTTTGAATACAGTCACATTTCACATACTGGGAGTTAACATTTCAAGTGTGAACTTGATGGGAGACAGGATTCAGCCCATAATAAATGGGAAACACACAGCACTTGTAAACTATAGGCCTTTTACTCTGGGGTGGGGAGGTTCCTTGATAAGAACCTGATTCTACTGTGGAAGAAAATTCTTTGTCCATTGTTCTCTATGGCTCCTGAGGCCATCTGCAAAATATTCTTCCTTTATCATTGTCCTGCTGGGTACATCTTTAATAGCCATAGGAGAAGAGGCCCTCCTTGGTAACCATACAGCTCTGCAGCCCACCTCTTTCTTTGGGAAGATATGGGACCAAAGGTGGTTTGGAAATTTCAAATAGTCAAAGACAGTCAAGATTTTTATTGGCAGCACATTTTCCTTAAAAACATACCAGGCTTATAATCTCTTTGTTCCAATAATATGTGCATCCAAAGTTATTTTCAAGATATTGTTCTCAGATCTACTTTATTTCCTAACTTTGTAATCCCTATAACTGCCGTTCTCTCTCCCACTGCCCACATCTCTCTCTGTCTCTTTCTGTACTAGGCAGGATTCTAAAATGGCCCCCAAGATTACCAGCCCCTGAAGTACATGTCCTGGATATGTACTCTCCTTGAGTGTGAGTGAGGCATCTAAAAATGTTAGATGTCATTTCTGAAATAAAGTTATGTTATATGATAAAGGTGGAAGAATTTTTATAGATGTAATTATGGTTCCTAATCTTGTGGCTTTGAGTTAATCAAAAGGGACATTACCCTGGGTGGGCCTGGCCTAATCAGTTGAACCTTTAAAAGAGGGTCTATAGATCAGGCAAATGAATCAGCAGAAGCTGTCTCTCTTCTGCTGGCCCTGAACAAGAAAATTGCTATGAGCTCTACAGATGCAATGAAATGAATTCTACCAACACTATGTGAACTAGAAGAGAACCCCAACATCAGATGGGACCACAACCCCAGCTGATACCTCGATTGCATCTTTGTGAGAAAAAGGATCCAATTAACCCATGCCCAGACTCCTGAGCCACGGAAGCTATGAGACAACTAAATGGATATTTTTGTTTTCTTAACAGCTTTATTGAGATATAATTTATATACCATGAAGCTATGAACGAAGCTCTAACCCAGTACATTTGTGTAAGTTGTTACATAGCAATGGAAAAGGAATACATTCTCTTTCAAGAAAATGACAGTTCTTTTAAGGCTTTTATAACTAAATGGGAAGACTCAAAGTTATTTTGAGTTTTGGCCCTCGTCATTTTCCTGAGGTGGTAACTTTTATTAGACATTTGATCCTCAAAGCCTTTATTAATACTATTTCTTACCGAGTAAGTTCTAGAAGCAGTAGGCTTTTCCAACCCTAAAAGGCCACATCTCTGAACCACGTATTTCCTTTCATTCCTGCTACAAACCAGACAACGCTTCCCTAAGCAAATCTCATTATTACAATACCTCACCACACAGAGTCAACAGATACTAAGATACACTACCGATGTTTTCTTTTCCAATACCGTGACATGGAGCTCCTGGCTCGGTGTTCATTTACATGGTCTGCTTCCCAAATTACTGCCGACAGTTTTCTGTAATGATTTGTCACTGTAGAACAAGGATCGCCTTTTCCCCCCTACCCTCCAATATCTATTTCCTTATTGCCTTCTCTCAAGCATTATACTTGAGAGGTAGTTAGCATATTCTGGATTTGGATGATGGCCATCCCCCACTTCTGCTATGAATTTCTGAATAGGTCCTGATGGGCTAGACTAACTCCAAAAATTTCAGAGGCTTAATACAAAAAAAGTTTGGTGAGGTTTTTGCCCAATCAAAATCCAGTAGGGCTGAGCAACCATCTTCCGTCTTGTAGCTCCCCGTTGAGAATTTACGGACATTAGGATCACATAGCAGAGGTGGAGAGAAGTGCGGGAGGCACATTGGCTCTTAACTGCCTAGACCCGCAAGTGACACATTTCACTTCTACTCACAATCCATCAGATAGACCTAGTTACATGGCTCCATTCCAAATTAAACACAACAGGGAAGTAAGACAGCAATCGGAATATTTGGTGATCCTAGTCTCTGCCATAGGAGAGTTGAAACATGTCATGTATACTTTTCTAGTTTATCAGTTTCACTGTTGATTCCATATAAGTATTAGGGAGGGAAAGCAGGGGTTTCAGAAAAAAGAATCAAGAAGCAAGCAGAGCAGAACCAGGGTATAAGCAGAAAAGAAGGAGGAAATTCTAAATGAAGAAGGGAAAAAGGAGAAAAGTAATGAATCAGCTTATCCATATTTTGTTAAAGCCCTTCTGGGGCGAATGCATTTCTTTCAGGAACTAAACATCTTCTTGTCTCCAAAGAGTCCCTGCAGTTACCTGCTTTTCTTCCACGTGCTGAAGAATTATTGAAAAATTCAAATCGTGCTTCACTTAAGCACAGTGGTGCAAGGTTAATTAGATGTACCAGTATAAAGTTTTATAGATTCACCTAAGTGTACCTGCTATACTTGTGAAGGATGATATCGCATGCCACAGCTGCACAGTAGCATTTATAAGATAGTATAAATAACTGCTACAGAGATTTTTTTTATACAAGCGTAGTTATCATAAGGATCACATTGAACTTTCAGCAAATCACAAAGCTTTATATTGAACATTTCTCTTTGGATAATACCAACTGGAGCTCTCATTTTAAGAGAGTGGCTCACTTCAGGAAACTCCCAGGCTCAGTTTAAATCAAAACAATGACAAAAAACCTGGAGGAACAAGTGAGAAAATTTCATTAAACATCCTAATATTATTGTCTTTAAACAATGAAATGTAAATGTTTAAAGATTTATAAATTGCAGCTCTTTTGCTGACTTTTTTGGTTCTCCATTGCATTACACAAAGCGTAGACGCTATAACCACACAGACTACAAGCATTTTATTAAATTGAATGAGGGCACGCTTCAGTAGAAAAGATCATTAGACTAGAATTCAGGATCACAGCGTTTTAACCGCAGAACCGTCAATCTGGTTGCATAAACTCCTGTGGTCACTTCACTTTCTCTTGTCCTGATTTTTCTCATCTTTAAGATGAAAGTATCAGTGCCTTTCAAGCTTTCCCCGAAAGTTCTAGGAGGTCTTTGTGGTAGGCTGAATATTGGTCTTCCAAACATGCCCATGTCCTAATTCCTGGAAACTATGCGCATGTCACGTGACATAACAAAAGGACTTTACATATGTAGTTAAGGTTAGGAACCGGAATGTAAAGGGAGGAGCCTGCATTATCCAGGTGGGCCAAATCAGTCGCCTGAGCCCTCAAAAGCTCTTTTAGCTAGAGCCGCAGAGACAAGTGGGATGTCACAGAAAAAGAAGCCAGCAAGATTCCAACTCAGAGAAGAGCTTGGCCTGCCTTGACTGGAGTGAGGTCAGGGCTTCGTGGAAAACCATGGCAAAGAATGCAGAACGGCTTGTGGAAGTAAAACAAGCCCTTGCCTGACATTTGACGAGGGAAGAGGGACCCCAGTTCCACCCATGAAGAGAGGGTTATTCCAGCAAGGACTTGAATGAGTCTGAAAGCAGATTCTTCTCAGAACCTTCTGATAAAAGCCCAGTTGCCCAACACCTTGGTTTCTGTCTTACGAAGCTCAGAGCTTCTGACCTACATAATTGTGCGATAATCTGTAAGGGTCGTTGTGGTAAGTCACCGTATTTGTGGCTATTTGCTATGATGACGACAGAAAGCTAACACAGTATCCAAAAGCAATCACTGCACACAGGAATGTTTTTGAAATCTCATGCACTATCCAAAACAAACCATGTGAATGTTGCATAAAGCATAATATAAAACAGCGTGGTTTAGCCCCACAATAATGTTTCAAATTCCCGCTGATTAAAACAAAACATATTTGTTGTATATCATCACTTAAAATTTCAAACTTAAAGTTTCAAAAATTCTGTACCTTAGAGTAACCCAGGCACCTCACTGTACTAGATAGGGCGACAAATTCCAGTTTGAGAAATAAACAATCAGGTGGCCTTCAAATTCTCTCACGGTGCTTTTAATGTAATTGTATGAAACTAATACTAAAATAGGTATAAGTTGAAGGACACGTATAAATATGATATGGTTTATTTACAACAGAGAGCAGGACATGGGACACTATAATTTCAGGATAAGTGGCCAAATAACAAAGGAATTTACATTTATGGCCCACTTGCAAGCAATGTTTAGCTCTGCCGAGTATCTTAGCTACATGGAAGCTGTATTTCTCCAGATTATCTGATCTGAATTATACCCAGACCCAGCCAAGTCAAACTGAGAATATTATTTAATGCAAGAGAGAATGGCAATAGTGTAACCAAGGTACACATTATGCTCCTGGGCTACAAATTGTAGCAGATTTTGTTTTAATGCGTTATTAAATAAAAACCCAGGAATATGTAGGCTTCATGGCACCAAAACTATTGTGTGGTTGCAACCATAGCTATAACTGTCCATCTGCGGTATGGGAGAAAGAAGGTTAGTATAAAATGGAAAAAGGCAGGTAAAGTAGAGCAGGTATAAATAATGATTTGACCTGGAAATGCAAGTTACCATAGTAAATGATTTGGAGCAGTTCTTAATATGTTTAGATCAATTTAAGAGGGACAAATATCCGGGTAAGTAGGATTTGATATTAACAAAGAAGTGTCACTTCTTTACAAGTGAGTATGGGAGGCAGGAGATTATGCACGTGTCTTTATTAGCAAGAGGGGTATTATTTACTCATATCAGAACTCCGACACATACATGTCTTTTTTAAAATGGAAACATACTAGACAATTAGCTTCAGGTGTACAACACAGTGAATCAACAAATCTATACAATGCTCACCATAAGTGTAGCTATCATCTGTCACCATATGATGTTATTATAATACCATTGACTGTATTCCCTATTCTGTACCTTTCATCCCGGTGACTTTTCATTCCATAACTGCAAGCCTTTACCTCCTACCCCCTTAACCCATTTTGCCCATACCCTCATCTTTTCCCCTCTGGCAACCATTAATTTATTCTCTGTATTTATAAGTCTGTTTCAGCTTTTTGTTTTGTTTGTTTATCTTGTTTTTTAGATTCCACACATTAGTGAAATCATAAGGTATTTGTCTTTCTCTGTTTGACTTATTTCACTTAGCATAATACCCTCTACATCCATCCATGTTGTAGCAAATGGCACAATCTCACCCTTTCTATGCCTAAATAATACTTAGTTATGTTTATTATATATTCATTCATCCACTGATGGACACTTGAGTTGCTTCCATATATTGATTATTATGAATACTGCTGAAATAAACATAGGGGTGCATGTATCTTCCTGAATTATTGCTTTTGTTTTCTTTGGGTAAATACCCAGCAGTGGAATTACTGGATTGCATGGTATTTCTATTTTTAATTTTTTGAGGGAACTCCTTATTGTTTTCTACAATGTCTGTACCAATTTATATTCCCATTAACAGTGCATGAAGGTTCCCTTTCCTCCACGTCCTTGCCAACACTTGTTATTTCTTGTCTTTTTTATTCTAGCCATTCTGACAGGTGTAAGATGATATGTCATTGCAGTTTTGATTTGCATTTCCCTGATGATTTGTGATGGCGAGCATCTTTTCATGTGTCTGTTAGTGATCTGTACGTCTTCTTTGGAAAAATGTTTATGTGGGTTGTCTGCCCATGTTTAATCAGATTGGGGTTTTTTGGTGTTGGGTTGTGTAAGTTCTTTGTGCATTTTCGATATTAACCTCTTATTGGATATATCATTTGCAAATATCTTCTCCCATTCAGTAGGTTGCTTTTTTTGTTTTGTTGATGGTTCCTTTGGCTGTGTAAAAGCTTTTTATTTTGATGTAGTTCCAACAGTTTATTTTTGCTTTTGTTTCCCTTGCCTGAGGAGACATATCTAGAAAAATGTTGTGAAGGCTAATGTCAAAGGGATTACTGCCAATGTTTTCTTCTAGAAGTTTTATGGTTTCGGGTCTCACATTTGGGTCTCTCATCCATTTTGAGTTTATTTTTGTATATGTTGTAAGAAAGTGGTCTAGTTTCCTTTTATTTTGCATATAGCTGTTTTCTCAGGCCTTTTACTGAAGAGACTGTCTTTCCCCTGTTGTATATTGTTGGCTCCTTTGACATAGATTAATTGACCATGTCAGTGTGGGTTTATTTCTGGGCTCTCTATTCTGTTCCATTGATCTATGTATCTGCTTTCGTGCCAGTGCCATATTGTTTTGATTCTTATAGCTTTGTAGGATCTCTTTAAATCTAGGATTGTGATACCTCCAGTTTTGTTCTTCTTTCTCAAGACTGATTTGGCTATTTGGGGTCTTTTGTGGTGCCATACAAATTTTAGGATTGTTTATTCTAGTCATGCAAAAAATATTCTTTCTACTTTGGTAGGGATTGCATTGATCTGAAAATTGTGGGTAGTATGGACATTTTAACAATATTAATTCTTAACCCATGAGGATGGTATGTCTTTCTTTTTGTTTACAATACATACATATCTTAAAATCCAGATATAGGTATAAAATATTATTGATTAAAATATGCATCACTACACACATTAGTGATAACTGGATAACTCCCACCAAAACACAGATTATAATAAAGCTATATTTTATAATTAAGTAATTTAAAAATTGTTTTAAGTATATTTATTTATTTTGAGAGAGTGAGAGAGAGCACAACTGGAGGAGGGGCAGAGAGGAGGAGAGACAGAATCCCAAGCAGGCTCTGTGCCATCAGCACATGGACTGATGTGGGGCTCAAACTCACAAACTATTTGATCACGAGGTGAGCCGAGATTAAGACGCTTAACTGACTGTGCCACCCAGGCTCCCCTAAGTAAGTAATTAAAAAGAAAAAAAAGAACAGCTATTAGAAGCCATGAACAACTCAAGACAACTATCTAACTATCCTCTCCTATTTGCAAAAAAATTCCAACTTTTTATGAGTATGCACATACAATAATGTGCAATAATTTGCAACATTACACAAATTATGCAGCAAAAAGATTTCTTAATGTAATTTTGATTCAAGCTTTCAATAAACACTATTATTGTACAAATTTTAGTAACTTTTTAGTTTACTGAATAGCAGATAAGAGTTAGCATATTTTTTAAGAAATCTTTGAAATTGCATTGTATTTTCATTTACCCACATGAACCAGAGAAAGGAATTGTATGTATTGATTTGGTTTCTTTCCCATTAAAAGAATCCTGATTATTAGCCAATTGGTATTTCTTAGGCCACATTTTGAGAATCAGAATATTCAAGAAAACATCAAATAATTATAATTATAGTAGATTTGATAAAAATCAAGGAATTCAAATCATATTCTAAGATATAATATTAATACTTTCTGTTTAACCAAATTTATGAAACTTTTGGATTCTGTATAACTTTCTGTAGCAATTTTCTACAATAACAATACCAATGGCAAGATTCACATGTATCTAATAGAACTAGAGATGCCTGAGAGATTCAGTCCCTTCTAATTTAGTATAGTCTGGCTATCCTGATCTGTTAGTAGAAGAAAATTTGCAATTAATATTGTTTGGTCTTCATGATGAAGATCTCATGTGCAGCACTAGATATGCCAAAAAAAGCTTCTTTTGGTCCTATTTAATCTTACCTCACTGATGAAAACCAATATGCACAATAATAAAAGGAAAAGTTACCATAGTAAAGAATTTCAGGTGTTTAAAGTAAAATTTTCAAAAATTTAGCATGTATCAGTACTTTCTAAAACTAGCTATTGCATCAAAGCTAGAAAACTGGAATTATTAAATAAATAAAAAGAGATGGCCATAATATGTAAATATCATCCAAATCAATCAGAACCAAGTAGAAGTGGGTCTAGAAATCTCAAAAACATAACTGTATGGAATAATTCCCTTCTGAAACACATTAATGGTTATGCAATAAGCTGTCAAAGGGCACCAAGGAATATAAAATTGCTGGGGTGCCTGGGTGGCTCAGTCAGTTAAGTGGCCAACGTCTGCTCAGGTCATGATCTCGCAGTTCATGGGTTCAAGCTCCACGTTGGCTCTGTGCTGACAGCTCAGAGCCTGGAGCCTGCTTCAGATTCTGTGTCTCCCTCTCTCTCTGCCCTTCCCCTACTTGTGCTCTGCCTCTCTCTCAAAAATAAATAAACATTAAAATTTTTTTAAATAAAATTGCCAGTATATATGTGTTGTATACTAATAATTTAATACTATAATATTTTGTTAATAATATGTATAAATCAATAACATAGATACCCTAAGACACATTTCACGGACTCAACCACACAAACTTATGGGTAATGTTCAACCCCGATATTTACAACTGGTAGACCACTAGGAGGGAAAAATGCTTTCATTTATTAATTACTTATCTCCTGGGTTACAAAGCCACTCAGAGAGTATTGAGAGAGCAATTTTGATATTCTTCCTACATATACTATACTATTTAGTAACTTTTAGTTCAGTGCAGATCATGCCAAAGCAGGCAACAAATATACCTCAAGATGCAAATGTGTTCCTGTTCCATAATTCACACTTTTTTTTTGTACATTGCATTGGTGATGTGATACAACTTTTCCCTGGCATTGGCAGTCAAGTCAACCCATTCTGTATATTCAAACAATGTGGTCCCCAAATTACGTCATTCTCCTGATATTCTCATATCATTTACTTTTTCCTTCCTTTTCTCTTCGCAGGTTTCACCACATTTGGCATATTTTCTTGTTCTATTAAACTAGATCTTCAACATCAGTGAGCCTCTTGTTACTCCTTCCTGAAGAATATATTCCCAGAGACTCATCACAAACTCATAATCCCAGTGTCTAAGGGTATACTCAAAGGAACTCATAGATTGAGAACTAAATTGAAAACAGTATCACTTATGTAAATATATTCTATATGCAAAGCTCTATACTCAAAAAAAATTATTAACTCACCAAGCTGAGTTTATCTAACTTGATCCTATTAGCACTTAGACAATCCCACAATCACTTACTCTGATGCCAAAATATATGTAAGTGAAGATCTGGTATTAAGAAAAATCTCCTTTTCACTATCTAGTACTTTTAAATAACATTTTCTTTCCGTCCTCATTAACTGGTGCCATATTTGTTTAGCCAACCATATCAGTGTATACTATGCATAGAACCCTTTTTTTAATTCTTAAGGTTATTTTAGAGTTTGGTTATTATATACCATATAGTACACTTATCTTTAGTATAAAGTTTGGTGACTTTTTATACTTGTATACATAACCTGTGTAACCATCACTTTATCAAGATATAGAATATTTCCGGCATCTCAGAAGGCTTTCTTGTATCCATGCCCGTTGATACTCCCACAATTCTAACTAGTATCTCTATGGTTTATCTCACCGGTTCTTGAATTCCACATGGATATCCTCATGCATTCTTCTCTGCAGAACCTTTAACACATTCTGGTGCAATAATAAGAAGACCAGTGCAATTAAACTTCCCCTTTGCTTTCCTCCCCAGAGCTTCACCTTGGCCTCCAGGAAACCACTCAGTTGTATCCAGCTTTGCAGACATGTTCACCCAGTACTTGATAATACCGCAGTTAATGCAAAGAAGCTTTACCTGTTTCTCACTCTGGGGAAGCCTCTAATTATACCTTTCCAGGAAATAAATTACTTTAGCTTATTGGACTTCACTAGCAGGATTTTTAAAAAGTGACACATTGATCAGAACAGGAAACACTTTTAAAGGGAAGGGAAATTTGGATATAATGTTTCTGTGTACTGGAAATAATGAAGCGTACATCAATTTTCTTGGTGAGGTGAGGGTCGGAGACAAATAGGAGAAAGACCAGTTAAGCCCAAATGAATCACCATTAGTGGGAAAAGAGGGCAGGTAGATCCTAAAGAAGAGATATGCAATGAGTATGGTATTTTGAAAGGAATGAGAAGCAAGAAATTACAATGTCATTAAAATTAAGTGAAAAAGGAGTAATGAGTAGAAAGGGAGGTTGATGAAATAAAGTGCAGTAGAAAAAGCGAGTAGAACGAGGCCGCCGAGGGGGCTGTGAATTTGTCCCGAAGGAATTGACTGTCAGCTTATTGGGGACAGTTGAGGTAGAGAGTCATCATGGCAGCAAAACTGCAATGCACTAAGAAGGCGTTAGTGGGGAGGAAATACAAATATTTGTTTAAACAATACAGTAACAAGTTATGCTTTATTAGGGAGGAACAGGGATTAAATGATAGTTGAAAAAAATATGGTGAACAGTTTCCTATGGAAACAGCAAGGCTGTGCTGAAGCTTACAAAGCTGGAGAGAAAGCATTATGCAGGAAGGGAGAAGTTGGTGGCACCAGTAAGGGAGGGGGAAGCTTTAGCTCCTCCCTCAGAAGGGAAGAAAGGAGAATGCAAGGGAAAGTTTTCAACATTTTCAGTAATGGCAATACAGATGCGAGGAAAAAGAAAGGAGATGGCCATAATGAAAAAGGAAATCACATTTTGATATATTTTGTTACCGCTCCCAAATTAAGGTTTCCCAAAGTTGTTACTTTCAGGGTTAACAAATATTCAACAAATATCTCACAAATATTTCACAAACACTGTGCATCAGACGTTTCCCTACATACATGTCCTGAACATGCATATCCTTGCCTGGAAGAACCATTGTTTAGAAGGCAAAAGTACACAGAGGAAAACAAAGTAAAAATAACATTTATGTGAGTATTCTCATCTATATGATTTCATTTGAATCTCAAAATAACTTTAGTAGTTAGAGAAGATAACTTCAGATGAAGAAACTGAAAATGAAAGAAATAGAGTAAGTGTCAAAACTGCATAGTTAATTGAGACCCAGACCCCAGACTTCTGGGTGTTAGCTGGGGCCATCTCCCTGAAACCTAAAAGTCTGTAGTAGATTTGTCTGTGGATGTGCTTTCTTCACTTGTTCTCTGGCAGCTTGGGCCTTGACTTAGAAGTCAATGGTACCTTCACCAATTCCATTTTCTGAACATGTAGTTGGATGATACATGACTATTACATTTCCCAAGGAAAAGGGGATTTGTGGCCATAACACCTTTATGCAAATTCCACCCAAGCAGCTCAGAGTTTTGAAACTTTACATACAAAAAGGTATGGGAAAGGGGTGAGCAGAATATCTTGTAAAAAATCTATTAAGTGGATAATCCAGATATTATGAATGTTACATTTTGTTTTTGTTTTTGTTTTTGTTTTTGTTTTTGTTTTACCATACCTATTGCCAGCTTTGACCTACTTATAAAAGAGAAAAGGGAGTTCAGTTCATCTCTTATCTGATTTGCTGAAATTGATCCTGCCTTCTTTTGTCTTGGTTGTACATACCACTTTTTTCTCTATTTAGGCTCATTTTGAGAGTTTGTCACAACATTTCTCTATGATGGATTTGCCTCTTCTTGCCTTATTGTCTCATATCTATATATGGACTCTAACTATTGATAGGTCATTTTCCTTTTCATTCATTCGTCCAGGAATGAACTGGACAGTTCTATCAATGAAAAAAAACCAGAAATTATTTTGGATCTATACCATGAAATATGGCAATTGTATTACATTATGAAAGAAATATTAGAACAATAGTTGTATCCTAAAAAGATACTTTCTTGCATCATATGGAAGTTATTGTAGTTCCTGCAGTTCATCTTTCCCACATATTTATTTTTATTCTCACACTCTTTCTGTGATGTAGAAAGGTTGAATGTGATCTTCATTTATAGATAAAGAAAGCAAGATAGGAGGAGTGATTTGTTGATAGCCATACTAACAGAGGAAGAAATTTCCACCAAGAGTCCCAGACCAAGTAGAAGGAGGAAAAAAAAAGAAGCAGAGGAAACAAAAGGTCTTCTGACTACAAATTCTATTATTTTTTACATCACAAAAAAATACAGTGGATTGATATCGCAGCCACGATCCAAATTTGTTTAAGTATTCTTCAAAGAGACTGGATGGAATTACCCAGTATAAATGTATATATCCAGTATATACCAGTATATGTGATATGAGATTATCATCTTTCTTATGATAATAAATTTCCATCCAAGAAACAAAACAGATGAACATATGGAAAAAGGGGTAAAAGAGAAGAAAGGTTAACAAACTACAGGAGATTCTTAATGATAGAGAACAAACTGAGGGTTGATGGATGGAGGTGGGTAGGAAATGGGCTAGTTGGGTGATAGGTTTTAAGGCAAAAATTTGTTGTGATGAGCACTGGGTGTTTATGTAAGTGATAAATCACTAAATTCTACTTCTGAAACCAATATTTCCCTCTGTGTTAACTAACTAAAATATTTTAAAAAGACAAAATTAATTTTTTTATAAAGGAAGATAATACTACATAAGATAACTTCAATTCAGGTCTTTCCATGGCAGGACCTTTCCACTGTAATATCTTTCATACCTTTCCCCAGTCCACACTCCATGCTATTCCATCACTTCAACATTTGTTTCAATGTTTAGAACACAGTGGCTCCTCAGCAAAATTCAACTGCTTGACTGCATTTATTTTCCTGCCATTTTCTGTTTACTACCTACTAACTTGAGAGCTTCAGGTCATGGACCTGCATTCCCCTGGCCAGACTGTTAGTGGGATTTTTAACACTAGAGAGGAAATCATTATGCAATACATATTTTTGCCCAATCTTCTAGAAACCTTGAGCCATTGAAGAAAGTAACTAATATGACCTCCTTAGTGATTCCACTCCCTTTGCCATGAATTTTATTAGTGAAAAGATTCTTTAACATGGAAGGAGAGGTAAATATCACTTCATCCAATCCTTTCAGTTTAAAGATGAGGGAATGAAGGTCCAGATAGGTTAAATAATATGTTCAAAGGCATTCAATTTTTTAAATGGTATTTCTTTAATGAGTTTATGTCATTTTTAAAAAATTGAGATATAATTGAAATATAATATTGTGTAAGTTTAAGATGTACAATGTGCTGATGTGATACCTTTATATATTGTGATATGATTACCACTGTACTCTAGCTAACATCTCCATTACATTATATAATTATCAGTTCTTTTTTTGTGGTGAGAACATTTATTTAGTCTCTAAGCAACTTTGAAGTGTACAATTTAATATTGTTAAATATAATCACAAGACAGTACATTAGATCTCAAGAACTTATTCATCTTCTCACAGCAAGTTTGAAACCTCAGTTCCCCTAACCCCTAGTCCCTGCCAACCACCATTCTACTCTCGGTCTCTACAAGTTTAATTGTTTTAGACTCCACATATAAGTGATAACCATGCAATATTTGTCTTTCTCCGTCTGACTTATCTCACTTATCGTAATACCCTCAAGTTGTATCTCTTGTCTTCCCACTAGTGCTATTGAGTTGAGAGTGTTACAGTATGACGATGATAACTAGATTGTAGGTTCAATTTCCTCATCGTAGTCTGCATATCCCCAGGCCCACCTGTACATCTTAAAATCACAAGCTTGACGGAAGTTGGCTTGTGACTCTCAGTGTACAAGTAAAGATAAGTTTATCATCACCAGTGGATGAGAAAAGGCAAGGTACTGCTTGCTGAAAGTGCCATTAAAATTCTGCACAAAGGGCATCATATGTAAAGGTTGAATCTCACATAGAAAAATTGTGCATTGCCTATGTTTGTAACTTACATAGATTATTGGAAATATTAAATGAACCTTATCCTTTCTCCCAACTAAGTAAAAGCATAAGGATGGTAAACTATAAAAAAGGTGTTTTAGAATATATTTACCAAGACTGGATCATGAGCTGAAGGATATGGTCTATAAGGATTGGTGAAGAACATCTCATGGCCTAGAATGAGATAAAAAAAAGTCTATAATTGAAGTGAAAAGCAATTGCCTCAACATTGTGGCATGCGCAGAGTAAACTTCACTTATATTATTCAAACAAGATTGTACTTCATAACCATCTTACGGTCTTAAGTACCTTGCAACACGATCTCTGACACCATGTATGATAATGAGGTATAAGAGGCCTGTATATCTGGGTAATTTCAGAATGTGAAGATATTATGAATGCGAACCTCTGGGTTAGATCAAAATATCTGCACACTAATGAATTTATCTCTAGCAATTCTCAAGATTCATTGAAATGACAGAAAAATATAAAAATAAGAGTGAATCAATAATCATACTAGGAAACTAGGAAACATGCTATCATCAGATTCGATGAACTTCTGGAAATTATAATGCAGATGAAATCTAACTGATGGTAAAACCAAACAATGCTGAAGAACCAGAGATAAACACAGAATAAAAAGTTAATTTTCCCACAGAACCCAAGATTCCAAACCATAAAAGAGTATCTCCTGTATTAAAAAGAAAAAAGGTTACAATCAGAAAGATGCAATTAGAATTATTCTTGAACATTAGAAATGTGCATATCACAACTTGTAAACAAAACAATAAAGGGGCTGACTTTTTTCCACTAGGAAAATGTTAGCAATCTGGAATATCAATCTGGATATTCCCAAAATGTAGGACAAAAAGACTAAAATAAATTTATGGAAGAAAAGTAAGGGAAAATACTAACCAAAAATAATTTATTTTCAGAATCAGAAACATGAAAAGGTAGAGTAAAAAATATAGTCAAGGAAATGATAGAAGCATATTTCCCTGAACTTCAAAAAGATGATTTATCAATTAGAAAAGAGGCTTTGAATGTTTTAGAGGAATAAAGATGGAACCATTTAAAAATCTATCAACACCAGTAGTAAAGAGAAAATATCATGAATTTCAAAGGAAAAAAGAGAAGTTACCTGCAAGGAATAAAAAAAGACTTTTATGTGCCTTCTCATTTATGTATGGAAAATAATAGAGCACTGCTTAAAAATCCTGAGAGGACAGTTGTCAAACACAAATTTCTGTATTCAAAAAAAAACTATCATTCAAATATAAGGTAAAAAAGCATTTTAAGGAATAATAAATCTCAGGAACCCTCTGTAATTCTCAAGAATGTCCTTCAGCTAAGTGAAAATTAAATTCTAGAAAGTAGAAATCTAAGATATAAAACACATAATGAGCAAAGATACTGAAACTTGTAGTAAACTATTGATAATATGGTGGCGGATATGATTTATTAGACAAAGATGCATAGAACAGATGAGGTATAATAGTAAGAAAAGCCACTGAAAGAAAATTCAGTCTGATTTCAACAAAATGGTTTGATGATGGAAAATATGAGAGGAAAATATTGAATTACAACACAGATCCTATGTGGCTAAAAGAAAAGACTACTAATGCTGGTCATTTTCTGAACTTTAATGGAAAATTCTGCTTAAACATTAAAATTTTTATTGCAATTAGTTGTGTCAGTTGAGAAAGAGCCTAGACAGTGCTGTGGTAATAAAACCCAATGTCAGTGGCTTAAGCGTGATAATAGTCACTCAAGAACCCAGGCTGACCAAGCCTGCATCATCCCCGAAGCCATCACCTCAAGATGAGATACTGAGGGTTCACTCTGCAGAGAAAGAGAACATGGAGGGAGAAAGGAGAGAGGGAAAGCGTGGGAAACCAAGTACTGGCTCTAAATGTTACAGTACGTAAGTCACATAGCTCTGCTCACCCTCAAAAAGGTGAGGAGGTGTACTCCTACCTGTATTGGTAACCACTAATAATGTCTACCATAATAGACTAGAAATTAAGGATGGAACCTCCCAAACTCTATACAAAATATAATGCAAAAATGTCATGAATCTAGTAAAAATCTGGAAAGAAAAAGAAAAAGAACAACAACACAGAAAATATGTAATCTGTTGTTAGAAATAATGCCCAATATATCAATGATCATATGAATGTGAATGCCCCCAAATGAAGAGAAAAAACTGATTGGTTACTGAATAATTAAAGAAAAGTCAGTCGCGTTTTGTTCCTGAGAGGTCCAGGTAAAACGACACCAAAAGTTGAAAATGAACTGATGACAAAAATAATAGAAGTATGTTAAAATAGAAAGAGGAAGAGGAGGAGGAAAAGGAAGAGAGAGCAGGCATGGTAATATTTGACACCAGACAATTTGAAAGGCATGGCAGAACAAACTAAAGGGAGCAGAGAGGATTCACACTGATTAGAGGTAAGAATCCAGCAAGACTCTATAAGGAGTTAGAATTTTTAATACACCATAAAGCAAATAATCAAACCATATGAAGCAAACCAAGTAGAATTTGGCATGATTAAAACCAAACAGAACTCAAGGACACATATATAGTAATAATATAGAGGATTTGGGTGACAGAATGCCTGATGTGCATATGTCTGAATGGATGCATATAATGTTTCATGTTAATACTCCGGAAAATGTATAGACTTCACTATTTTCCTTCTAGGAAGGGCAAAATAATTAAAAAGGAAAAAAAGCCATACTATTAGAGAAATTTCAGTAACTTCCCATGTCCAAAGAAATGGAAGCTAGGAATAATGTTAAAGGTGGCACTATGCTTTTTATGATGTGTCTTAACCTCCATTCTGTCAATCAAATAGATTGACATGAGATTGACATGAGATTGACATCCCAACTCCATGTATTTGCATATTCTCATTGTAATTTTTAAAATATTGAATATTTGGAGACAATTCTTGTTTAATCTATATAAGGGTTTTTAAAACATTATTAATGTATTACTCTTATTTGGGAGATACCAATTAACAAGTCCACTAGCTTTTATATGTAGATGTATTTCATTATTTTACTAGTCAATTAGTTTTACTATATTCAGAAGACACAGAATTCCAGATAATTATCACCATCACATTATTTCCTAAATTACAACTTTTGTTTTAAAATCTAAGTTCACTGCTCAAGGTATGTCAAAAATGAACTGACAAGGCCAAAAATAAAAATGCCTACAGGACAAGACAGGTGAGTGACGCAGGTCAGCTCTAAGACAGTACAGTGGTAAGGACTCTGGAAAACTGAATGCGGGCATCTAGTCTTAGAGGGAAGGGCGACCATTTCTCAGCTCCAGCCAATTGTCACCATGTAAAAATCAGGCCCATGTGGCCACATTTTCTAATATACCAAGAGAAGCTGGAAGTCAGAATTTCTATGTAAAATTAATGTGGTAAAAAAATTGATACAATTTTTCAAATGCTATACAAGGAAAAAAGTGCAGAGGGTCTAGATTGAGCCTATAGGCTGCCAGTTTGAAACCTGGCAGTTCTGGGTATATAGATAGACATGTTTATCTCCAGGCAATCACAGGCTTGAGCTGACAATTAGTACAGAGAATTCAGGATAGAAGGGTCACTGCAATAAACTTTTAAGTAGTTAAACTGCTTGACTGTTACTTTATTCCCTCTCATTCTCCACGACTGACAGAGTAGTATTTTGAAAACTCAAATTTCACTAAGTCACTCCTATCTATAAGCTTGCAATGGTTTCCTACTACCGTAGGAGCAAAGACCAACACTGTTAGCAAAACCCATGGTTTTTATGGTCCACACTCTGCCTACTGACCTGGCCTCATCTCTGACCTTGCTATCTCTAGTTTAGTGTGTTCAACCTCACTGGCTCCTTCTGGTTTACCAGATATTTTCTCCCTTCCACATAATATTATACTTAGAAGCATCTTCTAATTGCCACCCTATCCCTCTAACACTCATCCCCCCCCAGTTAACACCCATTTATCATTTACCTCATAGCTCAAACATCATTCCTCAGAAAACTCTTCCTTGATACTCCCATACTGATACCCCATTATTTGCTTTCACACATCTGTGAGAGCACTTATTATACTTTGAATTTAATAATCTCTCCCATTAGCCTGTAAGCACTGGAACATAAGGAATGTGTCTATTTTGTTCGCCATGACCAACCCAGCACCTAGCACAGTGTCTAGTAAATAGAGGGCCTGTACAAAATGATTACTAAATGAAAGAGCAATTGAGCTGTAATGAGAAACTATGGTTTTTATTAGCTTTTATAGATCAAGCATGATTTTGGCCTCTATATCTGCAATGAAACACTTAAAGACAAAAGAGAATATTAAGGGAAAAAAGTAAAAATGGTATTTGGATACAAGGACAGATATCCTTTTGGTGAGTTTCTTACCTTTGGGAACATTTTATTAGATGTTATAAACAAGGGTTACAAACAGGGAAATTTTTCTAGGGAGATGAATTTGAATTAATATAGAAATAAACTTAAGATGAAGAGTGTCGTGTTTTCACAGTTAATAATAAATATATCATTCAACATATAACAATAGATTTTAAAAAGAAATGAACATCCTGCAGCATTAATGGCATTATTTGTTAAGAACAGTATTCATTTATTTTGCACTAAGCCTCCTTCCAGGATGCCCTAATGGACCATGAAGCAGTAAACATTTAGACTTGAATAAGCGCTCTCCCCTCTATCTGACTCTTTAATTCCTTTATCCTTTTCTGTGCTTGAGTCTGACACTTTATTCACTTTCTCATTTGAACACCTCCATCCATCAAGTTTGGGGAACCCATTCTTTCTCTTCCTTGAGGACTTTATATGAAGAATCACACTTAGTTCTACTTACAGGCACGCTCAGAGGGTAAAAACATGGACTCTTTATGCTCCGGTTGGAGAAGAAAGCAGGCACTTGATGGATATCAGCAGCAATTTTCCAATGAGAATAATATTCTTGATACTTTAGAAATGAAGCTTTCAGAAGCTGATTCTCTAGGTTTCACCAACTTGCTACTCCTTTATAAAAACAGAGTTTTAAGATCTTTGCTATTGTGTTATGTATTATGAACACTGATATTTCAAACATTAAAATGCCGCTTGCGATCTTGTTTGTACTTTGCTATCTTCAGCATGTAGCTCTATGGCCTCTTATGATTTAGAAAAATCAGATCATTGTGTACTTTATTCTGTTAAATAGATTGAAAGCCTTCAAGTTGAAACCTTAGGAAGTTATTCTCCTTCCTAATAGGAGACTTAATAGAAGGAGGCGAGAAGTATGGGAAAACTGTCAGCTCTATTGATGGTCTTTAATTCATACCTGTAGGTTCCAGGTTAAGTTTTGATGATAGCCCCTTATAACTGGAGTATAACTAAAATCATATCCTATTCAGAAGGCCTATATAGACATTGAGAAAGAGTTTACTAAACTCTTGCTATCTCTTTCAAAGAATGATTGTGAAGAAAAATTGTCTTTAGAGTTTTCACTGGTACTTTGAAAGTTCTTTTTATCTTATAAAAGATATTCTGAAGAATCAATAAGTAATGTGTAGGTACCAGATATTAACAAAAAAATAATCATCACATTTCAGTATTATACCATGGACACCAACTTTAGATTGCTTTTTCAGTGAAAGTGAAAGATAAGCATGACCCACCCAGTGCTTTCTCGGGTACAACTTGTAACATGTGAACATCACCTAGACAGCATGAAAGGCTGTGATTAGGGATCATGCAACAAAATAGAGGACTCTAGAGGAATTGAACCTATGGTTTTGATCTCATCTCCACATTTATTCTTGACCCAAACTGTTGATCACCATTGGAATGGACCATCTGCTTGCCTCTTACCAGTTGAAATAGTGAATTTAACCCTGAATCGTGCAAGGTCTTTTTTTCCAGTTACCAAATTATTTATGCTGAGACTCTCCAGTACTGGAAACTGCTATCAGCTCCTTTCCAGCAACCAAATGGAGTGGTCTCAACACCACTTGACATTAATAAAGGAGAGAGGGAAGCATCTGAAGCAGTAGAATGCCATCAATGCCAAATTTTCAATGAATTTTGCAAACAGACCAACAAAAGATTGAGCTCTTGTATCTCCCACTCCATGCAATTATGCTACAGATGGAGAAGTTGAGGCAACATGAATCTACTCTCATTGACATTGCCCACATCAGTGGGACAAACATCAGGAAGTTCTCAGGCACACAGACACTGACGTCCACCCAAGTTTCTGCCTCACCCCTCCACGTAAGCTGGCTTCCAGTTGTACATACCTCAGGTCCATATTAGGCCCTTACTTTTCTTTGTGCAATTATCCCTTTACTGCAAATCACTACAACCAGATTTTACTAAGAGGAGCTAAGGTAAAACCCGACTGACTGATCTTTTTTTTTTTAATTTTTAGTTTTACTGTCTTTACTAACCCTAGTTTATGTCCAGAAACTGACTTCACTTCAGATCACTTATTTCTAAACTGTGATGAGATCTTTTTTTTTTTTTTTTAATTTTTTTTTTTCAACGTTTATTTATTTTTGGGACAGAGAGAGACAGAGCATGAACGGGGGAGGGGCAGAGAGAGAGAGAGACACAGAATCGGAAACAGGCTCCAGGCTCCGAGCCATCAGCCCAGAGCCCGACGCGGGGCTCGAACTCACGGACCGCGAGATCGTGACCTGGCTGAAGTCGGATGCTTAACCGACTGCGCCACCCAGGCGCCCCTGATGAGATCTTTTTGTTAACTTTACGTTACTACATTTCAGAAATAGGAATCAAATATTTATATTATCTTATTCTAAGCTGGGACCAAAGGCTTCTGTGATGAATACCTGGCAATATTTTTATACATTAAACTTCTGGTCCCAGTTAATTTTATAGCTACCGCACAGTCATAGATACATATATTTTATTTTATTTTATTTTATTTTATTTTATTTTATTTTATTTTACTTTACTTTACTTTACTTTACTTTACTTTACTTTATTTTATTTTATTTTATTTTATTTTATTTTATTTTATTTTATTGAAAGAAGATTTGAAACCAGATTTTTAAATTTTGTCTCCATTATTGAAAATGCTGATTGCCATTTCTCCTTATTCTGACGCCTATCTGGTCTTAGAGTGCATTAAGTTCTATTTGCAGCTGGGGCACCTGGGTGGCTCAGTCAGTTAAGCATCGGACTTCAGCTCAGGTCGTGATCTCGCGGTTTGTGGGTTCGAGTCCCACATCGAACTCCACGTTGACAGTGCAGAGCTTGCTTGGGATTCTCTCTCTCTGCCTCTCTCTGTTCCTCTCCGACTCGTGCTTTCTCTGTCTCTCAAAATAAATAAATTTAAAAAAAATAAATTCTACTTGCATTTCATTCTACTGGTACATTATGCTTTGAGGACTAATTATCGATCCCTGCATGATTAAGATAATATTCAAAGACAAAAGTAAAGAAGAAATGTATTTAATGATGGACAGACCACATCCTGCAGCTAGATCATAAATTAATATGACTGGTCACAATGGAAAATGGGCACAGGAGTATAAATATCTCAGTAATACTAATACCTATTACTGGGAAGCCAGTCTTAAGCTCAGGGCATACAGATGATAGATCAGTTGCACCACCTTTGTATTCAAAGTACACCACACTTCATTAGTTGACAATCTACAACATTAGCTGTAGCTTCAGAATCAATCATGCTAATGTTGATATATAGCTGGATATGTATCGCAAATTTCTGCCTAGGAATCTCTTATTCTTACATGCTGTCTGCAGAGCCAAGTTTCGGAACTAGTTGCCATCCATCCACCCTTTTTTTATTTTTTTAAAGGAGCAATTCATTATGATAAAATTTATTGTACCATTTAGGGGGAAAGTTTCTGAAACACAGAAAGTAGAACAAACTTGGGTTTCCTACCTTTGAGTTCATACAATTAGTCCAGAAACTGGATCTCAAATGGCAGAAGACAATTTTCATGGTTTAAAAGAGAAGACTGTAAATACAGTTTATCATGTTCTTATAATTCTTTCAGAAACATGTGAGGAAACGTGAGGACCACTGTGAATCGAACAATAATCATAAAATTAGGAACAAAAGAATCAGACAGAACAAAGCCTTTTTTTTTCTTTTTTCTCCTTTCTTTTTTAGGATTCTAAATCACATACAAAACATTTGTTCTGCTCCAGCTCTTTGTGAACTAATTGGCTCTCCTGGAGGGATAGGTAATTGTACCTGACTACACAAGCTGTCCCGAAGCTCCCTTGGAAAGCTCCAGTAAGCTTCTAGTGTTAGCAGCCATCAAGGATTTCACAGGTCAGGCATCGGATCGATACAGCTAAAAGCAGCAGGGACTGTAATGTCGACAGCAGGTTTCAGAAAGCGCTGCAAGTGCCAGTTTGTTCCTCTTCATGCAGAAGCTCAAGACAGCTTAATTAACCCTTGGAAAATACAATTTATCCAGAGGCTCGGCAGGTCCCTACCAGGCCTTATTGGTGAACTGATAGGAGAGATACTATAGCTGGCAGCGCTGAATTCCCATTTCCCCCTTTAATGCTGTTTCAGTTAGGATGCAAAGAAAACATGATTTTTGGTGGATGTGTTCATCCCGTCCTGAAGAGCATGTGATAGGAGGCAGCTTTAGAGGGGGGTTCGTTAGAACTCACATGTGACTTCAGCAGGAGCAAGGCCGAGCCTGGGCATTGATCATCCGAGTCCTGGGGTGAGGAATTGGGGTGTGTGTGTGCACGTGTGAATTGGATATGTGTGTGTGTATGTGAGTTAGGACGGTGCGTGTATGTGTGCATATGTGTGTGAGTGTAGTGGCGGGGACGGGGGGAGAAAAAAAGCAAAGGCATTTTTTCACTTTTTCCCTGATGTAAATGCTTCTGTATCCTCATTTAAAAATATCCATCCCCTTGTTAGTTGTCTATTTTTCATGTCTGTAATATCACACAACCAAGAAAAGCGCAGATCTGAATTTTTTTACATCCCCCAAATACTTCTTTTGGGAAGACAAAACACCTGCTAGGGGTAAAAATCAGGAAGAAGTTGTTTTGCCATGTTCTGCCCAAACTCTCATCTCTACTGTTGCCCATCGTGCTATGGGCCTTGTCTCCTACTATTTCCATCTTAAGGCAAGCTGCTGAAGAGATGTAAATGCAGCTAGCCAGACACAGAAAATATTTAAAGTTAGTGGGGCTTGAGGAATTGTGGCCACATGAATGGTCTGGTGCGCTCACGCAAACTGATTGTATCTACTTGTATTTGCATTCACATTCACATTAGCCACATTTTTAATTTGTATCATTTCAGTTAATTCATATAAAAGTATTTTCCTAGGTTCATATCTATGGTCATTAGTGAGAGTTCACGGCATTCTGGTTCCAGAACAGTGAACTCTCGCATGGATGCCGACTGGATAGATACCGTCTCCTTTCTGCTGGCTCATTTCCATTTATGATCAGAAGCAACGTAGATTGAAGTGGAAGAAATAAAATTAAATACAGATTAAATGTGCATAGACTGATGGTATATTTTAGACCAGGCCACGATCTCTTTAAAAGAATTTACAACAAATGTAATACACACAGAATAAAAATAATCACATCAGTTGACACGTGAAGGCCCTGTCCTCCTCACTCATCACCAGCCTTTCTCTGGAGAGGTGCAACATGTAACCATTTCTGTTACTGGCTCTACTTTTGGATATTGGCATGCATTTATTCAATAAATGCGTACTAAGCTGTCCCTATGTTGCAGGTAGCATTTTAGATGAAAAAGCCAGACAAAACAAAACAAAATCACAACAAAAAAAATCCCAAAAACTATGTCAAAGAATTTACTTACTAATATAAGTAGACTAAACACAACCAAACAAAAACATATATATAATAGCTTGGGAAGTATCTATAAAGAAACACCGAGCAGGGTAAAAATATAGAGTTGAGTTTCTATCATTATTCCTCCTAGCATAGCCAGGGAAAGTTGCTCTAAAAAGGTGACATTTGAGTGAAATTGGAAAGAAAACAGTAGTTTTCCATGTAGATATATGGAGAAAGAGCAAAAGCAGCATGTACAAAGGCCCTGGGGTCGGAGCATGCCTGTCCCAAACAACAGATAAGCAAGGAGGGCTTTGTAGTCACAGCAAATTTTGTGGGGAGGAATAAGACATGATATTAAGTCATAGCCATAGTCGCGGGGCAGATCATGTAAGGCCTTATAGGTCTTTCCAAAGGTCACATAGTGAGTAAGTATTGAGTAAGGATTTGTACACAAGAATAACTGTTTGTTCCTAACCACCATACTGTACTGATCCCTTTAAACTAGAGTTTTTATTTTCACACATGATTTATGGTCATCTTTGTTCTCTCCCTTCTGTATCATTCTCTGCCCCACTTACTCTGATTAATCAAGAACTGACTTCAATTCCAAATTACCAGACTTATTAACTGATCAGCAAGGATGGCTTTATCTCTGCCTGAAAACAAACACCAGTGCTCTCGAGTTGCATGTAGAGAGGGGTGACAGAGGCTTTATCACGAATTACATGTATGAGACTTCCAAAAGGCTGAGTACATACCCAATTTTTGACTAGTGACACAGGAAGGACCACAGAGATTAACCGGTCAACTCTCTTCATTCTATAGACAAAAAAAAAAAGGAAGGTCAGGAGTTGTTAACAGTTTCCTGTTCAAAATCAGAGAAGTCAATTGCCAGGGAGATGGTCAGGAATGGAGGAACTACAGTATTCTACCTCAGTGTCCAGCATGGCCCCCTTTCACTTATTCTCTTCCTGACCAGCTCTGCCCCGTTACCCTCCTCCAACCTCCATTTCTGGTATCCTGTTAGGCACATTATGAGTTTTTACAAATTCTGAAGGCTGGATGTAAGAAAAAGGAG
Organism: Lynx canadensis; assembly: GCF_007474595.2. NCBI lineage: Eukaryota > Metazoa > Chordata > Mammalia > Carnivora > Felidae > Lynx > Lynx canadensis. Next base: position 75,729,712 of record NC_044305.1, read on the forward strand.
CAATGAAACCCCTAAACCTTATCTTCATTCTACTGTCATTCTTGTCTTCTGCAACTATTTCACTGGAGCAGGTAGCAAACAAAAGGATAATTTGCACGTGAGAATTCCACTTGACTTTTAAGCCTTGTGCTGTGAAGTTCAACAAAATGGCTGGAAAGCCAACGGGAGGGAAGGTGAGGCAGTGTAGGGTTGGAGGCACAGCACTAATCAGGTGACCTGTTTGCCAAATGATTTTGAGCAAGTCACTTACCCATGCTAAGCCTCAGATTCCTCATGTGCAAATTGAGAGTTTGAACAGATAATTTCAAAGTCCCTGTCAGCATTAGAGGTTTTAGATTCATGTCATCAAAGGACCAGCACCTAGCTGTCAAAACTTGTCCCCAAAAGCCACATACCATTCCTTTACTGTCGAGATTTCTATACATTTCATACAGCCACCATTCAAATTATGGCATGCAGTCCCAATTAGCACTTTATTAAAGCTCAGCTCATGTGTCTGTAGTCCATTTTTCAAGATGACTTAAAAGAAATCAGAATTTGTGTGCTATTCATTCTCTCTCAAAAGCGTATTTTCAAGATGCATTTAGGCGATAGTGCTTTCTCAAAGCATAATTGTATCCTAATGTAAAAACTGCAAATATATTTCTTTTTCCATGTTTGGCAAATCCTTAAATGACCTCACATTTTAGCATCATTATATAATACAGCAAGGAAGATGCATCTTATTTGAACTTACACACATAAATAGGATTTTAAAAAATTCTTGACACATTACCGTATGCTGCATGCTTTTTATGGATTATGAAAGAACAGAAGACTAATATACTAGCTAAAGTTTGAGAATTTCTCAACATTATCTGAATTTCTATGGTATCTATTCCATTTCATCACACATTCAAATGTCAGTCCCGTTAACAGCGTCCTCAAAGTATTTATATGTTGACTGCATTTGAACAAGATTTTTTTATATTTTCATTTTACAACCAATCAATGCTAATATGTCTGAATCACAAAGATGAGAGAATGTCAGATTTATTGACAGATGTTGCATATTCACATTATAGTTATTGCAATGTTTTTACGATCAAACTGGAAATAACAGAATTAGCAAATACATCTGTTTGTTTAATGACATTCCCAATATAGCTTTTGTACCCTGAGAACTTTTTAAAATATCATGATACCATTTAAAATAGCCACCCCTGTCTTTCTTCAGGTTTTACCTGCCTTCATTTTTCTTCAGAAGCTTATTACTACCTGAAATTAAGCTGTAAATATATATTTATCCTCGTTAACTATCACAGAATGGGAATTCCGTGAATGTGGAAAGCTTGACTGTCTACTCACTGTATCTCCAGTACCTACAAAAGTGCTGAGCACATAGTAGGTGCAAAGTACATATTTATTTAATAAAAAATGAATTTTGAACTATTTATATGTGCTTGTAAACACATAAACTAAATACTAAGTTGATACATAATGCATATCCCCGATTATTGGCATATAATATATTTTCAACAGTAAGATATCTCTAAAGCTGATAATTATACTAATATAATAACTACACAAGGATGAGATCTGATATTTGCAAAGTCATCTTAAAGAGATTGGAGACCTCCACAGCTAAGAGGGAGACCTGAAGATACTCATTTTCTCAGCCTCATTCTAAAAATACTTTAATGGGGAAATAAATAGCTAAATCTTTTAATAATAACACAGCCAAAGAAAATGATATATGAAGAGAACAGGAGTGGAAGGCACTAGAAGTATAGAAAAATTGGATATTTCAAAGTTGGTAATGTACCAGTCAACAATGCATGGAACCAGAACATTTGGGGGCACTAAGAAGTAATATGAGTAAGATGTTTCTTCCAAGCTCCCTCACTACCGTCCTCCTTTGCTCTGATTCTAACCTTATAGAGCAGTCCTTTGATTTAGAACTGGCTTCTCGATGAAGGGGCAGGGGTCTTCCTTGCTTAGCAAATACTAGCATTACTCTCTCCAGAAAGAATATCTCTGATAATAAATTAATGTCTCTGGTTTAGACATGACCTTCAATGGTGTAATTCACCCAGACTAACCCACTCTCAGTATATGACAACATCCATTTCACGAGATTCTAAGGCTGAGATCCAGACTTTGGATTGAGGTAATCCAACATAGTGTCAAAACTGTGACAGCTGGACTTCAGCTGGCCATACCCCTACTAACAATTATGAACAGATTCATTAATTTCATTAATGTAAATTACATTTTAATATATGCACTGTAGTTACACAATACTTTATATCCCTACCAAGGCCTTTGATTTTTCATTCCTTTTTACCTACTTCCAAGTTATTTTGAGTTAAGGCAATGGACATACATTCAGCATCTTCAAAAACTCCATCAGAGAGCAACTCCAGCCTCACAGAGGAGAGCAAGGAATAAACCTGTTACCACCCCATAGATACCAAAAATATACAACAAAACTTACTGCATCACAAGATGCTTTATTACTCAGCAAACAAAAAGTGTATCATCATGGTACCATGGGTTCCCTTTATCCGTCAAGTGTTGTGGGCATTAATGACGGACCAGATGGGTTGGGTTGCAGCCAAGGACTATAATAAGGTCAACAGCTCAACACATTTTATAGCAAGCAGCAAATAAGCTAGTGGTGACAGTGGTCACCTTGACCAACTTAGTTTCCCTACATACCCCTCTATATCATTTGTTCAGTATTGTGACACAGAGATAAGGAGTAGTAAGTATACAGGTAACAAATTGTATGGAAAGCGGTTGCACCTTCTAACGACTGCCTTCTGATTTGGTTCACTTGGCGTAAGTCCAGTTCTAAAATTAAAATGTTCTCATCTAAACAATATCATTACCTATGGGTTTTTCATGGTGACAAATTCCACAGAATTCTGGAAGTTACTTTCTCGATTATCTAATCAAATAACTATAGAAAGGAAATATACAAAAGTTTGTCAGAGAAAATAAAGAAGAGTAATCAAGGTTGAATAGTTCTTGAGACAAAAAGAGATAAAATAATAACACAAGAACAATAGTTATCAATTCTGTGGAATTTTTTTATTGAAGTATAGTTGACACACAATGTTTTATTAGTTTCAGGTGTGTAGCACAGTGATTCAATGAGTCTATACATTATGCTCTGCTCACCATGTGTAGCGACCATCTGTCACCGTACAATTTATGGAATCATTTTGAATTATTTTAAGACAAAGTTACTAGTTTATGAGGATTTCCTATTATAAACTTTAAAAAAATTTGACATTTATTTATTTTTGAGGGACAGAGCATGAGCAGGGGAGGGGCAGAGAGAGAAGGAGACACAGAATCCGAAGCAGGCTCCAGGCTCTGAACTGTCAGCACAGAGCCAAATGCGGGGCTCGAACCCATGAACCGTGATATCATGACCTGGGCCAAAGTTGGACGCTCAACCGACTGAGCCACCCAGGTGCCCCTAATGTAAACTTTATATTAAACAAATAGAAATACTTATTCTAGTTAGGAACAGGATTGAGGTTTAGGATATTCAGAATAAATGTTCCCTAACTCATTATTTATAATATATACAAAATGGAAAACTCACTTAGATATCATAATTAAACATTTGAAATTTTTTAATATAACTGAGGAATACCAGGATAGCAAATGTGAAAAATAGAACATATTCCAAGTTGGAATAACTGAGTTTTTACTTCCTTATTTATTAATATATTTTAAAAAATGTAAACCAATCTCAAATAGTTACCAATTGAAAGTGCCTATATTTGGACATCATATACATACCCCCCTTATTAAGAGAAAATTATCAATTTTAAATACAGGAAATGATTAAGTGAAAGTACCAGAAAACCCACCTTCTGAATTTACTTTAAGATGTCAATATCAACATAGTTTTAAATAATTAGAGGATTTATTTTACAAGGAAAATCACATCTTTTGGATATTAAGAAGTTACTCCTTTCGTACACATAGCAGCATTCTGAGATGGTAGCATTATCTTTCCCATAACTAATTGTGTTTTTCATTTATTATGAGTATGATATATCAAGAATCTGAGGGGTGCCTGGCTGGCTCAGTCGGTGGAGCCCGCAACTCTTGATCTTGGGGGCATGAGTTTGAGCCCTATGTAGGGTGTTAGAATTTGCTTTAAAAAAAAAAGAATCAGAAGGGTTACCCAATTTAAGCAATCTTTCTGCAGACCTGCATGGTGCCCAACTACCGGTTTTATGCAGAGTAAGGAGGAGGAATCCTTCTTCAAAGCAGCAAATAGATAAGTATAACTGCTAGGTATTCGTTCCCTGGAAGGAAGTGGTCTAGGAAGTTGCAGGTAACTGAACATTGGTTCCAGAAAGATGTTTCCATTTCTCCCAGAAAAAATATTCCCTAGGACTGGAAAGGCTTTAGTAATGGAGCATGCTCCGTAGTTTGGTCTTTTATTTATCATAAAAGGCAATGGATTACATCATTTTCCTAAGAATTGGTTCCTCTTCAAAAATAGTAAGTTGAGCTGTGAGGACAGTAAAGAAATCCTATCTCACTTCAGGAAAACTGAAAGTCGAAATAGAAAGTTGAGGGCAAAACTAAGATAAGGAATGAGATGCCCAGCAACTTTATCTCCTTCTCCCCTTCAAAAAATAAAAGCTGACTCAATACAAATCTTGTCTCTCCACAATAACATTTTGTACTGATGGCTTCATGAATTCGAGTTTGTTTTCTTTTCTTTTGTTTTCCCCAGCTACTACCTTAGAGGGCCTCTTAGCATTTCTTTAGCAAACAGCCTTTAGTAAACATGTTGAAAAATAAGAGGAAACTAAGGATTTGACCAATAATGGATTAAAAGGGGATAGGAAAAATTCCCCCATTCTGAATGTTCCCTAAGAAGACATTTCTTCATTCAAGAGTGAGCCCAAAACAACAAATACAGGGCTTAAAATGCAACACACGAGAAGAGAAGGAACGTTTCCAGTATGTAAGAGAACATTGTCTCTACACAGTAGAGCCTACCATGATGGGATAAATTATAGATTAAATAGAGATTAAATAATAAATGCATATTGAGAATGAAGAAAATTATAGGAAGAAATTACCCCCAAATAAAACTGCAATAGCCAAGTCTCAGAGGCACTAAAGGAGCCCATGTAAACCTGCAGAAAATTTGAATCACCAGTGTACAGATAGGAAAAGTACTCCTAGTATGCTGAAGGAAGGGAGAATACAATGTCAATCATGTGAGAAAAAAATTTAAAGAAAAGAACAAATATACAAATTATAAATAAATAGGAGGAACAAGAGGAAATCCAAATTTAGTGAATTAATTAAGGTGCGGGAGAAGAAAGCATTTCTCATTTAAAACGTTTTGAATCTAGAAATTGAGGAGGTTTACCATGACTCAGGAAAAATAAATGAAAGAGTTACTTACCTAGACGTGTTTTCGACAAAATGTTTGATTCTTAAGTATGAAGCTAGACTCGTTAAAGAGGAAGACAGCCAAACTGGTCTCAGAAGAAAATAAAATTTGTGGTGTTTTGAGAAGAAACAGTTATGATTCAAAAATTTTATACCTAATCAAGTTGTTGTTATCATGGGAACGTCATTTTAAAATAAGCAGTGTTTCAGAAAATATACCCCACTTTGCACTTTTCACACACACACACACACACACACACACACACACACACAGATTGAAGATTTGCTCCAGGTTATCAGGAGATTAAAAACTGAATAATGAAGAGGAGTGGCAGATCTGACTGTGAGAGAGCACTGATACCGGTTAAAGATCTAGAGATGGTCCAGGACAGAATCGTCCTGTGGGAAAAACATTGATTTTATTGAATGTTAAAAATGTTCCAGGCTTTAAAATGGGTTCCATAGTTGCACAGTTTGGGAAAGTTCTGCATCATGCAACCTCCTATAGATAATTCACAATACTTATGATTATATTAGTCTCTCTAAATATGTGTTTAAACAAGGATATCAGCGTAATTGTGTTTACCTCTGCATTGCTAAGCTACCCTTATGGTAAAAGAGTTCTTTTTGAAGGGCATTTATTAACATACCACAGAACAAAGTGTTTTGAGAGTCACAAATTGGAAAATGCTTGCCTAAATAATTGTGATAAGTGTACCTAAAATAGACAAAAAGGACAAAATTTACAGGGTTGCCCTTTATGAAGGAAAAGAGGGGTCAAGATGACAAAATCAAGATGATGAAAAACAAAGTAGAGAGAGAAACACACACACAGTCTTATCTTCTATTTGATGAAGTCAATATTACTTTGTTTTTTATTTACAAATAAATAAATATATGTTTAAGAAGTGTTGTGAAAGTCAAACACTTGAAAATTTAAGTGAATTTTCCGAATTACAGATCAAGTAGGAAATAAATTGGGAGTTATTATTGCATACACATTATTGACTTAAAAAATAAGACCAGTTTAAGAAATCATGAAACTGAATGTTATTTATATATTCAAATTTTTGGGATAAAGCTAGGGCTACATCAAAAGCAAACTTGCCACGGGAATCTACCCCCAAAATGAAGAGCACACTGTACACGTTGCATGTTAGCCAATTTGACAATAAATTATATTTAAAAAATTATTAAAAAATTATTAAAAATTTGACAATAAATTATATAAAAAATTATAAAAAATTATTTAAAAATATATTTTAAAAAATATATCTCTTACTAAAGAGAAAAACATTCAATTAAACTTATATGTCAAGAAATTAGAAAGAACACTTCTAGGAGTCCTAAGGAAATCAAGACAAAGGAAATAATAAATATTAAGTAAAAGATACATGAAATGTGAAACAGGAAAACTGAGGAAGTTACCAAAACAAAAGCACTTTAAAAGAATCTTACTGACCCATAGGTCTGAATATGTTACAATTTCAGTTTATTCCTTACCTATTTTCTTTATAGTCTGTAGTCAAAGTCCAGAATCTCAGGTTTATTTGAGTGTGGGATAGAAGATGGAACAATTCCAAATGGAAAAGGGCATATGCAATGCATATATACACTTATATACATCTATACAAAATGTATCTATATGTATACATATGTGCATATGTATATATTTTCATACCAAAGTATGTTTCTTTATGAAAATGTGGGTATTTCTTTACAATGAGAAATTTTTGAAATGAATTTTTTGCTAAAATTTAAAATATTGCATAGTAGCAAAAGAAGTACCAATATAAAATAAAAATAAACAGTGAAAACTATGTATAGATACTAAAGAATTTCTTATGAAAAAGAACCCTGGCTCAAATGATTTATGAATTAATGTTTTAATCTTCAAGGAACAGCATTTTCTTTTAATACATATTTTTCTTAGAGCATAGAGAAAATATGAAGCAGATGTAAATTTAATATTAAAAGCAGTTAAAATGATAAAAAAGGGAAAATTGAAGAGAATCTCACATATAAACATATATGCAAAAATATTTAAAATATTAGCACATACAATTTCAAACCTTTAGTTTTCAAATTATTATAAAATTTAAGTTTAATATTTTATTATATAATAAATGTTTTGTAAATTTTATTATAAAAATATAATAAGTATATTTAAACCCATTACTAAATTTTAGCAAATATCAATTATAAGCAATCTGGTCCTCTATAATCCCACTGTGCTATCTCTTTACAACCCCTGTTGAATTTCTTTAAAACCAATCCCAAACATTGGTTCATTGCATCTCTAAATGTTTCAAAAATCTCTTTTAACTAATAGAGTTTTTCTTCCTCTTTTTTTGCTTTTTCAGAAGTTTATTTGTTAAAGAATCCATAGAGCTTTCCACATTCTGTACCTTGATGATAGCATTCCTGTGGTATCATTTACATGCTCCTTTATTCCATGTATTTTTGTAGACTGGTGGTAAGGTATAGAGTATTTGTGTTGGGGTCCCCAAGACCACCCTCAGGTTCAATGATTCACTACACAAACTCGCAGAACTCAGCATGGGGTGAAGTGTAGAGGAAACCAGATACAAGCTTGAAAGAACGATCTCTGAGTGGATTGAGATATGACTCACTTAACAAGTGACAACACACATAAGAAGCTCATTAGAAACTCAGTGTTCAAGGTTTTTATAGGAAGCTGGTCATGGGGGTACCTGCTACCTGGTTATCTTGTATTTTTCCTGACTGAACTGTGGATTCACCCATTTCTACAAAGAGGCTTGGTTTATTTATTGGGAATAGGTACTGAGGGACCACACTTTGGACATTGTGGGTGCTCATTACTATCGGGTTACTTATTGTTTCTAGGCTTTTCAGTAGACAAATCTAGAAAATATGTTTGCTCTTGGTTCGTTTTAAGATAAATACATATGACATCATGTTGATATTTCTAATTCAAGTGTCAACTTTCAGAATTTTTAACTTCCTTAATATCTACATCTCTTCTCACTTATACAAAAAACTTTAGTTCCTAATGACACTGATGTACTTGCTTTATCCTACTATACACATAATAATTACAGAATAACAAAGCAAGAGTAGCTTACCAAAAACAGTTTATTTTGTGTGTGTGTGTGTGTGTGTGTGTGTGTTATTTTGGTCTTTAGGATATAAATCGCTAAGAAAAGTCAGTCAATTTACTATATTTTCAAGTCTCTTACATTAATTATTTTCTAGGTAGTTATGCCATGAATTCAATACAGTTAGATTTATTTGTTTCATTTAAATTTTGTTTTTGGCTGCTTGTATTTTTTAATTTAGATTTCATTTTTTACATTTATGTAAAATACATCCATTAGTACCAAGTGAAATCTTATGGAACAAGGTATATAAATTTTTTACCTTCAATGTCTATATTGTTTCTTTTATCTGACATATAGATAATCATACAGTTTTCTCCAGTTTATTTTTCTTTTTCATTTAAAAACTCATACTAGGAATTATTCCATATGTGTATATAAAAATATTCTTCATTTGTTTTTGTAGCTACATATTTCCATTGCATGAATGTACAATAGTTCATATTCAGTCAGACACCAATTGATGAGCATTTGGGTTCTTTCCAGTTTTTGCTACTATTAATAATGCCCTAGTAAATAGCCTTATGCATGTCTTTTCATGTTTCTCCAGAATATCTTTGGGAGATATTACTAGAAATGAGCTTTCTGGGGCAAAGGGTAAATACTTACATAGTTTTGTTAGATATTGCCAAATTTTTTCCATGGGGGTTGTACCATTTTGTATTACCATAAACAATATATGAGTGCCTATTTCCTCACAGCCTTGCCAACAGTTGTCAAATTTCTGAATTTTTGCCAACCTGATGGGGGAGAAATAATAATTCAGTGTAATTTTAATAGGCATTTTTCTTAATATGAATAAATTTGAACATCTTTTCATTTAAGGGCCAAGCAAATTTAACTACAAAATATATTAAAAAGTATGATCTCCTATTAACAAGTAAATGTATTCCAAATAAACAAGAGTGTTGATTAACTAAAAACAAAGTAATATAATATAAAATACAAGTATGTTAAATTTAAATGTATTTACTCAAAATAGGCTGAAAAGCACTTGCCCATATGTCATCCAATACCCATTCCTCGGAGGTTTTATAGCTTTTAAAATTTGAATTTCTTTTTTTTAATGTTTATTTCTTTATTTTTGAGAGAGAGCACGTGCGCAAGGAGGGGAGGGGCAGAGACAGAGCGGGAGACAGAGAATCCCAAGCCAACTCGCTCTGTCAGCGTAGAGCCCGACAATGTGGGGGTTGAACCCACAAACTGTGAGATCATGACCCGAGCCAAAAGCAAGAGTCAGATGTTTAGCTGACTGAGCTACTTAGGTGACCCTAAAATTTGAATTTCTATATAATGAATTCTGCTTACATATTTACCTCCCTTACCTCCTCATCTCTTAATAAATTAAAAGGAAAAAATTCAAAATAATAATTGTCTAGCAGCACTGTAAAACTATAACGTGGGCCATCAAAGAAGTAGTAAATGTTTGGATTTCCTGGAAGATATGATACAGATCTGATTAAAATTGCCAAGGAACATATTGGTTTTAATGCTGAAATTTAAAGATAAAGAAAGAAAGGATAACTCTCTGAGAGGTTCCATTTCTTGACAGATACATATATTCCCTAAAGTCACAGAGCAATCTTTATGTTCAGAGTAGCTGAGGCCAATAGCTAGCAGAAAAAACAGAAATTCATTATGAAAACTGTTCTTCCTTAAGGAACAACCCATTTTAGTTTAGGAGGGGAGGTGCTTACGTAAGGAAGGAACATTCAAGTACCTGAAACTGTATGATGAGAAGGAGACAGACAAGCAAAGATGCCAAGAACAAGGTAAATGGGTGGGAGGTGAGGAGGTGGAAGCATTCCAGGAAATTAGAGTATCATGTGCATGGTCTCTGGGGAATGAAGTAACTAAGTGTAGTCTCTAGAGTAAAAGAAGATTTGGTAAGGTAACAGCAAAAGTTTATATTTTATTCTAAGTATGGCAAAAAATACATATAAGGATTCTATAATTATTTAAAAGTATTCTTTCTGCTGTGAAGAAAATAGGATCCGAGGAGGAACAGAGCTTTAGTCATAAAGAAATATTTTATAATACCTTTCTCTCAGAAATGATCAGATCAAGTAGATATACAAGTTATAATTAATCATAAAATTCTGCCTTCATTTATTAATATATTATAAATCTATAACCAACTAATATAGAATTCACATTCTTTTCAAATGTCCATGGGGTATTTTTTATAAATTGTCTATATGCTAAGACCTATAGCAAAATTGCATTAAATTGAAGAGAGTAGGTGGGCCATATTTTCTTATGTTTCAAAGAACAAGGAATTAAATATGAAATATCAATCTAATCCCTTGGAAATAGAAAAGAGTTTCTTCTAAGAAGTCAGCTAAAAGTACAGGCTCTTTGCAACTCAATGAGAATTTGAGCATGTGATATGAAATCCTCTGGGTTAAAGGCAGAGGCATATAAGACAAAATTCATAGCTGTATATCCATTATTATTAAATAAGAAACACTGAAATTTTTTAAGGAACCAGCTACCTATTAAACTAAAAAACAAAGAGCTAAATTAATTAACAAGGAGGTAGAAGACTTAATAAAGGCAGAAAATAATTAATTGAAATCTACATAGAAAGTATAATACTCAACCCTTACCCGATGGGCAATGGCATCAAAATACATAAAGCAAAAACTATTCTACTCACACTAAGAAACTAAAGATATATATATATTATATATATTTATATATATATATACTTACAGCAGAAGTATATATATTATATTATTTTTATATATATATTATATATTAATATATATATACTTACAGCAGAAGTATATATATTATATTATATTATATATATATATATATATATATATATATATACTTACAGCAGAAGAATTGAACATCTATCAGATTTAAGAATCAGGTAGACCAAGAAACCAATAAAAACAACTTAAATAATACAACTTATAAAATTTGTGTAACTGAGATATACAAAATGTCATAAATTATAGAGAATAGATGTTATTTATATATTATATTCTACAAGTTATTGCAAAAGCATGTCATCATATTTTTGGCTTAAAAAAGTCTAAAATTTAAAAAGTAGAACTTGGGCAAGCAATATTCTCTAATCACAAGAAAAACACACTGCTACCAGGAAATTAATAACAAAGTTACATATTTTAAACCAAGGCATTCTAGATAAGATCAATGGCTGAGCTGCAACTTTGACTCATCCCCCCAAAATAATCATGCTTCAAACATATAAAAGCGCTACACAAAATTAGACTGACAGTAAACTTTTTAGGAGCAAAAATAAGCACAGAAAGATAATGAAGTGCTGCCTTTTTGTGATGTGATTTGTTTTTTAAAAAGTCAACCTAGATTTTAACATACTCCGTATATTATTTTTCTATTGCTGCCATAACAAGTTGCCACAAATTTTGTGGCTTAAACCACTATAAATTTATTATCTTACAGTTCTCGGCCCTTTCTCCATCTCTAGACCCAGCAATACCGTATCTCTGCCCTTCTTTCACATTCACTTCTTCCTCTGACCTCAGCCAGGAAAGGTTCTCTGCTTGTAAGGACTCGTTTGATTAGACTGAGCCCACCTGGATAATCCAGGATAATTTTCCCATCTCAGGGTCGTTAGCCTAAATCATCTCTGCAACATCCATTTTTCCATGTAATTTATACTCATGAGTCTCAGGGATTGGGACATAGACATCTTTGGGAAGCCATTGTTCTGACTACCACACGCCCTGCCAAACTATCACATGAGCAGAAAGGAAATGAAATAAAAGGCATAGAAGGAAACTACTCATAATGTAGGATTCTAACTGGACAGTATTTGTCCCCCTTTAACACTGTGCTTTGGTATTTATTGCTGCTACTGAAAAGTATACTACCAATAAGAGGGAAGTAGAACCTGTGAAGGAGAGTATATGCAATGCTCTAGAAACACATGTTGACCGATAAAAAAAGTCTTCACTGAAATAATAATTATTATAATAACAAACATCACAATGGAAATTTGGAAGGTTGAACATTGTGACACCAACCGTATCAATATTAAAGAAGAGAAAGTGACATTTATAGAAAAAGTTAGTGTTCCAGTGTTCTAGAATATGTGAAGTCCTGTCTTTCTGAGCCACACAGTAGTTGAGGTAACAATCATTAGCCCCTTCTCTGATCATGACTTTACACAAAATCAGCCAAATAAAGTCATCAATTTTGACATAACTCGCTGCATTGATGGAGTTGGATTAGTTAGGAAATGGGGAGATGAGGTATGTGAAAGGATAACTTGAGGAATATTAAAGGTTTTCAGAATTTACTTGAGCAATACTCTGTTCAAATGGGGCAGTGCCAAACTGGAAGCGGTTTTAGGAGGCTTCTACAGACAGGAATCAGGGGAAAGACGTCTAAAGAAGGTGCAGAAGCAAAGAAAGGAAATTATTGTATTGGCTATAGCTTAAAGCCTAACTGGCTATTTGTAACTGGTTGTCCTTAACATTTAAATTCCTACCCTTGAGATAGTCATAGGCTTAGGGTTTGATTTGGTTAGTATAGCACAAGGGCATTAGAGCCATCCCAACTAACAGCCTTCATATTTAATTAATTTAACAGGAAATATCAGAAAAGATCACTGGGGTTGTCCCGAGATTGGTGCTTGGATGATATTGTAAGGTAGTGGCTGGCAAACTTTTTCTTTAAAGGGCCAGATAGGGGCACCTGGATGGCTCAACTGGTTAAGTGTCTGACTCTTGATTTCAGCTCAGGTCATGATCTTACTGTCATCAAATGGAGTCCCATGATGGGCTCTGCACTGAGCATGGACCTACTTAAGACGCTTTTTCTCTCTCCCTCTGCCCTTCCCCACCTTGCTTGTGCATGCACTGTCTCTCAAAAATGATAGCGGGAGAGAGAGAGAGAAGGGGATAATAAATGGCCATACAGTAAATATCGTCCATACTGTTCATACTGCCTCTGTCACACCTACTCATTCTTAGCACCAAAGCAGCCATAGACAAAGTGTCAATGTATTCTCTAAATGTATTTTTTAGACCCTAATGTTAAATGTGCAAATGAATAATTGTTGCATTTGAATAGTTAAAACAGTAGGGTGGACTCTCTATGCTAAATAAATAAATCAAGACATAAATTAATACACAAATGCAAGAAAAACTTGATATTACAACCTAACAAAACAATTAAACATATTTGCAGTACAACCTCCTGTATCACTAGAAATGCAAAAACCAAAAAGCCTTCCTAAATAAAATGCTAACAAAGTATTTTAAGTGTATTAAGAGAAAAATACTCAGTGACCAAGTAGGTCATTTCTAGAATGCAAGAGTGGGAAATATGTCAATGTAATTTATCTCTGGTAAGAGAATAAAAACCATGTAATTGTCTTAAGTGCTAAAAGGCATTATATTAACAGTTAACTCTGCTGAGCATTTTTAAAAGTTTGATAAAATGAATCCTTCTTACCAAACTAGAAAAGGAAGGATCCTTGTTTAACATAATAAAGACTATCTACCCCAATATACTTCATGAGTAACACATTGAATTAAATCTCTTGAATGTCAGGGAAAAAAACAAATGGCTAAGGACAATGTTTAATGTTGTCCTTGAAGTTACAGTCAATCCAATTAGATAAGGACAGTAATAAGACACATTTTGAAAAGGAGATATTTTTTTAGTTAACATTACTCTTTACCAAACAATGCCAAGAAAAATAACAAAAAATATTAATATTATTAAAAGAGATCATTATAAAATAAGCACTTCAAATTCAATAGCTTTCCTACCTATCAGCAAAAGAAAACTGGAGGCTGTCATTAAAAGATTCTATTTTAGGGGGCACCTGGGTGGCTCAGTCCATTAATCATCCAACTTTGGCTCAGATCATGATTGCCCTGTTTGTGAGTTCAAGTCCCGTGTCAGGCTCTGTGCTGACACCTCAGAGCCTGGCGGTGGCTTCAGATTCTGTGTCTCCTTCTTTATCTGCCCCTCCCCTGTTCCCACTCTGTCTCTCTCATAATTAAGTAAACATTAAAAAAAAATTAAATATTCTATTTTATTAAAAAAAATTTTTTTTTAATGTTTATTTTTGAGACAGAGAGAGACAGAGCATGAGTGGGGGAGGGTCAGAGAGAGAGGAAGACACAGAATCCGAAACAAGCTCCAGGCTCTGAGCTGTCAGCACAGAGCCCGACGCGGGGCTCGAACCCACGAACCGTGAGATCATGACCTGAGCCGAAGTCGGAAGCTCAACCGACCGAGCCACTCAGGAGCAAACTTTTTTTTTTGTAATACACAGGACTTCTATAAAGAAAACTAAACATTTTTATTAAAATTTTTAACAAAATGAATCAAACAGTTAACTTATGAAAGTCATCCTTAAGTCATTATGCATGTTTGTTTTCTTATGCTCTAATTTTTCTGGATATTTAAAGCTTATCATAAAAAAAGAACTCACTTGCTGGAGTTTGATGAACAGCCAGCTAGTTATACAAATGAAGATTGGATGAAACTGGTATCTGATAGAGGAAATCACTTAATAATATTCTATACCTATCCAATAAAATAGTATAAAGAAAACCAAATCCACACTATGAAATAACATTTAATAATATAGAAATAATATGGAAAAACGAAGTAATATCTTTTTACTTATATAATCAGAAAAAACAATACATTTTCATTAGAAAATGTCCTGACAGAAAAAGGAAGATTTAGTCAGGAAGTGGCACTAGAACAATTGCTTGACTATTCTTAAAAAGTTAATTTCAAATTTTTACTTCACACATCACTTTAAACAGTAAGCAACAAGTAGAAAATTAGTCCTTGTTAAAAGTAAAGGAAAAAATGCACAAAAGTTGAGTCAGCTATTTTACAAATATATGAAAATGATCAACTTGCTATTAAATGAAAATTTGAATAATAAAGGTATGTTATATTAAATTATCAAATATTTTCTCAATCACTAATATACTATGTCAGCAATTGTGTAATGAAATCGATAAAATCAATCACTTGAGATAGCCATGTAAATTAGAATTTTTCAATTAAAAAGCTATTTAGATGTACCAATAGAGTTTTAAGAATATTCAAAGCTTTGAGTCAATAAATCTACTTTTGAGATATATCTAAGGCTATATTCCTAAATGCAAAAAACACATAAAGAACATATGTTTAGTTCAAAGTTATTCACAGGACACTAGAAGCAACCTAAATGTTAACTAACATCACAATACCAGAAAAATCATCATGACTTGAAATGTAAACCAATCAGAAAAAAAAAAAGCACTTGAAAACATAGATCAAAACACAGTGTTGCCTCTTATCTAAATTCCATTTATAATTTTTTTCAATTTTAATAAAGAAGCATGTATTGACAAGGATTTATGCTGAAATGATAGCATATATACATAGCAAATAAGGAAGGGGAAACAGTGAATAGAGATGGTAAAAATGGGCACATTAGTAAGAATTTAAGTTCAATAGTTATAACAGATTAAAAAAAATCAGTGTTTTTTTGTTTTGTTTTGTTTTGTTTTTATGATATAAACACAGATTTATCAAGGCAGCTTTTACAGATATATATATGTAACACTACGGTACAGGTTTCAGGGATACAAAAAAACTGTAAAATATGATTCCTGCTCCAAAGAAAACACACTGTTATTGCTGAAGATGTGACTGTAACACTCAAAATAATTAGATAACAGATGATAAAATCTTATATTTTGTAGTACAGCCAATAAATGCAATTATAGAACAACAAATATATGTTAAATAGTCAAGTTATTTATTTTTAAAAGTAATTTTGAAAATTAAACTGGGAATTCTTTTTCTCAAATGTTTCCAGAATCAATGGTTTAAATAAAATAGAATACCTATGAGGACTAGTCCTATGAGAACTTATGACTCCATGGTGTTAGAGACCCAAGCAGTTGTATCTGGTTGTCCTGCCATTTTTTGGGTGTTGCCCTCATTCACATGTTCTTGGGTTCCCATCTAAATCCCAGAAGAATTGGTAGAAAGACCAATTTAGTTGATGAACAATGGACCCCAAATGGTCATATTTAAGAGTTAAATTTTTATTGCATTAATATTTGGTCTTCCACAATTCAATTATGCTACCCAGAAGTTTTGAAGTTAATAGAATTTTTACCATTGTAGCCAGGATTTCTTGTTTTTATGATATGTTCCAAATGTCTAGAAAAGGAGAGGGAATAATATTACAAACACGTATAAACTCAATACCTATAAACATATTTTGACACATTTTCTGCAGATATTTTTAAAAGAAAATGTTATAGACACAGTTGGAATCCCTTAATATATTTCAATTCCATTCCTCCGCCTCCTTAGAATCAACTATTATCCTTATGTTGTTGGGGTTTCTTTCCAAACATGTTTCAATACTTTCCTCCATATCTAGTATATCATATAGCCACGAACTTCCAAAAGGTTTTAAGATTTGGCTAATCAAACTCCACTAAATATGCTTTTGGAGGTTTTGTTTAAGTTATATTTGAATTTATTGCTTGATTGAAGAAGAATTAACATTTTTTTCCATTTGTAATCTGATTTTCATTCATGAATATAATCTATTGATACATTTATTGGTCTCCTGCTATGTACTTTAAGATAATTTGGTATTCTTTTATAATTTTCACTGTAATAATTATTGATTGCTTATTACATTTAATGTTAGATCACTTTTGGGGTTTCCTCTTAATATGAAACAGCTTTTTCTTAACAACATCTTCCAGTTGGCTTGTTATGGGTTTATGGTGTAGTTTTAATGTTTTCATATTGGTTTTATAAGCAGTTACTTGGCTGAGCTTTCTTACTAGTTTAACTGGTTTGCCTGAGATTGTCTTAGATTTTGTGTTTTACTAGAAATTATACCAGTTATTACTTTTTCTTCTATTTCACTATCCACAACCTCCAGTAGAACAGTGAATGGAAGTAGTGAAAAATAGGCACATTAGTAAGAATTAAAGTTCAACAGCTATCCCAGGGACTTAAAGAAAAATCAGTGGTTTAAATAGAATAGGATACCTACAAGGACTGGTATAATGACTCCATGGTGTCAGAGACCACACTGGTTTTATCGAGTTGTTCTGCCATTTTTAGGATATTGCTCGCATCCACACGTTCCAGGATGATCATAGCTACACGTCTAGTTCAGTAGGCATAAAAGCCTAAGTGTCAAAAAATGAGATGTGCTCCTTCCCTTTAAAGATGCATCTTAAAAGTTACACACATCATTTCCCAAAATGTGTTCCAAAATGAACACAGTTATATCCATTTGCCAGAGAGGCTGGGCCATACAGGCAGCCATGGGCCCACTCTAAAAACCAGTAGTTATATTACTGCAGAAAGAGAGAACAGACATTGAAGGAATCCTTGTTAGGGGTTTCAAAGAGACTGCTTCTAGCACTGTACCCATTTGAAGAAGTTACCTGCTACAACTAGAACTAGTTATTTTAGCCTTTTTATCGTGAATGAATGTTTCTACTACACCTATTGAGATGACCACATTTTTTACAACTTGCTACTGTGGGATATTTCATTAATAAATATAATGCTAAATATTTCTTGCATTCCTATAGTAAGCCATACTTAGCCAAAGTAAATTATTTAAAGTTATTACTGGATTTGATTTGCATGCACTTTGTTTACAATTTACCTTCTATTTTCTTAAGTGTATTCATCATTAATCATATTTTGTGTATTGCCCTTGGCTGGTTTTGGTGTCAGCTTATACTAATATCAAAATTAGGTTGGGTAGCTTTGGTGCTTTTAATTTGTTCTCTGAAACTCTGAGATATGCATTATGATTCCTTGATAATTTAATAAAATTCATAGAACAATTTCATCTTGGTTCCTTTTTGAGCTAGGTGGTAAGAAGGGAGAACATTTTTACCAATTTAATGTCTTGTTTGCTGTTATGTGTTAAAGAATATTGGAATCTGTATCTTTTCCAAAAATATTCTCCATTTATTCTAGGTTTTAAAATTTAAAATTTTTAAATTTAAAATACTAGTTTTTCTAGCATTTCCTTATGCTTTTTCTGTTTTCAATTCTACAAAAACTGTGCTGACGTTGCTTTTCCACTCTATGCAATTTATTTGCACCTTCTCTCTTTTTTGTTCAATTTATCGATATGTATTTGTTGTTCCCAAAAAATCCATTTTTTGCCTTTATTGGTAATTTATGTTGTTTCTTTGTTTTCTATGTGATTAATTCCTGGTTGTTTCTAATTTTTCCTTTTTTTTTTTTTTTTTTTACTCTTTATTTGGGAAGAGGAAAATTTAATTCTTGGGTAGCTTCTTAAAAAATAACCCAATTAACTCAGTCTTTCAATTTTCTTTATTTTCTTTTTTTTTTTTAATTTTTTTTTCAACGTTTATTTATTTTTGGGACAGAGAGAGACAGAGCATGAACGGGGGAGGGGCAGAGAGAGAGGGAGACACAGAATGGGAAACAGGCTCCAGGCTCTGAGCCATCAGCCCAGAGCCTGACGCGGGGCTCGAACTCACGGACCGCGAGATCGTGACCTGGCTGAAGTCGGACGCTTAACCGACTGCGCCACCCAGGCGCCCCTAATTTTCTTTATTTTCTAAGATATCTAACATATCTGTATATGTTAGATAATATCTAATATCTAATAATATCTAAAATATCTATTTAAGGGGATAAATTACCCTCCCGGTACATCACACAAGTTTTTGTTTTATTTTGAAACGGTTTTTTAATGTTTATTCATTTTTGAGAGAGAGGGAGAGAGAGAGAGAGAGCGAAAATGGGAGCGAGACAGAGAGAGAGAGAGACAGAGAGAGAAAATGGGGGAGGGCGGAGAGAGACACTGAATCTGAAGGCTCCGCAATCTGAGCTGTCAGCACAGAGCCCAATGCGGGGTTCAAACTCAGGCCGTGAGATCATGACCTGAGCCGAAGTCGGACACTCAACCGACTGAGCCACCCCGGCGCCCCTCTAATTACATTACATTAAGATCAGGTGATATGATTTATACGATATCACATTTTTGGAAGTTGCAGACACTTTTTTGTAGCTTAATATATTGCCAATTTTTGTACTTTTTAATGTGCATTTAAGTAGAATGTACATTTTTTTAGGGGGCAGGGTCTATATTATGTCTACAAGGTTGAATTTTTATTTTTTATTCATTTATATTTTTAATTTTTTTTTACATTTATTTATTTTTGATAGTGAGAGAGCACAAGTGGGGGAGGGGCAGAGAGAGAAGGAGACACAGAATCCCAAGCAGGCTCTAGGCTCTGAGCTGTCAGCACAGAGCCCACATGGGGCTCGAATTCATAAACTGCGAGATCATGACCTGAGCCGAAGTTGGACGCTTAACCAACTTAGCCACCCAGGCGCCCCATGAAAGGTTGAATTTTTAGTAATACTTTCAAATTCTTCCATACTCAAATTATTTTTTATATTTATGTTATCTAACAGTTTTGTAGATAGAAATATCAAAAACTTCCACTATAACAGTGGAGAAACCTGGTAGATACTATCTAACCACTAGTTTAACTTTTCAAAGGTGACATCACTTGTGATGAAACATATCACATCAACGTCTCTCCCGATATGATGCACTGAGAAGAACACAACATCACTCCTGTGGTATTCTTGCCAAAAAATGTATGACCTTTGGGGTGCTCAGTTGGTTAAGTGCCCGATTTCAACTCAGGTAGTGATCTCATGGTTCATGAGTTCAAGCCCCACATCAGGCTCTCCAGTGGCAGCGCAGAGCCTGCCTCAGATCCTGTATCTGTCTGTCTGCCTGTCTGTCTCTGCCTCTCTCTCTGTCTCTACCCCTCCCCCACTCACACTCACACTTTCTCTCAAAAATAAATAAACATTAAAAATATATATATATGACCTCATGGGAAAACATCAGACAAACCCAAACTGAGGAGTATTCTACATATAAGTGATCAGTATTCTTCAACAGGCCTTTGCTTTATGTATCTTCAGATAATATTATCAACCAAGTAAAGGATATCGACCTATATCTTTCAGATGGATAATCACTTTATAGGTTTCTTTATTTCTTTTCTATTCTGATCTATGGTAGTCGAGATCCCATCAGGAAAGAAAACCACACTATACAGAGAATCTGTTGCATAAAGGATAGAGAGCTGAAAATTTTGAGGTAGCTTAGAGCTAATTACTGTGAGAAGCAGTTACTATCTCTAGAACTCAGGGAAGGAATGGATTTTATAGAACCAATAAGCTCAGAGCAGCTGCCCCGTGGAAGTGATATGTAGACTGCTAATAAAACAAATATGACAAGACTGGGTGAAATGAAAGAAGATAGAAGCAGAAGCGAAGTGACATTGATGAAGCAACAATGACAGAAGAAAGAATGGAACATCCCCTATCCCCTTCACTCTCTCTGGTGCCACCTATTGGCAGAGCTTAATGGAAACCAGTTGGAACAGCATCTAGGAAATAGTTTGCAGAATCCCAGTACCAGTGACACAGAGAGTGTCACACGTTAAGAGCACATTTGGTAGTGAGAGACATTAAGAAAATAACTGGCATACCATTAGTGCTTTCTTTCAAATCTGTTTCTTCCAATATTAAAATTAGAACATAAGTTATCTTCTAAGACTTGCTAATAACTTTATCGTTGTTTAAGAATTTTTTATGTCATCCGCTTTGCTTTTATAGTTTGTACCATTTCTCTTTTAATAGTAAAGTTTATTTTATTAATGTTTAATGTTATTGCTGATGTATGTTCAATACTTTTAAACTTATTTTTCTTATTTACCATAACTTTTAATAAACCTAAATTTATTTTGTCTTTCTACCTCCTATTACATTCATCAAATACTATTTTTTCCTTTAATTTTCCTCCACTGGTCTGGAAAGTTTACCTTCTACTTCTATTCTTTAGTTGTCACCTTCCCCTCTTTTAAAATGTATACTTATTCTAACCAAGCCTGCTTATAGGTTTCTTTGCTTATTATTTTCTCATACATGACATGTTTTTGTTCTGGAGTCAATTTCCTTCTCGTAAATGTTCTTTCTTCAAGAAAATATATGTATTACATGTATTAATAATATATGGAAATGTCTTTATTTCATACTTAATCCTGAATGACAGTTTTTCAGAGTTGCAGGTTCTAAATGAAAGTTGTTTTATTTTTCTTGGTACTTTGATGTATTGACATTTTGTATCAATTTGTCTAGGTATATATTTTGTTTTTATTTTTCCTTCTTAGGACTCATTGGGCTTCAAAACAGAAGATTCATTTTTTTACTCTCTAGGAAATTATTGAATATTAGCTATTCAAATATTCAAATTTTCTCCATCCTCTTTTCCTTTTCTGGAATGATTACTAGACATATATTCAAGCTTATCATTTTGTCCTCTATGTGCCAACTTCTATTTCATATCCCCCATGTTTGGTTTTTATTTGTTATGCTGTGAGTGGTTTTTGTCATATGTCATATTTTCTAATTCACTAAGCTTCTTTTCAGGTGCATTTAATTTGCTGTTTAACCTTTGAATGTCAATTACTAGATTTTTATTTTCTGGAATTTCTGTTTGGCTGATTAAGATTATCCATTTGGAATCAAGGGACACCACCACAAACATAAAAAGATAATAAGGGAATATTATGACCCACTCTTCCCATAAATTTGACAATATAGTTCAGATGGATAAATTATTTTAAAGACATAAATTGCCAAAGCTCACTCAAGAAGAAATAGACAAGCTTAAAACTACCATGTCTGTTAAAGACTTTAAATTTGCTGTTACAAATGTTCTAACCAAGAAAACTCCAGGCTCAGATGCTCCTCTGGCAACTTCTACAAAATAACTAATGAATAAATAATATCAATTTTTTGTATAAATTTTCTTTTGTATAAAACCCTTCCATATTATGGGGGAGGAGAAAAACACTTGCTGACTTACTTTATGAGGCCAACAAAGTCATCCAAATGGATGATGGGAAAATTGTAAACCAATGTTCCTTGTGAACAGAGACTCAGATATCCTTAACAAAGTACTACCAAATTAAATCTATCAATGCACAGAAAGGACAGTACACCATGACCTAACTAACAAGACTCATCCCATGAGTTCAAGATTGGTTAAACATTTGTAAATGAATCAATGTAATTCAGCATATTAGCAGACTAAAACATGAAAAACAGATATTAATATCTCGATAGATGTGGGAAAAAATTATCAAATTCAACATTCAGACGTGATTGATTAAACCAACAAGCAAGCAAAGTGCTTTCACCAAGCTCAGAATTGAAGGGATTTTTCCTTGCTTCCTTAATCTGATAGAAAACATCTCCACAGAATCTGTAGCTAATATAAGTACTGATAAAACAGTGAATGATTTTCCCCTAAGATCAGAAATACAGTGAGGATGGTCCACCTTCAATTTTCCTATTCGAAATCATACTGAAGGTCCTAGCTGACATTACAAATCGCTGGTAGGATGCAGAACAACTAGAATCCCTCATATTTTACTGGTAGAAATGCAAATTATTAACAACCTCTTTCAAGGTGTTTGGAAGTTTCTTATAAAGTGCACTAAGACGACTTCTAACTCCTAGGTATTTATCTGAGTGAAATGGCAATTTATGTTCACACCAAAATGTATATGTAAATGTTTATAGCATCTTTATTCATCGTTGCTAAAAACTGGAGAATGGACAAAAATACTGTGGCAACTCCATACAATGTAATAATATTCAGTAATAAAAAGAAGAAATGAACCCCTCATACATGTAATAATATGGTTGAATCTCAGATACATGATGCTAAGTGAAAGAAGCTACATTTAGAAGGCTATATATACTATATAACTTCATTTACATGACATTCTGGAAAAGCCAAACCTACTGGGACAGAAAACAGAATAGCTGTTATTATGGCCCGGGGTTGGAAGAAGGGGTTGGCTACAAAAAGGGGGCATGGGAAAATATTTGGGGCTTATTTTATAAATAACCCCAAATGTGCATATGTGTATTTATATATACATATATAAATAAAATCAAAATATAAAATATAGTATAGCGATAGTGGTAGTGATTACACAACTGTGTATATATATTACATATATGCTATATATAAAATCAAGATATTTTATAGATATATTATATTTCATATCTTGATTTTAGTGATGTTGGTTACACAACTGTATATATTTGCCAAAACTTGCAGAACTAGGCACCACAAAGGGTGATTTTATTGTACATAAATTATAATTTCATTAAAAAAATTTTTGAATACTCTTCTAAAGTACAATCCTATTCAAGCTTTATGTTTTCCTCTTCTTTATGTTATCTCTTCTACCTTCTTGGGCATACTTACATTAAAATCTCTTCATATAGTTTATGATTTCTACTTCGTGAGACATTTTATCTTCAGCAGTGACTCAGTGTTTTGTGTAATGATGTTACCTTTGGGTCTACCACCTAATGTAGTCAGTGCACATTTGGACTCCACAGTTTTTCAAAGCACAGTTTGGGGTTATGTATGCTAGCTCTTGACTTTTTCCTCCCAGGGCACCAGATACTGCCAGTTTCTTATTGCTTCCAAGTTAGCAGACTTTTTTTTTCCTATTTCAGTGTCCTGAGCACAGCAACCCCTTCATAGCTCAGTTCCAGTACCCCAATTGCTTGGTTCCATTTCTTCATCCCCTGTCCACGTAGATATTAAACCCAGGCATCAGTGTCTGGAGATGGCCTCTGGGCTTGGCTCCAGAAAGTAATTGGTGGCATTTCATATCACTTAAGGCTGCCATCTTGACTGAAAGTTTCACAGCATTATTTCCTAACATACCATTCTAATATTATTTGGTTTTGCTCACACACAAAATATGAGTTGGAACATTGAGTTAATTATTTGGGCGTTTTAAAAAGGAAATTTTCATATTGATTTTAGATAATTTGTATTTTAATTACCTGTTATATGGCATCAATTTTCAACTAAGTGCTTCATGTTTTATCAAAAATTTTGTTGTTGTTGTTTTCATAGTGCCTGTATGTTTTTTTTGACACATCAGCAATCCATTCAGGCAGATGCACGCTGAGACCAGTAAGTGTCACTGATTTAATCAGCAAACAACTAAGGCTTCTTTGTAACACAGCCTTGGAGTTCAAGAAAACCTGAAAGTAGAGATGTGTAAAGTATCCACATAATAAATGCATTCTTCATTTTTTCAGAGGATTCAGATTTGTAAATAAAATTTCTAGTTTTAACTAGACAGTAGTTTAAAAACAATGTTTACCTCCTGTTTGTTTTCCTGCTTTAAGAAAAATATATTTCCGAATTAATTTATAAAGCTGCCAAAGGATAGATAAGTTAATAATACTGTATAATAGATCACTAGATTTAGAACATCTAACTGGAAAAGCTGGAAATGAGAAGTTTAAAGTTCAAGGAGGTCTGAAATCTAACAAGCTTAATCAAAGGAAAAGATGTGAAATGTTCACAAAAAGGAGTCTGCAAAGCCACACACACAGAAAGACTCTGCCAGTGTGGGAAAAGAATGGCAACTTTTTCCTATTAAGAAAAAATAAAAATAGGTCACATTGTTGACCTTGGCCATCCTCTGGCATAGTCATGTCACAGCCATAACACAGAGCATAACATAAATGGCCAAGGGGCTCTCAACATGTGAGAACAATTTCTGAAAAGGGGGTAGGAAATCAATTCATACTAATTTTAACTCCCTCTTGTTTCTGCAAAGGCTCATCTTGATTTCTTGGTGAACTTTAACACTCTTAGTCTCCTTGACACAGTTCAGTTTTCATTCAGTTCCCTTTGGACTACAAAAGAGATCACTGGACCATAGACAGTGCAACAGATAAACATGACCTATCTTGTACTAAAACTGAGTATGTCATACTGAGCTGAAAGAAAAGAATTATATAGGGTAAATATGGTGCAGATGATATGATCATATTATAGGCAAAAATACAGTAAAATTTGCCTCTAAAAATTGCATAGCAACTTTTTTATACTCATCATCAAAAACATCACCAAGTCTAAAAGTAAACATCACTCCAATATTACTGTCTGGTGTTGCACAATAGTTCACAAATCAACCAGTCACTCAATCAATGAAAAAGCACTCATTAAATATAAATAAGTATCCAAATTTTACTGGATGCTATCGTGAAGAGAAGTGGAAGAATACATTTCACTAATATTTTCATATTTAAAAAATATTTTGATTGCTGTTAGCATGGGAAAACACAATATCTAATATACCTTTCTCATTTCATTTTCTCATTATAATAGACACACACACACACACACACACACACAGGTTAAACAAACAGGAGGTAGAGAACACAAACCCTATGTTAAATCCGTGAAGAGGGAAGAGTTAGGAAGAGGAATGTTCAGAACGCCTCTGTCCATAGTGATGGATGGAAAAAAATACATCTTTGAATATCTCCAAATATACCTCTAAAACTGAATGGCATGGATCATTTCAATAAAAGACTTTGATCTACCTCCTATTCTCTGACTCTAACATGAAGATATAGAGTCCATTATTACCAAAATATCAGCGAACATGCTTCAACTATAAGAGGCATACCTTCTGAGTTCAACCATCAGTACCCCTGTTTACAGATCCATTTAGGCACTAAAGTTTTTAATACTTGTTATGGTTGTATATCTTGATAGTAGTGGTAGTTATATGACTGTATGCATTTGCCAAACACATAGAAATAAACTTTTCAAAACGAGTGAATTTTACTGTAAATTATATGTTAACCAAAAAAGGTAAAATATATACCATATAAGAAGTGATGGGAGGTGAAGACAGTGTTGTGTAGAACATGGATATAGATATCTAAGGAAAACATTGCAAATAAGTATTGAAACAGACAAATGCTGACAAGCTAACAGTCTATGGGAAGCAGGCTTAATTCATCCTGTAGCATTTACCAAAGTAGAGTAGTCCAAACAATGTTCCTCGACATATTTACAAAGCATGCATGTTTCTTGAAAGTAAGTTGAACAGATACTGGTTTTAAAAAGAATGACTAACAAGCTTCTTTGCTATAGGATTTTTCTCCAGGTGCTTTATAGTGCATTTCCAACAAGGGAAAGCAGCACATTGTATTTCCCAAAATCATTTGACCGCTCAACATTTTTCTCCTAAGACCTGTAAAATGGCAAACAAATGGCAACCAGAGACTAAGTTGACCCTCCAGAATAGTTAGACACCCTGAAATTAAAATTAGAAGAAAATCCACACTAAATAATGATCTCCTGTGCAACAGAGACTGGGCTGGAGACTATAGATCTTGACTTTCAAATCACGGACAAATATAGGTGCAAATTTTTTCACAGCTAAAATATATAGTTAAGAGTACTAAAGATACAGACCTGTATAGTCGTGAACCACCTGTCTAGATGTCCCTGAATTCAAAAACAGATTAAAAAATACACACACACATGTGTACATATACATGTACATATATGTATATGTATATATGTGTGTTTATTTATTTATTATAAATATGTATTACATAAACACACAAAAAATACCGAGTCACAAGAGAAAAGCACAATCCCCTAAAAGCTGGGAAATAACAGCATAACTGAAATCTCTTCCTACACAAAACATAAGATTACTGTGTAAAGCATTTATTTGGTATACCAAATATTCTAAATAGATGAGTTCTATAAAGTAGAAGCAGGGAGTCATGAGAGGGCAATATTCTGAGGTGAAGTTGGACAAGCAAATGAAGCTGGCAAATTCTTTACAAAACAGACAAAGAATCAAACAACTCATAAAAGCAACAACAGAATAAAAATTAGTGTTTGCATCAGGAGAGAACAAAGTTGACCTTAGAGAAAGCCAAATCAGTAACATGAGGACAAACTCAAATGGCTCGTGCCGCGTTAGAAGAAACAGATAACGAGAATACAATCCAAAACCTATTGGCAGAGCTTCCAAAACTCGTCACAATCTGGCCCCTGCCTAAATCTTCTGACTCATTTTACCACCATCTCAACCCTTCCACTTAACACATCCCACACTTCAGCCTTAAATAATTACTTACAACTCCCTGAATATGATGCTACGTTTCCATTACCCTAATTTGAGAGCATCAACTGTGGAGTGAAAATGCCAACTTGAATTTCAATTCTCCCAGTTACTAGCCTTATGATTTTTGGAAAACTTATTCAGTTTTTCTGTGCCTCAGGTACTTCATCTGCTATTAGAGTTTTTCCTCCTCTTTTTCAAAGAGCTAAATTCCATTATTTCTTCAAATCTCAACCCAAGGTTTGCTGTCATTCCCTAGTCTCCTAATCGACGACGTTAGACATCTCAAAAGCATCTGAGTTTTTAAAATGAAAGCCATGTCTTTATTATTTTATCTTCTAGAATCAAAAAGAGTGGTGTGTAAAAAAACTCTAGTAAGTATCTATTGAAAGTGCAAATATATGAATAAATGAGATTAATAAAAACAGCTGCATAATGCTAAATTTCAGTCAGAAAGTGAAGGTGTTAGTCTAGCTTAAGATGGTAAGAATCACTAGCTAAACAGAGTTTTGGGAAGAGAAGATATTGGGCACCTTGTGACAGAACGTTTTCAGCCAGAAGCTAATGTCTTGGTAATTCCCTGATTTGGGTAGAAATTGCACTAGAAATCCTCTCTATTCCATTCCAACACTTAAATTTTGGGAGCCTCTGCTTTTTAACAGATATAGTTGTATGGAGAAAGTGAAATTTGATATTAACATTAAAGAATGGGTTGAATGGTAAGAAAGGTCATTCCAGATTAGGGAACAACATGTACCATGACATGAATATTTCAGTTGTCTTACTTACAGTGAAAGGAAAATAACTCAGTAAAACTAAATACAAGAATCAATGAAAATTCCATACACTGCTAACAGAATTCACTATTATTTTCTTATGATTGTGCTACATTTTGACTACCTGGAGAGGAATCATAGTGTAATGGTTGAGTTCACATTTTCTGCAGCCAGTCTGCCTGCATCCTAATCTCAATTCTGACACTGATTAATACACTTGGACAAAGTTTTGAAACTCTCAGTGCCTTGATTTCCTGATCTATAAAATGGATACAATGAAAGTATTGACCTTATAAAGTAGTTCTAATGGTTAAATAATTTAATGCATGCAAATCACTTAGAATAGTGACTAGCACATTTAAGGGCTCAATAAATATTATTTAATTTGAGGCCACATGCTATTTCCCATGAAGGTTAGTTGTATGTCTTTCAACATTTAGCATAATTGAACACAGTCCTTTCTAACCCAGAATTACATTGACTCACTGCCACTTTAAGACAGGTTGTAGCAGTGACAACTCTTATTTAGGGTAGCATGGTACTTAACATCATAAAAATCAAAAGAAGACTATTCCCTCCGAGAATACCTGTTTGTTCTCATTGATGCATTCATCAAGTACATTTAAGTACAGTTGCCTTAAATTTGATTGTGTTAAGCAATGAGTTTTTCTTATAAGCAATGTATCTCTGGAAAAAGTGAAAAGAAGGAAGAAAGGAAAGAAGGAAGGAAGGAAGAAAGGAAGGAAGGTAGAGAGGAAGAAAAGGAAAGGAAAGGAAAGAAAAGAAAAGGAAAGGAAAGGAAAAAAAGAAAAGAAAAGAGAAAAGAAAAGGAGGGAAGGGAGGAAAGAAGGCAAGGAGGAAGGGAGGAAAGAATTACAAGAAAAGCAAAAAGAAAAGGAAAGGGGAGTTTAGACCATGTCCCTCCCTACCCCACTTGAAAAAATGTATCAGAAACTGTTTAAACACCCTAAAAACTTCTTTCTAAATCATACTGCACATGATCCATTGATTTTGTTTGTTGCCTCGGACAGGATTCATTCAAAGAAGTAACTGAAATATTAATCTGATCTGTGATTTGGAAAATGTTTCTCAATAAAAATATTCAAAAGCCTGACAGCTTCTCAGCTCTCAGATGAATTAAGATTTAACTCTGACATGAATTGAACCTCTCTCTGGGGATGCTTCTCTTTATGGGGCTGAGATCACAGAGTTCATCCCTCTGGCACTCGTAGCTCTTTGATCTTTGCTAGGGAGGCCTGCCACCAGAGCGCAATGCGCAGCAACGTGAAGGAATGTCTCCCATATGAGGGTATGTCTTCCCTAATGAAAAGCTAGCCTGGAGGTGGGGGGGTTGGTTGGAGGGTAAATTTCAAAGAGGGGAAAGGTCAGCTCTTGGTCAAAGTATGAAGAGCTTATGGAAGAAAGAAAACTTCGAAAATAAAGCATTAACATAAATTACTGAACACAGGCTTTCAGGTTCTATAGAAAGAGATGAAGCAATGCAACCATGATAAAAGTTCCCTTTTAAAAAGATGTACCCGTCTTTGTCCCCTTCTTATTACTTCAGAAAATTATCAGAAATGTCGGTAGATGATTCCGTTTGAGTTTCTTAAGGAAAACTTTGCAGGCAATGAAATTTGAAAGAGATCCCACCTCTTTAAATCAGAAAGGTGATAAGGTCATGGTAAGCTTTCTGGGAAGGAAATAAAATCTGTAACCTTCCCAGGAGAATAGCCTTTACTAATTGAGGGGGAAACGGTTAAGTTGACATAACATGATGACATAAACTGCATTAGTTCAAAGAGATAGAGGCATGAGTCAGTGTCAATAATCTAGTAAATCTATGAATCTGAATAAACTAGACAATTATTTTCCCATTATTTTCACAAAGTGAAGGTTTAGGGGGAGCCTGAGACACCTGCTGTTTATATGGTTTGGAGGAATAAAAATAACCGACCAGTCTCTGTTTTCCACTGCTGTCCCACTGGGATGAGTGATAGAAGGATGAAAATCCTCAGAAAGATGCAGAAACAAAAACTCAGATAAGAAGAGAGAATATGGCAAACACTTGAGAGCTTTGCAGGCAAGAAGTCAAGAGCAGTAGTTTTGGTCTCAGGACTACTTTGCTTCCTTAAAAATTATTGAAAACCCCAAAGACCATTTTATCTGTGAATTATATATGTCAATACTTGCTATTTTAGAAATTAAACCTGAAAATATTTATGTACTCATTTATTAGTTCATTTAAACAGAATAACAATAAGCTGATTCTGTGTTAGCATAAGTAACACATAATTTAAACTTAATTTCTATATTTTTCCAAACAAAAAAATTATTGAGAAGAATGACTTTTGCAATTCTACACTTTGCAAATCTCTTTTAATATCTGGCTTAATAAAGACAGCTGAATTCTCTCTGCTTCTGTATTCCATCTGTTGTGATATCTTAATTTTGATTAAAAATATCAAGAAAATCTGGTCTCACACAGAAATGTACTAGGCAAAGGAAGAAGCATTTTAATAGCCTTTTCAGATAAGTGTGAGTACTCTTCTCTGATGCTACACTAATATCTGACAAGTGATAATTTCTCAAAGGTTAGCTGCAAAGTAGAATCTGAGACCATATCAACAGATGTTCTATGCTTGATTACATTAAAATCCATTGGTCATTATGAAACTTTGAATGAATCATTAATCCATGTATGATTTGCAACATCATGCAATTGTCTTTTGGAAAATAATTGTTTGCTGAGTTATATAGATCTTTCATTACAAAATACATTTTTAGTAAATCACATTCATCGACATCACCACCAATCTCAGGAAAAAATACTTTATTAGGAAGCTGTCAAGCTCACAGAAGTGGCTAGGAGTCTTCCAAAAACTTAATTATTGCTTGAAATCTTAAATTTTATTATTGGCAACAAATATTGTAAGTGGTTTCCATGAAGTGATAGTTTCACTCCATTCATTATCAAGAAAATATTGCCAAATACCCACATCTACATAATTATAGGTTTTCTGTCAGTCATTTTTTTCTAATAAAAATAGTATTTCATGAAAAAAAGTAGTTCAGCTCACTTCTCAAATAATCGCACTAGTGCTTTCGCTCAAGACAGTTACTGTATTTCCGTATGCAGCAAAAGTACTTTATGCATACTTCCTGTCATGACACACAATATTAAAAAGACATGCACTCAAGGGTCAAGATTTAATACAGTAATACGTTTTGCTTCTTCATTAAGAACGTTCTATGTGAAATTGGCTTTTTTAAAAACTGTGAGTCCAGTTTGGTACTACTGCCTGGATTCACGCAAAGATGCAAAAGTTTTATCCACCACCTTCACTTTTGCACAGCAGGGCAAATGCCAAAGCAAAGAAACAAACAAAGTAATGTCTGAGTGTTACTATGAAATATTTTTTTTTACCTCACAAACCACCTGAGAGGGTCTTGTGGACCCCCAGAGGACCACATGTAATACTTTGAAAACTGATGAAATAGAGAAAAGTTGGCTAAAGCCCCCGGAATGAGCAAGTACTGTGAGGCTGTGTTAAGGAGCAGAGGGGAAGGCTCTTGACTCTGCTTTTATGCTGATCCATCAAGGAGGGAATCTTTGGGACTATTAATGTTGGTCATAGCCAGAAGGAAGGCAAACATATGAAGTCAACCCCTTTTAAACCTATGTCTTGAGTACAAAGAGGGGGAAGTGACTAAAACTAATTGGATATAACTATATTCACAAGGAAGAATTTCAGGCCAAATTGGGACAAGAAATCTCTGGACTCTTGGTCGGAAAAAGAATGTCTTCCAAAAAAGAGTGAGATTCCAAGAAATAGACGGGATGAGAAAAAGCTAGTGATATGATAAAGATGGCTCACATGCTCCTTATCTCAAGAAAAGATGACCCCAGGCTTAAAAGAAAAACAAAAATTATACAAGAAAGTCTGATCCATATAAGAAGCAAACAGAGTGTGTTATGATTTTGAGCAATCAATGGAAGGAAAGAAGGGAGAATCTATTTAATTTGATGTTAGGAAATTTCTCTTTTGAGTTGCTCGGAAATTTTTACATTGGTTTTGTGGAGAAGAAAATATTTACATAACTATAGTAATATAAATACTGTTTACTCATTTTTAATGTATATGTAACTATATACATTTGTCTTTCGGTTAATTATATATATAATTACATATAGATGTATATGTTATTTATATTTTAGCTTGGTTGTAACACACTATGTAAATACCATCGATACTGGGGATGAAAAACAGAAGAGATGCAGAAGGAACATATATCCTCAGTAATGGGGAGTCAAGAGATGCAATTAAAAGTATAGGGAAACTTTAAGTATTTAAGTCAGGTATTATTCAACATTACAAAGTTCAAGTTAAGAGATTTAGAAAATCTTACAACGATCACAAGTTGGGACTTGTAGGAGAGATAGGTATTGCAAATGAAATATATTTATTTGATAGTGCTGACTCAAGAAATAATGTTTAAATGTGATAAATCAAGAAATTAGTATGTAAATTTTATTATTTAGACAGCCCTAATATTAAAAATATCCGAAAAAAATATCTGGTAACTATTATGGCACAAACACTTAATGATCAGACCAAGAGTCTATATATTCAAGATAGAGGCTGACTGGGACACACTGGCTACATTATCATCAGTTTTTAAAAAAGAATTAAGGAAGTAACAGCCAGAAGAAATAAAGATAGGAGTAAGCCAAAAGGTGGGCAAAGCTGAAGTAGGAAACTGTTGCTTTTTTTAAAAAACTTTGCTGTGCTATTTTTATTTTTATTACATTACTTTGATGAAAAATAATATTAATATATAAAAAGAATATTTTATTTTTATCAGTAATTAGGACCATTTAAAAATTGTACTGCCATTCTCTTTAAAGTCTATAAGCAATTAATGTTCAACAGAAATAAGTTTAATAAAATGCAACTGTAAACATTTCCTTGGTTTAGTAGCAGATTTGAAAAAAATTCTAATGTGTTCTTATATCATACTCTCAAGGATGTATAAAGGAATTACTTCAAGTTTTAATTTAGGAGATAATTCATCTTTTCACTTCTTTCTCATGAGAACAGAGAAGCAGTGGAAAATATCATTATCTCTAGGGCACATTTTTTTAAAGTTATCAATGCTTTTAAATAGTAGGAGATTCTCCTTACCAAAATTAAAGATGATGTTGGGAATTTTATTTTACTTTAATGAATGGGCCCCAATGAACCATAACTTATATCTATATGGCACAATTAACTCTCCTTTCTATTCTTTAGATCACCACAGAGAACAGGGGGCCTACGATAATTACTAGAAGATGTATTTCGAGGACATTGCTTTACTTGAATTTATGAGTAGTACAATTAGTCACAGATATTGTTGGCTGCAAGAAATAAGTCCATGAATAATAGTCTCCCAAATAACATAGATGCCTGTACAAAGAATTATTTGAATGTTGGACTAATTCATTCTGAAGGTCTATGAAGTCAGTAAAGGAAATTATGTAAGAAAAAAGTTATCAAAATGTAATTACTTGCAATTTTCATACACTTCAAAACCTAGAATTTTGTAGAATTGTGTGTACATTTATAAATATGAGAAAATGGCTATATTATTGGACAGTTGTTACATTACAAGGTATAGAGGTGTAGTTGATGGAAAGTCAGGGTAAATGAACACTTGAGTTCATTTGAAGGAGGCCCGACATAGAACGGTTTTGCAGGTAGTATCCATTTTACCAACACTTCCATCTTAAATCGAATTCCTCATTCTGTAATATAACGATATCTTT
Source organism: Lynx canadensis (assembly GCF_007474595.2). NCBI lineage: Eukaryota > Metazoa > Chordata > Mammalia > Carnivora > Felidae > Lynx > Lynx canadensis. The sequence continues at coordinate 75,763,919 of NC_044305.1, forward strand.
GTGTAGTATTTTGGACCTCCAGAGTCAAATAACTTAGTATTTCAGGCTATATGGCTTTATTATTTTGTATGTTTCAAACATTCAAGTTGTAATTCCTTCTTTACTCATACTTTTTTATTCAATTTTGATAGGTCCTTGAGAATATAAATAAACTGTAATATTTAAACATAGTTTGGTAATATACATATTAGAAAAATAGCAGAATTGCCACATGTATGTGTATAACATAACTCTGTTGGAAATGAAAAGGAAATCTTAAAGTATTGGATTATTCAAATGCAGTAGCTTTGCGTTTGAGCACACATGTCTACAACAGCCTAATCACAACAAAGATAAGAAGTTAATAACTCAAATCTTTGATTATCTTTAATCAAACAGGTAGAATTTTGAGGCTATGAAAGTCACATATATATAAACATATAAGGAATATAAATATATAAAATGTCAGAAAGAATATTGCTAGAGACCTGCATGTTATTTAAAGCGCTGATTAAATCTTGTGTCATATGTTAAAATCATGAATTCTAGCAAACATCTATAGGAAGATACCAAAATCTGTCTTCAGAGTTCATATACATTTATTAGTTGCAGTAACAAGGTCACATATATCATATATACTAAAACATTTCTTTTTGTCCTGGAGTATAAAGTATTCAAAGCAGAGTTCTTAAGGGTCTTACAACACATCAAATGAACATGTATTAAAAACTGTTTAAAACCACATTATTTCTACCTAAGAAAGCAAATTTAATGCACTAGCTTCTCCCCCATTCGTTCAATTATTTCTCCACCATTCATCTTATAAATATTTATTGAGCTCCCTGCTCTTACACTACTGAAGAGAAAGCAGAGACATAAAATATACGGCCATAATACTCTGTGATAAGTGCTCTGGGTTATTTACCAAGTTAGTCCACTCACAGGAACAAATAAGTTAATTACAAAAAGTCTTTCAATAATGTTACTTCTGAAGTAACGGGGTTTAAAAATAAAAAGTTGCCTACATTAGGCTTCATTATACTACAAAAGAACTAGCAAGTGGAAAACTCTAGAATTATTATATTTACATTAAGGAAAATTAGGCAAGATGCCTATCTTCTTAACTTTATATTCATTTAATGGACACCCATTCTTCATCTTTTCTCTTCAGTTATAGAAATTCTTGAAAGGCATTAGACAGGTTCATTTTAATAAGAGAGAGAACAATCAGACAGAAAATGACTAAATTATCCTCAGTTTAGGATTTCACTATTTTTTTTTATTTTTTGCCTCAGGCTTTGGGGACATTAAGGCCATGTTATAAATCCTGGCCACTGCTTTTTCTAAAGAGCAAAAATGAGAGTTTATTAGCATCTCAGTGGTTGCCTCAATAATGACAAAACAGTTGCTCATTATTGCTCATTAGTTTCATATTAGATTCATTTGCAGTAGCAATACATCTTCTATTCATACTCGATTGCAAAACAACTGATATGATTTGACACCTGCTGTACAATGGAATTCATTAGATAGTAATAATACAAATAGAAATTCAGAAGCTGGACTTGTATTTGCCTCTATGATGACTCTGTACAGGAAAAGGCCTCTGAAATCACCTAGACTAGAATAAGACAAATAAATATGCACAACAGATGACCAAGGTTTCAAATACCAAAGTCTCTGTTTTTCTATCTACATCAATGTTCTATATGCACAATGTTATATTTTAATGAGTGGCATAATTTCCAAAATAATGAAGCACTTCTCACTATGCAGATGAGTGAAATATAAATTGAAAGAACCATACTGAACAAATAAGAAGCCTAACATAACTTTTAAAACCATAAGATAAACTACATTATTTTTTCATACATTTTATATATATATATATATATTTTTTCATACATGTATGTCTTAGTCCACGGGGAAGAATCAGGTTTCAAAGTGTACCTAATCATTACTTCTGATATTCAATTATGTTTGTTTACTTGGACTCCTTGTGGCTGATGCCACATGTCACTGCATATAATAAAAGAAGAGACTTTCAGCTATTATTCTTTGGTTTAGATTCATGTCACCTAAATCATCTAAATGCAACACACAAATTCAAAATGAAATGACTGCTCCTGCTTATCAGAAATGTTTTAGAAGGGAAATCTAATGTGCTTTGCTTCAGGTAAGAGAGTCAATTGTTAACCTTCTGTCATATAGCCATAGAAAATAAAGAAAAACTATGTTAACCAATTCGTAAAAATATGAGCATGAGAGACCTTTTTTTTTGTTCCATCCCACAACCATTTTTTAAGGTATCCTCAATATTCCAGGGATTATAAGGTCATGATAGTCACACTTTTCGCAACTAGAATTTAACAACGCTTTACCGTTTCCATTAGACCATAAGCTCCAGAGAATCACAATAATGATTAAATTCCTACCACATTGCATAGGCCTAAAACATGGTGGGAACTCATTAAATATTTTTTGAATGAATGAATGAATGAGCATTGTGAGAAATATAACAGAGGGCAACAATATCTGCCCCTTGATTGGTTATAATTCTGCTGAAGAAATAAGTCTCAAGAGTTTTTTTGCTTTGTTTTGTTTTGTTTTGGTTTGGTTTGGTTTTAATAAAATGAGTAGTTTATAATGTATGAGAATGGGTAGTGGAGACCACACTTTGGGAATACAGAAATCAATATAGGTTGAAATTGCAAGGGAATTTTTTTGTTAGACGGTTATATCTTCTTCCAAGCTGTGAAAGACAAGCTGAATTTGGATCAGTGGAAGCTGGAAAGCAAACATACTAGGCCAGGGAAAAGAATTGCCCTAGATTTAGAGGTAGAAATGAGCATAGGAAATATTGATAGTGCTTACCATATATTTTTTATAGTACACTTAAAGTTTGTAAATAGACATTTTTGCATATGCAGTGCCTCTTTTCAGACGTCAGAATTTTGCTGTTTCAATTGTGGAAGCATACTTCATTTTGTATCCTGAAACAAAGCTACTAGAATCACAAAATAGATGGCTTTCAAACACACCTGTAGGAAGAAAGCCAAGTCAGAGTCATGATGCTTTCTGCCCAGCAAGTAAACTCATTCCATTTAAATACAACAGCATTTAGGGGCTCCTGGGTGGCTCAGTTGGTTAAGCGGCTGACTTCAGCTCAGGTCATGATCTCACAGTCCATGAGTTCAAGCCCCGTGTTGGGCTCTATGCTGACAGCTCAGAGCCTGGAGCCTGTTTCAGATTCTGTGTCTCCCTCTCTCTCTGACCCTCCCCCATTCATGCTCTGTCTCTCCCTGTCTCAAAAATAAATAAAACGTTAAAAAAATTTAAATACAACAGCATTTAAATATTAAGTAGAGTATAGAAAATACTCATGGTATTAGTATGTACAATATTATTTAGGTAAATGAACTCAAATTCCAACTAGTATATTATCTGAGAATATATTTAAGCAATGTTGGAATTTTCCATAACAAATATGTATAAAACAAATTTTATGATAATCAAAGCCTTAAGAAAATATTACTCCTATGATATAATTGTTTTATAATAAAAAGCAGATTTTCCTGCCCTTCTCCATAAAAAAAAAAAAAACAAACAAAAGCTACCCATAAATTCAATTTCATCATGACAAAGTACAGACTGTGTATAAATATAAGTTATGTCACCTGAATTTCTAATACTATTTATACCTTGCATCTTTATAGTAACTAATCTGAAACCATATTTCAACATTTTTACTTATTTTTAAGTAAAAATACTTCATACCACCTGGCTAAATCTTTTTTTTTTATTCATAAATATCTTACAATACTTTCTATTATCCTTTATAATATCAGCTAATGTCTAATACAGAGTTTACAGATTTTGCAAATAAAAATACAGGGTGCTAGATGAATGTGAATTTCAGATAAACAACAAATAATGTTTAACAAAAGTATAATTTAGTGTAAATATACAATCATATTATAGTATAAATATGTCCCAAATATTGACTTGTGGCCTATGATTCAGCTATAATTCTAATCCAAGCTGAATCAAGGCAGTTTGGATTTATACCTTTTTATTTGCGCAAAGTTATATTACATAATAAATTGTTTACTTTAACTGGTTAGATCATGTTACTGATCCTTTTTGGTAGATTGGATTCTTAGGGCTATTTATCTTTGCCCTATTTAGACCAGATATATAACATTCCTATTCTAGACGACCATCTTTCATACGTGTGAAAGGCATTCTCTCTTCATATTACTTTAAAGATTAATAACTTTTGATCCTTATTCAGAAGTCTATGTTTAATAGTCAAAGAAACATCTCTGCTCTTTTCTTCCTGTTAATTTTCAATCTCTTTCTTTCTCTTTGTCTCTCTCTTTCCCTTTCTCTTTTTTTCTTACACACACACACACACTCTCTCACAATTCGTGATCCACCATGTACCAAGGAGATTATTATAAACTTGTTGCAATTCAAACCACACTAATTCTTGAAGCCATCAAAATATTAAGTTACTGTGTATTATCTGAAGATGTGATATAATTTTTATGACTTGTATGATTTTTAAAAATTATTATTTAATGTTTCAATGGAAAAATGAATCTGTTTTGCTCAAGTTTTTTAAGTAAATCCTTTACCAAAAGTTTTTTATTAGAATGGTAATTGACTGTTCTCCAAATTGCAATTGTAATGATTTTGTCCAGTGAAACAAATCAATGCATTATTTTGAAATAGTGAGTGACATTTAAAATGAAGAGTTTTGAACCTGAGTTTCGCAAATAGCTAAAAAATATATTGTTGGACAGTCATGTGTCATTTGTTTTGGATTTTATTACCAAATAGAAATCTTTTATTCCTTTAAAATGCTTCAGTAATAGTTGATTTTCTTTAATTTTGTCTTCTGCCAAGGTAAAGCAATATTTGAAGCAAATAATATAGACGTTTCTAGCTCTTTTATAGATGTAGTTGTATTAGGTTTAATTTTAATAGAATATATAAATGAAATTTTTTCTACCTAAACATTTATCTGGTTCTTTCATTGAATCAGGCAAATAAAATAAACATGTTGCTTTGTGAAATATCAGAAATTCCTAAGTTGATCAGGGATTGTTGAGCCATATACTAGTTCTTTGAGTCTAGTGGAAGACTATTTTATAACTGTATTAAATAAGAGCCTATAGGGGCGCCTGGGTGGCGCAGTCGGTTAAGCGTCCGACTTCAGCCAGGTCACGATCTTGCGGTCCGTGAGTTCGAGCCCCGCGTCAGGCTCTGGGCTGATGGCTCGGAGCCTGGAGCCTGTTTCCGATTCTGTGTCTCCCTCTCTCTCTGCCCCTCCCCCGTTCATGCTCTGTCTCTCTCTGTCCCAGAAATAAATAAACGTTGAAAAAAAAAAAAATAAGAGCCTATAAAATTCTCAGCAATTACAGTTAATTTTGAGATTTAAAGACTAGTTAAGTAGCTAGTATTCTAATTCCAGAAACCAATTAGTTGTCCATTTAGTCTAATTTCACAATTGAAAGGCAAAGAAGTGCATAAACATTCAGGCATTAACACTCATGCAGTGAAGAAGAGGCTTGCAATTTTACAGGTCATCTAGAAAATATTCATCAAGGATTATCTCATACATTACATTCTATTTGATATGACTTTATAATTAGCCAGGTCAGTCTGTAGGGATTCAGATGTAAAACTATTTTCCAAGAAACCATGCTTACACAGGGATTAAGTTAATAAAAGAAATAACATCTAAGAAGATAGTAACTTACTTAAAAATTATCAAAATGGATAACTTTATTTTAAAACTATGGATTTTTGTCACAAAAATAATATAAGCTCATAGAAGAAAATTTGGAAAATACAGAAAGTGTACAGATTAAAATGAAAATAATTTCTTACTCCAACAGTATCTAGAAAGCTTGTGCTTTTTGATATATTTGTTTCTAGTCTTCTAAATCTTAATAGTTTTACAAAATTGGGATTATATTGGATGTAGTTTTTTACAATAGAATAATTAAATGTAAAAACTCAGTTGGTGAAGTAAAGACTAAGTTAGAACTAAGTAAAGAAAGGTTAAGATGCAAAATGAATCTGGTGAAATGATACAAAAATATAGTAGGAAGAAAAATATAAAACATAAAATAAAAGACATGGAAGAATAACTGAAAAGGTCAGTAATAACATTAAAAAAGATAAGGGGTCAACATTTTTGTAGAGGTGTTGGAAACACCAAAACTTAGATTATGAATCCCAATCAATCTTAGGTAAAATAAAAATTCTTAGTAACAACTATATAGGTCATAATAAACCAAAGAACAATGTGTAGAAAGAAAGATTTCAAAATTATCTGGCAGTGGGTGGTCTTTAAAAAATTGATTGTGGAGTTCCACTTCCAATAACTAGAAATGTGGAAATTTTGACCAATCTTTTTCTGACAACAACTAGAAAAGTTGGACAAAAAGAAAAATCTTGTTGCAAATCATTAAAAGGCAACAAGCAATGAAAAATTATGGGACAAAAATACAGAATGAAAAAGAAACTCAGAGTGTTGACCCAGGCATTTGGAACTGCCTTATACTAAGAGGTTTTTTCTAGAAAAACTGATACAGCTGAGAAACTGAGCAGAGCTTTCATCAAACTTGTTAGGACATAGGAAAAAATAGGTATGTATATCTACCAAAATATGGGAGTGGAGGGGAAACGGGGCCTAGAAACTTTACTGAGCTACAAACAAAGGGTAAGTGAATCAGATAGACCATCTCTTATAGAGACTAATGCTCAGTTTTGAATAATATTGATTTTTGCTTGATTTCAGGTAATCCAGGATTGTTGTTTCTGCTAGCTTCCTAACAGAAGCAATTATGAAACATCTGGGGAAACGCTAATATTGTCCTAGATCTCAAGTTATCTTAATATCCATCACTCAACGATAAAAAACAGATATATGAAGAAACAAAATAAACAGATTTAAACCAAGAGAAACGATGAGAGTAAACTAGTTGTACTAGGAATCAGCATAATAGAGCTTTCAAAATAGAAAAAATAAAACAAAGAATAGTGAAAGTGATAATGGTAGAGAATCAACTATAGATTACAACTCTAAAATAAATCCCCACTGATATTGAGAATGCAATGCATAGCAAGAAAACAAGGGTAAACACTGATAAAGGGATAATTTGTGAACTGGAATCCAGGTAAGAAAAAAAATAACAAGAATTAAGCAGAGAAAGACAAATGATCAAAATTATACTCTATATAGGCCTCCAGCTTATTCCATTCTGACCTCACATTTTTATTATTGCCATTTTCCTTGAGACAGTTCTTACTATAGAATAGAATGGGGGTGGGAAACTTGGTGTGGGGGGAGTAGTCAGCTTGTCCAGCCAACCCCACTCTTGGATCCTGCCATTCCAAATCAATGATGTCATCTTCTCAGGAGAACTTTACATACTACCAGAACTTTACATACTACATCCTGAATCCTCCATTAATTTTTGCCAAAATTCACTGAATTTTTCATCTATTCATCATTTTTCGTTAGGTATTTGGTATTATTTTATAGTTTTTATGCAAAAAATATAGCAATTTCTTTTCTTTGTTCTCTTTATTGATTTTAGTAGATTTTTGAGAACAGAGTGGAGCAGAAAGACTTAGCCTACCATTCTTAAATGGAAGGCATTCTAAATTTTTCAAATTTATAGAAAATTACATGATAAATATAGTTATTTTTACAAGTGTGTGAGTTTATATTATTATTTCCTTAGAGAAATGGAACATCTTGGACACAGGGTATGACATTGTCAAACTGTCTTTCAGAAATTTGTACCAATTTTGATGTCCACAATCACATGTGAGTGTGCCTATCTTCCTACCTTTTACCAGTTATATTATCATTCTTTTTAATCTTTACATATCAGATAAAGGAAAATTGTATACCATTGTTTTTAATTTTTAATCTCTTTATTAAAATTTTTATTTATTATTTTGAGAGAAAGAGAGTGAAAGGAGGTAGGGGAGGGACAGAGAGTGGGAGAGAGAGAATCCAAAGCAGGCTCTGCACTGTCAGCACAGAGCCTGATGTGGGACTTGATCCCACAAACGGTGAGATCATGACCTGGGCCAAAATCAAGAGTCAGATGCTCAACCAACTGAACCACTCAGGCACCCTCAGTTGTTTTAATTTTTAATATTTGATTCTAGTGGTAAATATTATTTAATTATTATATTACTAATTTGTAATTTGGGGGGTGAAGTTCTGATTGTGTGTTTCTCCCTCTTCTCATCTTTGGTCAGTTTCCATGGAAAACAGTCACTGTGATAGAAATTGTTTCGCAGGAAGTTCTTTTAGGGTGAATGTCAGGGTTCTCCAGAGAAACAGAACCTGCATGAAATATAAAAAAAATATATTTATATATGATATGTACTTTAAAAAAATTTTTTTTAATGTTTATTTATTTTTGAGAGAGAGAGTCAGAGTGTGAGTGGCAGAGGGACAGAGAGAGAGGTAGACACAGAATCCAAAGCACGCTCCAGGCTCTGAGCCATCAGCACAGAGCCCAATGCGGGGCTCGAACTCATGAACCGTGAGATAATGACTCGGGCCGAAGTTGGATGCTCAACCAACTGAGCCACCCAGGTGCCCTTATATATGATATATATCTTTTATATGTTTATTATATATCATACATATTATTATTATATTATAAGGGATTAGCCTATATGATGATGGAGGCTGAGAAATTTCATGATCCACCGTCTGCAAGCTACAAACCCCAGGAAAACTGGTGGTATCATTGTGAGACCAGAAGGGCTGATAGTATGTCCATGTCAAGGGTGGAAGACTAACGGTCTTCCCAAATAGTCAAGCAGAATTAGTAAAATTCTCCCTTCCTCCACTTTTTTGTTCTCTTCAGGCTCTTAATAGGACACATTGGGGAGGTCAATCTACTTTACTCAGTCCACTGATTCAAAAGCTAATCATATCTGGAAACACCCTCACAGATTCAAAAATAATGTTTAACCTGGGCACCTTGTGTCCCAGCCAAGTTGATACATAAAACTAACCAACTTGGAAGCAACACCAGTAAGGTGTTGTGAGGGTTACTTGGAAGCAACACCAGTAAGGGGAGTGAAGGAAGTAGGTATGGGCCAAGAAATGGAATTGCCCATGGAAGTTGCCCTCATTGAGACAAAGGGGCCAGACCTTTGTATTCCCACATAAACTAGCTATTTGATGAGGGCTGTCCCAAGTAGGGAGCATGATCTTGGGGGAACACAGCATCCTTTGACTGAGAAATTCCTGGAGAGGGCCTCAACTGTGAGCCAGCTTCAACCAAAGTCGAGAAACTGATGAAGTCCCTCTGTCCTCATAGAAAGATACAGACAATGAATGTACCACAGCATCCACTACACCCAGTTCCCAAATTTTCCTTTGGTGAAACTGATCTCCTGGAATTTTAGACATGAGGTTTGTATGAAATTGACCTCAGATGACCTCTAGTTCCCAGGATGGATTGTAATTGGCCTAAACCTGTCAACAGAATCCCAACCTACTTCTTTGCTACCATATTTAGTTCAAGGATGGGCACATCAGTAAATACAATTACCTGACCATGATAGTTTATTTGAGGCTCCCAAAGTCACCACGGATGTTTGAATCAGAGCAAAGACCAAAACTGAGTTTCAATCAGTCTCTCTCTTTCTCTCTCTCTCTCTCCATATAAATAAGGAAACATGTATCCCCTCTGTGCTGCTGGCAGCTGTTGTGTGGGGTTTTTTTCTTCCTGTTGTTTTTGACTGGGGAAACTAGGCATTGGATGCAGACACTAGGATACACAGGCTTTAGTTAGTTAGCAGTAGGGGATCTGGGGTCAGGATGAAGCTGACACCTCAGAAAGAAGCAAAGATGTGGAAAAAAGCAGGGTCTGTGGCACCATTGGACTACTGGATGAAAGCAATCCTGAAGACTCTCTCTGTGAAGACTATTTCTGCACATATGTGAGCTAAAAAGTTCTTACACTGTTGAAGTCAGTTTGAACTGTTTGGGGGTTTTTTGGTCACTTGTAAAGTAAAGGGTACTGAGACATCTGCCATGCAGACACCTATTCCTGTGTGTTGGTAGTATTTCTATTAAAGCGTGACCATTTCTTTCTGCATAAATAATTTTTTTAGCCTGTTCGTCTAAACGTCTATAGAGTCAAATATTTCATATTTTTCCTTTGTAGTGTTCTCTGCAGTGGTGTTATCCACACTTCTTATATAATACCCTATCAGTAAAAGTATTTGAACTTAAACAGCTTACCACGCAGGTTGAACCGTCAAAGTAGACTCTGGCTAATCATGGCTATTACCCAAGATATAACAAAACTTTACATAGATTCAAAGGACACAGGAACTGGCACAGAGGTAGCATTTCTTTCTAGAAAAGCACAAATCCTTTAGACACAGTTTTCAAAAACATCCCTTTCTCCTGCATAGATAACAAACACATTCTGATTGAGGAGGTGAAACATCTTTCTTAAAGAAGCCAACTCAGGAACGCCTGGGTGGCTCAGTCGGTTAGGTGTCTGACTTCGGCTCAGGTCATGATCTCGCGGTCTGTGAGTTGGAGCCCCACGTCGGGCTCTGTGCTGACAACTCGGAGCCTGGAGCCTGCTTCAGATTGTGTGTCTCCCTCTCTCTCTGCCCCTCCCCCGTTCATGCTCTGTCTCTCTCTGTCTCAAAAATAAAATAAATGTTAAAAAAAAATTAAAAAGAAGCCATTTCAGTTTTGTGGTTCCCCAGTTTTATACTCAGAGGGAAAATGTTTATGTTACTATATCCCATTCTCCAGCAGCCAAAGTACATACAGGTTGATTTATAATAAGCACTCTAGACAGACCAGGTATAGTATTTTTTTCAGATAGGCATTTTCCAGTATCTTTCCCCTAATAAACATCATCAATGGGTTTTATAATGAAGGCTGGCCAAATTGATCAATGTCTCTGAGTAGGTAAGGAGTTAGCTTGTTTTTTTTTTATGTTTATTTATTTTTGAGAGAGAGAGAGCAAGTGGGGCAGGGGCAGGGAGTGAGAGGGAGACACAGAATCTGAAACAGGCCCCAGGCTCTAAGCTGTCAGCACAGAGCCTGACACGGGGCTTGAACTCTGACAGGCGAGATCATGACCTGAGCCAAAGTCAGAAGCTTAACTGACTGAGCCACCCAGGCGCCCCTAATATTTTCTGATATCATGTCTCTAAGATCTAAGTTTTGGATATATAATGTTAATGACTATTATAACTGAAAAGATACGCAGATCCAGTGGGATAGGTGCTGAATTAATTGTGCTTACTAAATTAGGATATTCACTTTAAAATTCTTATTAACTAATTATGCACAGGTTCTTTTTATTAAATTTTTACCTTCCTCCTTGTCGATCAGTCCTTGCAAAATAATCAAAATGTAGTGTAATTTTACATTTTTAACAAGTGGTTTGGTTTCAATATTCACTGAAACCCCTCATATGGAAGATTTGTAATTAGGTTAGAAAATTTTGTATCCAAGTTTTTAAAGTATGTAGATATGTGAGATTTATCAACACATATACGTCAATATCAGACACGCACACACACACACACACACACACACACACACATTCCACATTATGATGTAAATATTTCCATATATTTATTTTCAAAATCTTTTCTGCTTATCATGAATTTCTGTTGAAAGCTGTTACTTTCTCACTTTTTGATAAAAAATCACTTCCATGAAGAAACTGATTATGGTGTTTATTTTTTCTAGAATATATATCAATGAACCGTTTCTCTTTATAAAAATCTGGAATGCTTGTCTTTTTAATAGAAAAAACCTATAGCCCATATGCAAGTTTAACAATTCTCTTAAGTACTTTGTCATGAGGTAACCAGGACAAGTGTTTGTTTGTTTGTTTGTTTGTTTGTTTGTTTTTATAGTCACTTCTCATCTCCTGTACTGAAAGAAGTATTCTATGATTTAGGAAAATACCATCAGTGGATCTGTTTAACAAGACACATAATACATTGTGTAGGCACATCCACACATCGTTATACGTGTAAATAAATAAATACATACATACATACATACCTGAGAGGACCACTGTCAGTCTCTCCATTTGTACCATGGAGATTTCTCTATTTTTTTCTCTATGTACCATTGGCATTGAATGTCATCTGTGACCATGTGATATATTAACAAAGGACAGCCACCAGTGCAAACTGTTTACTAATAAAATTAGTAAAGGGTCATTTCCTTCTTATTTTTAGTTTAAAACTAATATAATTAGTAGATCTACTATGTCTTCTTACAGTTCAATTGATCATTTCATTTTCACCCATATTGTTCACACCTTCCATTATATGCCCATTTTATTTAATTCCTACTTTGATTTTCTGCAGTGTCAATTTGAATCATTACTGCTTTTTAATGTCATCGGACTTTTTAGACTATTCCATTTTCATCTTGTTCATACAGCCCATATTTTATTGAAATTGTAAAGACTTTATCGTGGATACTTCGTAGACTTTTCCTTGTTTCCTGAAGTAAGCAGTATTTAGATATGCTTTGCTCATTGCCTGTAGATTGATGTTTTATTTATGTGAGAGAATACTTTCGTTGATTCCTCATGTTGATATTTTTTCAGCTTACTCATCCTTTAATGGGGAGCAATCAATATACCCAGGCCTACAAGTTGTAAACGGACAGTGTGAATGTGTATTCCAAATTTTCTCCTTAATGTTTCTACCTGATGTCCACTGGGATGCTGCCAAAATTCTTCTGTCCTACCTTAAGCTGGTTAACAATAGATGTGTGCAGAGCACCCACGAATTGGTGGCTTCTGGAAAACCAGTACAACTGGTTAGTTGCTCTAGTTAGTATAAAATAGTTAGTCCCTATTGACCCTTGATTAGTTCACATACTGTGACTTTCAAATACTCAACGGATAAAGGCAGTTAGTCTATTGGTCAATTTTGCTTGCCCCAGAGGAAGAATGATTGCCACTCATTTTGGCTGTAACACAGGTCTCTGTTTCTACCATAGGAATAGGGAGGAGGGGTGTGCAGGGGCTTTCTGCCATCTATCTGCCTGTCCATGCAGTAGTTTCCAAGGCCCAGGCATGAGCACCATGGTTTCCTGATCTGATCCTTCTGCATAGTTAATACTTCCAGACTAGCAATTCCACACATCTTTCCCACTCATAGCAATCCTTACCTTCTAAAATGTTATGTTAATTGTGTATTGTCTGCCCCTACCCTCACCTCATCGACCTCAGCTACTCTACAAAGGCAGGCAATTTTCTCTGAATGTTTACCTAAAACAATGCCTGCCCCAGAATATGCCCTCAAATATTTTTAAGACATTAATAACCTTACTTTTTAGTGCAATTGTGATGTAACTCTATAAGTCTTCCTGTATTTTCAGAGGCATTTCAATAGATAACTCCATCAGGCAAAGCTAGCTGGCCACCATGACTTGGAGGTCAAGAGTCAAGTGTACTGTTTTAGGAGTTAATCATGTGGACTTTATCCAATACATATCAATTTTAAGAAATATATAGAGTCTCTCTCTGTCCCAAAAATAAATAAAAAAACGTTGAAAAAAATTAAAAAAAAAAAAGGGGCATTTTTTTTTTTTTTTTTTTTTTTTTTTTTTTGGTAATGTCAGAGAAGACAATTGAAGTCACTAAATTTGCATTAAGAGCAGCAACTTTTCCTGAGACAATAGCTGCCCTAGGGCAAGGGCAAAACTTCAGCCATGTTTGTTTGACAGGGATGAAAAACCTGATTGGCCACAGACACTGCTCTACATATATAATCCAATGAAATTGGTTTTAGTCAGTAATATTAATGGCATTCCTTCTTTGGGTTTCTTCCAATTATTTTCAGTTGTAAAGTTTTGCCTCTATGATGGTTCTAAGTGCCAGTCAAAAAGCTTCTTTCTAAAGCTGCTGGCTGAGAAGATACTTGAACCAGAATTGCTATTAATAAGTTTTCTAAACAGTGATTTAGCATCATTCCTCTAATAAATCATATTAAATCATGGAAGAAATACACAGTTGTGCCTGGTGTACTTTCCTCTTGATGAATTTGCTTCTTCCTAACAATAGCACTTGAAATGCTAAGATGGTAGGAGATGTATTCCTGGAATTTCTCCTCCTGACATTCCATTTTTTGGGTCTTGTTATACACAAGGAGAGCAAAACCAGTTCAGTAAAATGCGTTGTAATAGTTGAAACCCAGGGGTTCTTATTGTTATGCCACAGGTTCAAATTCAGAGTATCATTTGCTGTTACATACGTGCTATTATCTGAGCTAAATATCACTTACTATATGAAGAACAATATCTGGGTCTGTCATTTTCCAACAACGGTTCTGACTCTCTAATGTGGCCTACGAATGGGTGTCCTACAATTCGATCCTATTCTGACACTAGCTACCCAATGTTAGCATCAGACTTCATAAGTTTAAGAGCTCAGTCCTACAAGACTGTCCTCACTTCAGGGGCACCTGGCTGGCTCAGTCAGTCAAGCCTCCAACTTGGTTCAGGTCATGATCTCGGGGTTCGTGGGTTGAGCCCCATGTTGGGCTTTGTGCTGACAGCTCAAACCTTGGAGACTACTTTGGATTCTGTGTCTCCCTCTCTCTCTCCCCCTCCTCCTCTGGTGCTCTGTCTTTGTCTCCCTCTCAAAAATAAACATTAAAAAAAAAAAAAGACTGCCCTCACTGAATTCCTGGGTCCACAGCTAACTGCCCTACTGTATCCAGCTTGGCTAAAAATCAGGGGTTCCACAATCTACTCCCTTCAGGTTCGATAATCACTAGAATGACTCATGGAACTTAGGCAATCACTGCACTTAGTATTACGTTTATTACAAAGGATACAACTCAGGCACAGCCAAATGGATGAGGTGCAAAAGGCAAGGTAAGAGGAGGAAGGGGCAGAGCTATCATGTCTTCTCCAAGAGCGCCATCCTCCCAGTACATCAATGCATTCACCCACCCCAGACTCCTGGAATCTTGTTGTTCATGAGTGTTTTATGGTTTTGTTACAGCAAATACTCGCCCACAAAGAGACAAGCCACATGCACTCGGGGAATCAGGAAAAGACTGTTTATTGTGCACCAATGTACGATGTCACAGGACAAACACGAGGGAAGAGTTTGCTTCAACCAACTGGCTGCTCCCCTCTCAGGGATTTAGATGCCTCTTAGCATTGGCAGGTCAGTATAAACCCCTGACTTGGATCAGGCCTCTGCGGACCTGATTCTGCCTTGAGCCCTATGAGGTCATCATGGACTCCCAGGGTAGGGCCCACTCAGGCTCCTCAGCAGAGACAATGGAGCATGGGCACTCACACACACATTCAGACAGATTGCAGACTTCTACCCAGGACTTCCCTGTCTTATGTGGTGACTGTGTCGCCCAGGAGGTGATCAAGCTCCATCTCTGCCTCTAGGGTGGGCCTGAACTCTCTCCTGGGTCCCCAGGGACACTTAGCCCATTGGATGTCCCATCCTGGTAGAATTTTCTGATTCCCCCTGGAGTCCCTCTGAGCGCAGTGGGGACCAACTATTGCCTGGCCCAGGGAGGGTTGGGGTCCAGGGAAATCACCAGCGGTGGTGTGCCTTCTTTTCTGTCGTGGGGGCCTGCGAAGAGTGGCCTCTCCACTGGTCTCTGACAACGGTGGTTCAAGCTGCCAGTGCGGGTGGTTGACCAACTTTCCTGGCCAATGCACCTAATGTTACAGCAAATACTTGTGTGGCTTGTCTCTTCCTGGGTGCTGAGTATTTGCTATAACAGTTTATTCTTTAGACATGCTAAATTAAATCATAGATCAGATTGTCAGTGAATGAACTTTTTTTTTTGTTTTTTTTTTGTTTTTCTTTAATGCTTATTTATTTTTGAGACAGCACGAGCAGGGGAGGAGTAAAGAGAGAGGGAGACAGGATCCAAAGTGGGCTCTGCACTGACAGCAGAGAACCTGATATAGGGCTCGAACCTACAAACCATAAGATCACAACTGAGCAGAAGTTGGAGGCTCAACCAACTGAGACAGCCTGGTGCCCCAGTGGATGAACTCGTTTCCACCCACCTTCCCCTCTCCAGAGGTTGGGGGAAGGGATTGAAAAACCAACCCTCTCACACATATAGCTAGTCTCTCCCTTGAAACTATCTAAGAAGCTACCCTGAGTCACCCCATTGGTATAAACTCATAGTAGAAAGGGGCTTATTATATGAATAACAAAAGACATTCCTGTCACTCAGGAGATTCTGAGGGTTTGGGGGAGCTCTGTGCCAGGAGCCACAGACAAAAACCAAATATATTTTTTTACTGTTCAAGCCTGGGTAAATCATATTTACTAGACAAAGACATCTTGCATATTATATATATGTAATACTAAATATTTTAGCTACCATTATGTAGCCAGGTATTTATAATTAAAAAAAAACAAACAACAACTAATCTTCCAGTGTGGTTTTTTTTTTTTTTTTTTTACGTTTATTTATTTTTGGGACAGAGAGAGACAGAGCATGAACGGGGGAGGGGCAGAGAGAGAGGGAGACACAGAATCGGAAACAGGCTCCAGGCTCCGAGCCATCAGCCCAGAGCCTGATGCGGGGCTCGAACTCACAGACCCCGAGATCGTGACCTGGCTGAAGTCGGACACTTAACCGACTGCGCCAACCAGGCGCCCCACTTCCAGTGTGTTTTAAAGTTGCAAAAACTTTGTTAAACATTCTGGTATCTGAAAATTCAAACTATGTAATGTCTTATAAGTTATAACTAAGAGGAAATCAGTTTATAGAGAAGAATAATCTTTCAAAAAAGTGAAAAATTTTAGTGTTAGATGTATTCTATTTTGTATTTACTTTTATTTTATTTATTTTATTTATTTTTAAGTTTATTTATTCAGAGAGCAAGCAGAGGAGGGGCAGAGAGAAAGAGAGAGCGAATCCCAAGCAAGCTCTGCAGGGTCAGCACAGAGACTGACATGGGGCTTGAACTCATGAAACTGTGAGATCATGACCTGAACCAGAATCAAGAGTTGGACACTTAACTGACTGAGCTACTCTGATGCCCCTATTTTCTATTTTTTTAAATAAATCCTTTCAATTCCAGTTTTAGATGAATAAAGTTAAACCAAAAAAAATCATGAAGCAAAGAAAAAAACAAAAACAAAAACAAAAACTACTGGCATTTCTGTTCTTTAAATGCCAAAATATTTTAATGGTGAAATATGAAAATAATGTATAATAAAAAGATATTTCAATGGTAAACCCAATAATTTAATTTTTTAATTACCTAATTACCTAAAAATGTTGAATATATAATTCTCTTCTTACATTTTTAAAATAAGTAAAAGTTGTGAAGAGTTTTGTAAAAAGAGACAGGTGTGGTACAAACTGATTAAATTTTTCATATTTTTATATTAGACTGTAATGTTTTTTCATTCTATTCTATTTTTATACATGCTATAGGTTAATCTTTTACAATACTTTCAGACAATATCACCTAGACAATCATGACAGTTTTTCTATTTTCCAGCAGCGATTTAATATCAGCTATTCTTAGCACAGATAATTCCTTTCTAATTAGTTCATTTTATCAGTTTTTAAATTGATACATATACCATAAGTTGGTGCACAAACTTGGGAACATACTATGTTGTAATTTGTTCTATGTAGTATCCCTTACTTAAAGAGATAAACCATCCAGTGGCACCTGAGTGGCTCAGTCGGTTAAGTACCTAACTCTTGGTTTCTGCTCAGGTCATGATCTCACAGTGTGTGAGTTTGAGCCCCGCATCAGGCTCTGTGCTGACAGTGTGGAGCCTGCTTGAGATTCTCTCTGCCCCTCCTCTGCTTGCTTTCTTTCTCTCAAAATAGATAAGTAAACTTAAAAACAATCTTTTTAAAAGGAGATAAACCATCCAATCTATACAATGTGCATTAGACAACAATATTTTAATTATCAATACTACACAGTCAAGGATAATTTCAACCAATACAATGTCCTTTCTGCTACATTTAAATACCTTGCTCAAATCCTATCGTAAGCTTTTCTTTGATTATGGGCCCTTTGTCTACCTCCTTTGCTTTTTCTAGTATTAATTTTGTGAGATCTTGAGTTACATTGTCTAACTCTACCACTTAAAAGTCTTTGATCTTTGGGCAAGTTGCTTAAACTTTCTGTGCCTCTCAGTCTCCTCATCTGCAAAATTGAAAGCATAGTGGTATTCGCCTTGTAGCTTTGTAAGGATAAAATATGTTATTGCATGTGAATGATAAAAGCTCTAGAACATAATAGGTGTTCAACAAACATCAATTATTGTTGATAGTATTTTAATCATATTTTTATAGAGCTTATAATTTACAAATTCTCCATTGTGTTTTAATTTTGAAATAAATATTTGTATCTAAAATGCAATCTTTTTAAAAGTTCTAAATTGCTGCATTTGTATAGATGCCATATTTTCTCGACACTAATGGAGAATATGAACTAGAGAGCTTTGAAAATTTTGCTCCTGTTTCTTGGAATGACTGTTTTCTTTCCCCTCAGAGGATATTAGCCGTACCTCCTCATGGTAGCTTTTCTCCCCACAACTGCAAAATATTTCCATTTGCCTAGTGATTTTTCTGTTTGTTTAAATTACAGAGTAAGATACTATGTTCAGTTGGAGGAGTTAATATGAAATCAGCTGGTATATAGGTTTCATTCCTACCTTTTAAATCCAGTCAAGGGGGACAAGGAAATATTTTCATTTCTTGTAGCTTTATTTTGCTAGATCTGGGAGTCCCGAGTGGCTGTTGTGAGAAGTGCCAGAGCTTCTGAGGAAGCAGTCACATGATAGAAAATTCTCTGCTTGGGGCACCTGGGTGGCTCAGTTGGCTAAGCATCCTACTTCGGCTAAGGTCATGATCTCACAGTTCATGGGTTCAAGCCCTGCATCTGTGCTAACAGCTCAGAGTCTGGAGCCTGCTTCAGATTCTGTGTCTCCCTCTCTCTCTGCCCCTCCCCCACTCACGCTCTGTCTCTCCGCCTCTCAAAAATAAATCAGTGTTAAAAAATTTTTTTATTTAATTCTCTGCCTGATAACAGGTTTTCTTTCCCACAGTTGGTAAACAAACCAGTTTAGCTGGGCACCCATCCCTGCCTTCTCCACCTGGGCATGACGAATCTCACTTCTGACATTGCCCGCTCCTCCAGTTGATGCCCTGTTATTTGCCCTCCCCTGACTCCCAGGTCCCAATTCCCAGCTTCTATTCTGAACCTGGATTATAAAAAGGAGGTATTAGGCAATTCTCTTTTCTTATTACAGACATGGGCTCTTTTTTTTGTCATAAGTGCCTAATCATGGACTAATGATTATGGCTCTCAATCTGATCCCATGTGCACTAGATTTTGTAGGGACAATCCTCTACATTGGGACCTCTTAATGGCCTTTTTTCTTGTTATACAATACTTAATATTCTTTTTTCATTTCTCCCACTATTTACATTGCTTTAATCAATTCTTTGAAACTTAGGGAAAGAGTTTGTTACGTATACGTGTTCATATTAGTATCCTGAAATGCAAAGTTCTTATTTTTCCTTTTTTTATGGGAGATCCTTGCTTTCTCAAAGCACTGCTATTAGTATATAATGAATCCAGATTTGAAGTATGTGATTAAATATGCAATACATCTCCTTGAAAGAGAAGCCAGTTACCTTAATTTTTGTTAATTATAGTAAAGTCATTCTCTTGGATTTGTTGTTGAATTTCTGTTAAACAAATAAATAAGCTAGATCACATGAATTTTTTAAACTTCCCCTTGATAATTATATGAAAATGTCCATAGTATGTGCTGCATCATAACAGATAGAGACAGCAAATATGTAGAAGATAATGTCACTTGAGTATTAGAAAATGCAGTTTTAAAAAAGGAACTTTAAAATCACTATATTTGGTCTATCCCATTGCTATTACAGTGCTTTTCACACAGTATTGGAAATGCATCTTTAAATACCTTTCCTACCAGATAAATAAACTAAACGATCGGCAGGCAAAAACCATCTTTCTGAAATTGGTATCTACAACGCCAAGCACAATATCAGCCCTCAAAAATCTGTGTGGAAGGGCACCTGGGTGGCTCAGTCAGTTGAGCATCTGATTTGATTTCGGCTCAGGTCATGATCCCAGGGTCATGGGATTGAGCCCTGAGTCAGGCTCCATGCTGAGCCTGGAGCCTCTCTCTCCCTCTTCCTCTGCCTACCCCCAAATAAAATAAAATAAAATGTGTTAAATTAATTACTGAATACCATGACTATGTGAGACGTTAGAACAATGAAAATGTTAATGCTGCTTCACAAAACTGGCAATGCTAAGAATATCAGTAAGGATTAGTACTTTAAGTGTGGAGGTAATACACGCTTTAAGAGTAATTACTAAATATCTCTGAGTTTGTTTTTTAGGAATTTCACAGCAATCTTGCAAATGTCAACATTATGTAATGTTGACATTAGTTAAAACTTAGCCATGACTCCTATTCGTACTAGGTTTTCATAGCTAATGTGACATAGAGAAATGAGACAATTATCCAGGAAATTGGGGTGTGTGTGGAAATAGAAAGCTTTGACCTAAATGGCATTGAGTGTATAATTTAGTCTGTATTGATTTTCAAATACCACAGAAAAAGAAGTATATTCCAGTTATTTGGGAATCATTCAGACTTCCTGCCCTGTGGTTCTAGTGTAGACTCAACCTTTAAACAGAGGCTTCTCAATCTTGACAGCAAAGCAGCATAACCTGTGTGAATTTGTTCATGAAGCCGAATTTCTGAGGAGGACCAGGGCATCTAACTATTCCTCAGAAGTATACTAATTCCCTGATTGCTTAGAGGGGCGCTTGGCTGGCTCAATCGGAGGAGTGGGAGACTCTTGGTCTTGGGATCATGAGTTCGAGCCCTACGTGGGATATTGAGATTACTCAAATACATAAAAGTTAAAAAAAAAAGAATAAACAGATATTATTTCAAGAAATGGGGAATCGACTACATTATACAAAATTACAGTTACAGAACAACTAAAAGAACTAGAAAAACCATGCACTTGCAACTTTTCAAACAATTCAAACTTCTAAAAGGAAAAGAAGGAAAATATACACACAAAACAAGGAAACACAGACCATTAGAGATGGATTAAAAAAATTCAAATTTTTTCAAAAAGCATAAATAAGGTGACATAACCAAGAGGCAACATATTGAAATATGTCGAAGGTCCATTTGGAGAAAATATTAAAACACTACTTAGGGAGATTGTTTGAAATAGTAAAAGACTGTATGCCAGTTAAGTGGCAATCACAGAGATCTGGCCGAATAAAGTCTGATATTTCCATATCATTAAATGCTATCTAACCATTAAAAATTAGAAAGGTGCTTTTTAATTTGTACTGATATGGAACAATTGCCAAAATATACAGTTGAATGACAAAACTGAGGTACATATTATGTGTAAAGGATGCTGCTATTTATGTAAAAAGCAGAAAAGTAAATGTAAGTATAGGTAAACATATATATATATACACACACACATATGTATATGTAAATATATGTATGTATTGTATATATGTATTATATGTATATAAGTGTTCTATGTAAATATATATATATGTATGTACAAAACATTGTAAGTAGATTGTATATATTATATGCTTAATATGAAAGATGTCTCTGGAAAGGTGCATAAGAAATAGTGGTTGCTTCTGGGGAGTAGAGTTGAGGGCAAGAGAAAGACCACTTTTTATTGTATAATTTTTTGTATAACAACATTTTTTCAATGTGCATGAATTATCTTTTAAGTTTTTAAAAGTAATAAATAAGGTAAAATCTTGGAAGCCATTCTGATACTGCAAGTATCAGATCTAAGTGGTTTATACTAGACCAATGGCTCTTAACTCTCAGTATCAGAATGGCTTCCAAGATTTTACCTAAGGCACTGTATAGCAGAGATTCTCAAACTTAGTGCGATGCATGGATTCCTTTGACAGTCAAAGAGAGCCTTTGGACCCATTTTGCATAATTTTTTCTTTTTTTTTAGTAAATAAAACAAAATACATAGGATCATAAAGAAAATAAAATCTGTTAAAATTAGTGATCAGAATAGTTTTAAAAACCAGACCTGTCAGAGGGCCAGACTTTTCTAATAGTGATGAACATAAATGATACTTTGAGGTATCTACAACAGCTGTATTATGATAGGAGAACTCCTCCATTTTGGGGGGTGGAAAAATCATAGGTAATGCAAATATTACATGGTTTGTTATGTAACTGCAGAAAATACTAATTCCAGTTAAAAGTGGTGAAAATAAAGATGTGATATCTTCCCTTTTTTTCCAGGTTCACAAACCATTCCTAAAGTCTATCCAGAAATTCGCAGAGAGTGTATGGTCTCCAAATTAAGAAACTTTTCTTTAAAAGAATCCCCTAGACTTAAATTCTTTCATAGTCAAAATAAAAAAAAAATTAATATAGATGTTTGTCACATGGGTTTCAGATGAATAGCTAATATGTTACTGTAGAATTTTTCTTAATGCTAGCTTGTAAATATGCTTGGGATATTAATTTTCTGTAAGATACCGCAGTCAACAAGTTAGAGATATTATGACAATTTTGTTTCAGTTTGTACTAACTTATGAAGCGAAAAATATATCCATCAGTTACCAGTGAATCTCTTCCATGTAGACATCTGCTAATACTGATTCAAGCCTCTTTTTTTTTTGTAATTGAATTTCCTCTCTTTTCTTCACCCCACCCAAAAATCAATGAGTTATAGTTTTTAACATTTTCTTTACTTTTCCTTATGCCCAAGACTCAGCCAGTAGCATCTCCCACACCTAAGTCCTGCCACAATATAACAAATAGCCACTGAAACCCATGTCTTCATTTGACTCTCTAGAGCATCACATTTTTTATCCTGAGGTATCTGATTGGAAGAAATTGCTCAAAATCTAATGCCCCTGACTTTTAAACAATCATTGTTTCTTCCTTTTGTATCTACCATAAAGCTGTTAATACTTTGAACCCTCTTTAAGTTGCAAAATGTCCACTTGAAAATCTTAATCAGTCAGAAAGTTGGTAAATTATACCTTCATGCTATCCATATTGAGTACCCATTACTCCTGGACATAGCACATTAACTGACTCATTAGCTATTTCAAACCATATGGACTTAGGTTTGGGTGGGTCATTTTGATAATATCCTGAGGTGAGTTTCCTAATTATTGCAATTATGTGATCTCAATCATGAGGCCAGGCTCATGAAATAGTGTCAGTGCCTTTAGAATGAGTGTCAGTGCACCCAGACAGTGACTGAGATGAGCAACATGCTCTTTGGTTGTTCTAAGTCCCCTGATACCCAAAAAGTAATTACTTGAAAAGTTCTGAGAAAATGTCAGAAACAGCCTGAGAACTGAGTAAGCCTGGAATGTTGCAGTGCTTGACAATCATGAGTAGATTGTTCAACGTTGAAAGTCAGAAAACGTTAATGCCTCAATACTGATGTTCCAATGTTATGTTTCCAATGTAAATCCTTTGTAGTATTTTAAGCAACAATTAAAAGTGGGGGGGGGGTAATGGGGAAGGAGTGAGAAGAGTGAGAAAAGAGCTAGTGTAAAAATTGTGGTGTCTGTGAGAAACTCTGGGTTGGTATCTATCACAAAGCAAATACAAGTCAGAAGTTCACATACTGGAGGTGGCAGGCATAGAAAGAGATTTTTTTAAACATAACTTAAAGTTTCTTTTATTGTGGTAAATATACATCATAATTAGCATTTTAACCATTTTAAAGCATACAGTTTTGTGGCATTAAGTGCATTCACATTGTTATGCACCCATCACTGCCATCGTCTCTGGATTTTTTTTCAGTTGGCAAAACTGAAAGTCTATACGCATTACACAGCAACTCCCCATTTCCTCCTCCCCACCCCCTAGCAACTGCCATTCTACTTTCTGTCTCTATGACTTTGACTCCTCTAGGTACCTCATATAAGTGGAATCCTACAATATTTGTCCCTTTGTGATCAGCTTATCAACACAAGGTTGATAACAAGTTTCTTTCATGTTACAGCATGCATCAAAATGTCTGTCCTTTTTCAGCCTGAATAATAGTTTGTCTATCCATTTATCTGTCGATGGGCACATGAGTTTCTCCCTCTTTGTAGCTCTTGTAAATAATGCTGCTATGAGCATGGGTGTACAAATATCTTTTCAAGTCCCTACTTTCGATTCTGAAAGGTTATTTTTTAAAAAAGCAAAATAGTGGGGCAGCTTGGTGGCTCTGCTGGTTGAGTGTCTGACTTCGGCTCAGGTCATAATCTTGAGGTTCGTGAGTTTGAGCCCCATGTGGGGCTCTGTGCTGACAGCCCAGAGCCTGGAGCCTGCTTCGGATTCTGTGTCTCCCTCTCTCTCTGCCCCTCTCCTGCTTGCACTCTGTCTCTCTCTCTCTCAAAAAAAAAAAAAAAAATTACGAAAATTTTTTTAAAGAGAGCAAAATAGTAAATGTGTATTTTTGAAGCCGACCTCTGCACAGACACCTAGAAGTTACCGACTACAAATTAAAATTAAAATGTCTGCAATTAAAAGGATCAATTTGAAAATGAAACAGATGAAATCCCCAAAGTGTGCCACTTCCTTCTATTTTTCTGGCTTCTTACGAAATGGCCAAAGATAAACATTAGAAGTAAAACCTTTTTGTTTCTAGAACTCTAAAATACATAGGAAAATACAATCAGAGCTGCCAGGGTGAGTCAGCTGGGGACAATATCTGGACCCCATTACAAAATCAGTATAGAAGCTTTGGAGGAGAGGGTCATGCACAGGTTGATATAAACAACCAAACTGTTGAAATATGGAGATTTACTAGAAAAAGGAAAGAAGTCCGTAATCTCAGAATTGAATACTAATGATGGAAAGATACCTATCTGGTAAGAAATACTTTCATCTTTCAGGAAGAGTTTAGAGATGGGTAGACAGAAGAACAGCTTCTGAAATAAACTGGAATTTTCCATTTCAGGCTGGAATTACTGTCTTTGTCAATGGATCTCAGGTTTGTGAAGAACCATTCACACTTAAGAACAGCTTAAGGGTTCAGGACAGACATTTTCCAATTTAAAGGTTGAAATAATAGGCTTAGAAGTAGGATATATCAGGGATTAATAGAAGTGCGTGTGTGTGTGTGTGTGTGTGTGTGTGTGTGTTGTCATTCTGTTAGAAGAATTAAGTTAAAGCACTTGATATAGAGTATAATCTCAGTAGGTAGTGGGAGTCTAAATTCAGTGGATTTATGATGTTCAACAATGAGTCAAATGGGAAGACACTCCCAGTGGCTTTAACACTTTTAAGTTTATTTTTGGTGGGAAAGGGAATAATGGCTTTCTTGATATTTTGTTTTTGAATTGTTTGGCTTTCTAAACTTGGGCCCATCCAACTTTATTCCTAGCCAATCTATCCACAGACAGCAAATCTGTTACCTCTGGTATAAGCCAAATACCCTAAAGACATTTGATTTCAAGGTGTTGATGCTTTCATAAAGACCTGACTCCTAGAATACTAAGCTCTTAAGGTCTCACACAGTATTCAAGTAATAATGCATGGTGAGGGTGCTGAATTTAGTTGGTTAATGAGACAACAATTGAAAAGGATCAGTATTGAAAAGGATCACATTGAAAAAGATCAATAATTTTTGGAGCTAAGGGTTATCTAAAGATTCAAATATAAAGGAAAAACCTTTTGCTAGAAACCAAATGTAAATGTGGGTGATGGTCCTTGCATTGGTAAGGCTTCCTTATGGGCAAAGGATACCTCATATGGCCACTCTTTAGTTAAGCCATTCTTGCCCTTAATCCCATGTTACACTGAACATTGTATGCCCTACAGCAGAACGGTTGAGAGTGTGAGATCTGCAGCTAGACTTCTGGATTCAAATTTTGTCACTCCTGCCTCCAAACTGTGTGAGTTTAGGCAAGTAACTAAACTGCTCAGAGCCTCAGTTCATCCGCTGTAAAAAAGGACAATAAGATACATGTATCATTTCGTTTTTAACTATTTTTTAAATGTGTATTTATTTTTGAGAGAGGGGGAGAGAGAGAGAGAGAGAGAGAAAGTGAGTGGGGAAGGAGCAGAGAGAGGGAGACACAGAACGTGAAGCAGGCTCCAGACTGAGCTGTCAGCACAGAGCCTGTCGTGGAGCTCAAACTCAGGAGCCATGAGATCATGACCTGAGCTGAAGTCGGACACTAAACTGACTGAGTCACCCAGATGCCCCTCCTTTTTTAACTATTAAGTGAGTTAATACCTTAAAAGTATTTAGAGCAAATCGATAGCTCAATATGTGGTGAGCCATTACTATTTCTAGCACTGGGGTTTCCTTCTTTCATTTGAATAAACTAAGAATTTGAAGGCCAATTTTAGAGAAAGCCTAAACTAAAGAACCAGACAAAAGGGGAAAATCATAGTCTAATTTTTTAAAATTAAATACTTGCTATATTTCAACCATTTCTAACGTAAATGTCTTGTATCTACCTTTGTGTTCATCGCTCAGGGTTATTCTGTGAATTCTGCTTCCCTGTAGGTCATGGTTTCTCTTACTGCCTAACTTAGACCTGATGGACAGCCAAGAACTGTGGCATGAACTTTTTTTTTCAAGGATAGAATGAATCCTCTGGCTGGATTAAAGATGCCCTTCTATTTTGGATTGTTTTATCCTAGTGTTTTTCAGTTTACCAGAGAAAGGATGCCAACTGGGTGGCTTTTATAGAAAAGGTAAACTTTTGCTCAGGGACACTCAAAAACCTTTTGCCTGACCTTTGCAGATCACTGGCTCCAGCATTAGCCTTTGCAAGTTGTGCCTCCTTTATCTAACTTTTGTTCCCATATCTTAATCTCTTTTCATCTAATTTATAAGTTGTACAAAGCATTCATCAGTTTGTAATGGTCCCTGTGATTTCAGTATAGATGGCTACTCCTCATGCATTAAATAGTGCTCTATAAAACTATGTGTAAATGGAATAAAATGTGACTCTACTGGGGGATTTTAATACTTCAACTATTGCAAGTCTTCCCTTTTCCAGTGTACTCTGTCTCACTTGTTCCATTACATCATGGAGATGTGCAAAGTGAAAATTGCCTGGTACATTTTCCCTTCTGAAAGAGTAATGGAAAATCTTTGAATTGCTGAGATTATTGGAATGTCTATTACCTAAGGGCAGGTGTTGTCAGTGAGACCAGTGGTTTGTGTGTGAGCGAGAAAGGGAAGGGAGAGTGGGACGGGTTATTATCTGATTTATGTAATTAATTTCTATAGCATAAAATAATCCTATATATTTAGCTAAGGAATGTTGATATGACTCCTGAAGGCTAGGGATCCACAATACTCTTCCTATGAATATAAAACCATGACAAATAGCAGGTTCCATAAATAACGTGGAGGTCATGAGTGAAGCTTGTCGGTACTGGCATATGTAGCATTTTAGAGAAGTGAGTAATGCTCTGTCTTATTTTTAGAATGTACTGACTTTAACGCAATAAAAGACTATTTAATTATTTTTCTTATAGGCTGATGGCAAAAGAGAAAATTTTGTTGACTGCTGAAGAAACATGAATCTGCAAATTTTAGTCGGTTTTAGGTAGCCTATGGGTATATAGTTGTAAACTTTTTTGAACAAAGTAATAATCAGTTAAATAATTGTACCATTTTGTGCAAATTAAGGGTGGCTTTCCCTTTCTTTTTGCCTTTCTAATTGTTTATCACCTTAATTCTTTAATACTAAAAACTTAAGGGCACCAATCTGAGATGCCCAGTGACTCAGCAGGATGAGAAAAATCTTCATTGGAGTCCAGTGAAAATCCGAGGTATGATATAAAGATAAAATGCCTCTCTATCCAATCCCATGAACTTAAATAAGATCCCACGGTATTCAAATTACATCCAAGGAAAGACAACAGAAATAGGCAGTGGTGGTGAGAAGGCTTCTATGGAGGGAGAGCAACAGCTATGACTGATAGTAAAACCTCTAAAATGCCTGAATATAAATCCAAAACAGTGTTTTAAACAACACAATGGAGGCTTCAGAGTAAAGGAAAACAGTCAATTATAGAGCTAGTCAGCTATATAAATAAAAAATTACTTTTTGTAAATCTGAGTCAATGTGTATAAATATTGACCCCGGTACAGACAGAAATATTGACAGAACTTTGTTATAAGTGTTTCAGGTAGAAAAAGACTACTGGCTCCTTCTCTGAGATTTATAGAAGTGTAAGTATCCAACACAGGAGAGTGACCGAAAGAGAGGATAATAGGAACGGCTACACTGATAAAGAGGGAAAAAAGTCTCTCCTCTGAACAGAAATTTGTGTGTATTTCCATGAATATGGCCAGAAGTTTATTTTTTTTTCAATATATGAAATTTATTGTCAAATTGGTTTCCATACAACACCCAGTGCTCATCCCAAAAGGTGCCCTCCTCAATACCCATCACCCACCCTCCCCTCCCTCCCACCCCCCATCAACCCTCAGTTTGTTCTCAGTGGCCAATGTTTTTAAATAAAAGTTTTAAGAAGAGGAATTGAGTATGGCTAAATTTTAGCAAAATGTGACCAACACTACAGTATTTGTCCACGTGGTGGAAGAGGGACATACCATGGCCAAGGCTTTCAAATGAAGAACTGCCTAGTAAGAACGACAGTTACTGTTGTTAAATAGAGCTCGAACAATTACATATTCTAGGTCTTTAATCTAGATGGGAGATACCTGAATGCTAAGCCTGGACTCACCAGCTATTTTTAGAATTCAGAGCAGGGGAAATTGTTTTTCATCTTGAAATTTTATTGATCCTGATTTAGTGCTTTGTACACCAGGGCTCCCAGAAAGAGGTAACACTTAAGAGTGACAAGTAATAACATCATTTCCTGGTCTCGTCCATAGTTCCTATTTACTACAACACTATATCAGCAGTTAGAAATATCTATATCTATATCTATATCATCTATATCTATATCTATATCTATATCTATATCTATATCTATATCATCTGTATCATCTATATCTACATCTATCTATATAGATCTATAAAGGGAAGCAGTTTTTTCCAAAGAGTAATCCAATACAATAGGTTCTGGGTTTTTGAAATTCTTGACAGTTATATTAAAACACTTAACAACTTGATCTCTCTTGAAAAATACTTGTACATCTTCTGAAAGATGAGATACCTCATTGCAGTTTAGTCATCCAGTAATTCCAAAAGAGCCAGCTGAGAAGTCTATTCAAAAATTCCCTTAAAATCCTAAAGAGCTCTATGGAAGTTGATGAGCTATTTTCTATTCCTGTTAAAAACCAAATACAGGAGAAAAATATAAGGCAAACCTCCAGGCATGAAGTGATCACCAGAATTTGCATCTCCAATTTTCTTCCACTTCAATATCTCTTACCTGTCTGGTCCACTTACACCATTCTTCTCTTAGGCCATTTTCCTCACAGTTCCCATTGGGCTTAACCTCTCAGAGGTCTCTGATTTTCTACTCTAACATTGTTAGATGGGACCATTTTTTACTTTGTATCAAGTAGAAACTGACTTTTACAAAGGAACTTTGTAAAATTTAAGAGGAAAGTGGTGTTTTTTAAAATATTTTTAAATTTATTTTTGAGAGGCAGAGACAGAGAGCTAGCTGGGGAGGGGCAGAGAGAGATGGAGACACAGAATTGGAAGCAGGCTCCAGGCTCTAAGTTAACCAGCACAGAGCCTGACATGGGGCTCGAACCCACGAACCATGAGATCATGACCTGAGCCAAAGTTGGATGCTTAACTGACTGAGCCACCCAGGTGCCCCAAGAGGAAAGGGTTTTTACATTGACCAAATGTAGACTTGATTAAAAGCAAGTAGTATGGCTGGCAGAGCTTGTGAGATCTTGCCCTATTTTCTTGTCTTTCACAATCTTTTCTCATGACCAGATTAAATTATTTGGATTGCTAGGCTAAGGCACACATAGGCTATTCCCTTATAATATTGAGGTTCTTAGGAATTTTTATTTGTTTGTTGATTTTGTATCATAAAGGTCACTTTGGTTCTGGTTCTGTTGAGCTCCTGGTCTACAGTTATCTTTAACTGTTGACTGTTCTCTTTTACAGTCATCTGACTTTTCCTTGAGTATCAGGATAAAGAAGGCCCATCCTTATCTGGCCTCTAACACTGCTTTTCGAGTTCTGAAAGAATCATCTCACACAGCATTTATGATTGTTGTTTGCCTGAGTTTATGAGTTTGCCTGAGTTTATGAGTTCTAGAGTCATTGCTCTGGTCTTCTAGTCCAAACATGTGAATGGTCAAATCTTCAGATGATTCTAGTACTCAAGCTGAGAGTCACCCACAGCTTGCAAATCATCCCAGCAGGAAAAAGCCATTCTCTCTGTGCCCCTTCCAAGCTCCTGACACACAGAATGTACGAGCATGATAACGTAGCTGTGGTTTTATGCCACTAAGTTTGGAGTGTTTGTCCAAATGGTGACTCCAAATGGTGACTAAAACAACTAGGGATATAAATTTTGGAGTTCATAACCCATATATTGCATTTAAAGCCTTGGAATGAAAAAAGATCAATGTCTGTGCCCTGAGTAGAGACTGAGCAGAGACAGACTGACCAAAGTAAATTTAGAAGGAATAGCTACTGGACTAAAAGAGCACCAGGAGACCAAAGAAGATAATTGGGATTGGAAGTGATGCATTTTTTGGTAATGAGACCAAGAATATGACTGTCAGTTTCTTCCCTTCCCTCAGCGTGACTGGCTTCAGCAGAGTAGAGGAAAAAAAAATCATTGAAGTTGAGAGGCCAAATAAAGAAAACTTTAAATACATTTTGAAATATTTGAAATAATTACTTAGACTTCAGATCATTAAAGCTCACCACCAGTATTTTTCTTCTAACGTAACTTCCATAACTAATGTGCAATCTAAATGATAGCCAGGTGCTTCCAAATTTCTCAAGATCTAGAAAAAATGAACTCAAGTCCCTTTCCTAAAATTTGAATAGGTTTTCTCCATAAAAACACTTTATGTTATATTCTCATGGCTACGTCAGACTGTTGTTTCTTCATGTGCCATCTCTAATTTGAGTCACACCTGCTCAGATATGGAACATGGACTCTTTAATTTATACACTCATTCATACACATTAAAAAAAATGGAAGGAACGTTGAAGAGGAGTTAAGATCATAGCAACCCAAACAACTTTGAGTGGAACAGTAGACATCAGTCTTGATTAGTCCTTTGTCTATCCTACAACCAAGGTCTCAGCAATTACCTTTTACCCCACCCAGCCTCCAGTTTCATGCTATGTCTCTGGTTGACCTCTCTTCCACCTTTGTCTTGTTTCCTTTTCTTTACTCCTGGAAAACCCTAAGAATTCCGCATTATTTCCCAATTCTACAGAGCGATTTTCCCTTTTAGGTGTTCAGCAAACGAAATTCCCTTTCATAGGATGTGGTGTAGTTATGAATAGATAGAAACTCTGCTTTTACTTTTGCTTCATTTTTAGTATCCCCCCTCCCCCCAGGTTTTTAGTTACTTTACTTAGCAAGTTTTTCTGGTGTATGTTCTGACTTCTGCATATTTGAAAATATCGCTATTTTTGCCTTCACGCATAAGGATAACTTGACTGTTTTAGCATTCTGAAGTCACAGTCATTTTATTTACAACTCTGTGGTTGACACTCCTTTCCTTCTTTCACTTAGTGTCACAGAGAAAAATCTTTGAGGCGGATCTCATTTTGCAAGTAAGTAGATTTTTGCTCGGATAAATTTTGAATGTTTTCCCTCATCATTGAAGTTTATTATCTATCATTTCTTTTGAATTTTAAAGAAATTTTATGTTTATCTTCTACATTATTATTACATATTATCTTTAGTTCCATAGGTAAAATCTCTTCTTTGATTGTATTGTATTTATGAATAAAAAAATTAGAATGTTTTTCTGTTTATTGTAGTAATTTTATTTAAAAAAATGTTTAGTGTTTATTTATTTTTGAAAGAGAGAGAAAGAGTGTGAGCAGGGGAAGAACAGACAGAGGGAGTCACAGAATCCAAAACAGGCTCCAGGCTCTGAGATGTCAGCACATAGCCTGATGGGGGGCTTGCACCCATGAACCGGGAGATCATGACCTGAGCCGAAGTTGGATGCTTAATCGACTGAGCCACTCAGGCGCTCCTGTAATAATTTTATTTTCAAAAGAAGGTAGTTTTGATTTTTCAAAGAAGGAATGGAGTCTAAATTGTAGGATCTTTCCTTAAGTACAGTATTTTTTCTCAATTTGGTCATCTACAGAGGGCTATCTATGCTTTTCTCATCTTGTTTTATGGACAAATAGAAATGGATATAGTTTCTGTTAAACTGATATGATTTCCTACTAGAATCTTTCCTGTATGGCTCTAGTGATAAACAGAAAAAGTTACAATATAACAATGTAACTCTGATGTCTTCACAAATCTCAAGGTTTCTTGAAAAATTCTTTCCTCTATCCTAGAAATAAAGTGATTCAAGCTCTGATCCTTTGCGAGTGCAGATAACGTAGTTGTTTCCCAAATAACTTCTGAGGATTCCAGGTAAGTGTTTACAAATTTTAATAATCACTTGCTATCTATCACTATGGATCATTTAGAGAATAATTGCTCGGTAGCTACTGTGATCTTAACATGTAGACAGGATCATGTCATTCCCATTCCCTTGTTTAAAATCTTCAATAGCTCCTCATTTCACTTAGGAAAAAGACAAACCTTTAGACTCACCAATTGTAGCATTATTTAATCTCCAGGATCATCCTTTGCTATCATCTCTCACAGGTGTCCTTTCGGGGCCTTAAAAACAAACCTTTAGACTCACCAATTGTAGCATTATTTAATCTCCAGGATCATCCTTTGCTATCATCTCTCACAGGTGTCCTTTCGGGGCCTTAAAAACACCAAGTTCCTTCCTACCTCAGGACTTTGCAGATATCCTTTTCTCCACAGTGTTCTTCCTTCCCTTTTCTGACTCCTAATGACCTTCACCCCTCAAGTCTCTCTTTTTTTTTTTAGTTTATTTATTTATTTTGAGAGAGAGAGAGAGAGAGAGAGAGCTAGAGAGAGTGAGAGAGAGTGAGCAGGGGAGGGGCAGAGAGAGAGAGGAGAAAGAGAATCCTAAGCAGGCTCTGTGCTGTCAACCCAGAACTCGATGTGAGGCTGGATATCACAAACCATGAGCCAAAATCAAGAGTCGGACACTTAAGCAACTGAGCTACCCAGGCACCCCACTCAGGTCTTATTTTAAGTGTCATTCCCTCACAGGTTTTCCATGACCCTGTCTGCCAGTTGGAATGAACTCCTCCTGTTACAGCTTCTAACAGAATCCTATACGTTTTCTCAGCGATTATTTAATTCCTGCCCCTCCAAAGGGGTATGACTTTTTAAAAATTGTTTTTAATGTTTATTTATTTTTGAGAGACAGAGAAAGAGAGAGAGAGAGAGAGAGAGAGAGAGAGCACAAGCAGGGGAGGGGCAGAAAAAGAGGAGGATGCAGAATCTGAGGCCAGCTCCAGGCTCTGAGCTGTCAGGACAGAGCCTGACATGTGGCTTGAATACATGAGCCGTGAGATCATGAGCTGAGCTGAGGTTGGATGCTTAACCGACTGAGCCACCCAGGCTCCCTGTCTATGACTTTTAAGAAGGCAATGACTCTATCTTTTGGTACAGTCTGTCTCCAGAGCCAAGCTGAAGTAATATTAGAGTAAGTGAATGAATCTGCATTGCTGTTTCTGGTTTCTCCATGGGGGTTTCTGCACATTTCATTTCACCCTCTGTTTTGTTCTGTGAATTTCTCTTCGTCTTAGAGCATGAACACCATCTCTCATCTTTGTTTTTTATTCCCCAGGTCAGTTCTAAAGGAAAGCTGACAACAGGTTGCAGGTTTGCTATATATATATATATATATATGTATATATATATATATATATATATATATAGCAAAGTTTATATATATAAATGAAGTTTATATACATATATAAACTTCATTTATTCATTCAAAATATTGACCAAGCAGTTATACTCCAAGCACTATTATAAATGTTTGGTGGCTCTCCCTCGGTGTGGGGAGCAAGCTGCAATGTTGCCAGCTCACTGCTCATGAAGCCTTGCAGTACCAGTGATATGGTCAAAATGTTATGGTCCACATAGGAGAGGTTGTGCTCCTGATGATTCAATACATGGATTTCACTCTTAACCCTAATACCTTCACATTTCAGAAGCTGATAGTATTAATTGGTCAGCGTTTTGTCTATCGCATTTTGGTACATGGCTCCTTTAACAGAGGATGTTTGACATTGATACTCCATGCTGTCCTTCAATATAATTCCACCTACATAACTTGTTTAAAAATGTCTATTTATTTATTTACTTATTTAGTGAGAGACAGAGAGAGCGAGTTAGCAAAAATGGGGGAGGGGCAGAGAGAGAGGGAGAGAGAGAATCCTAAGCAGGCTCCACACTGTCAGCACAGAGCCCGACACAGGGCTGGATCTCATGAACTGTGACATCACGACCTAAGCCAAAATCAAGAGTAGGACACTTAACTGACTGAGCCACCC
The DNA here is from genome assembly GCF_007474595.2 of Lynx canadensis. Classification (NCBI taxonomy): domain Eukaryota; kingdom Metazoa; phylum Chordata; class Mammalia; order Carnivora; family Felidae; genus Lynx; species Lynx canadensis. Next base: position 75,798,552 of record NC_044305.1, read on the forward strand.
ACGTGCCCCTCTACCTGTATAACTTTTAACAGAAATGCCTCCAAGTTCCTTGTATATGGCCGGTATTCATTTTTACTTTCTGGTGCTAATGTGGAATTGTTTTTCCTCTTTCCCCTTTAAAAATATTATGTTAGGCATTGCAATCAGAATTTGAGAGCAGAGAGATAAAAGTCTGTTTTTGTTATTATCTTGCCCAGAAGCTTCCAATGATTTCTTCACCAGACTATGGTCTCCATATACTCTCTTGTCTGCTATTTACCCGTTTATTTTTGTTATGAGTAGGAACTGAATCCCAGGAAATTATTATGTGTATTAAAAAACTCAAGAGTATCCATATAGCGTGAAATATCCTGTAATAGATTGTCCAGATAGCTTCAGAGGAAGATTTCATGATGCTAGTAACATTTGCATTTCATAGTTGATCAAATACCCTTGTGAAATGAACGAGCAGTGTCATGAGTACTTCACACTGTTGATTCACTCCAATATATTGGGATTTGAATGTTCATCACCCCTATCAAATCAATTCAGCATTACTAACTTCACTTCTAGGGAATGGGATTTTTGTAGGCTTCTTCTCCATAATTCGGCAGAAGAGAAGAGAGAAAGCTCCATGAGGTATAAAAGAGTACTAGAATTCCTCCATTTTTATAAGTGCATTCAAGTAGCATCAGATGAAACCCAACCACATATGTGTGAAAATAGGAAACACTAAGGTATGGATAACACTCAGGTGTAAAATGAGATTACTGCATAAGAAACACTATCCTAAAAATACATCTGTTCTTTTGAACTGAATCATTGGAGGATAATCTTGGAAAGAAGAACTTCCAACAGTAGTTATGGCTGTTATCCATTAGAATGACTTCATTAGAAGAATATCCTCTTAAACATCCTTGGCTTTTTCTCCTATGTGCCAGAGACAGCTAAAGCATGGTCTTTTCCAGAAGTGAGACTCACATGACATATCATTAATGTATTCCAATTGCCTCCTGAAGTGGTTCCAGTTATGATTTTTTTCTCACCTAATATAGATCATAAACAAAAAGTAGAGTATAAGTAAGATTACGTTTCATTTTCCATCAAGGGAGTATATTTGATATAATAATATTATTTTGGACCCTTCATAATGAAAATGAGAATTTATATCCCTTTAAAATATGAAGTGCCTATTTTCTACTGGGTACCTAATTATCTTCCCTTAGAAATTTTTTAAAAAAACAAATGTGATAAGGGAGTCAGTATATCATTAATTTCATCTTATAGAGATAACATGCATAGATTTTTCTTTGTTACAGTAGGTAAAACATGTCATAAGTCTAAAATAAAATATTAATCTACTCCTACCATTTCAATTTCACATTTGGATATAACGCAAAGCTCTCAGCATCAGGATAGTGTCTATCCTCCATATCCTTTCTATGTTCATGCCAATAAAATTAATACAAACTTTATATACATATATATGTGAAAATATATGTGAAATGTGTCAAAATATCTAAGACAATGTACGAAATGAACTAAATCTATTATAAAATTACTATAATCAAAAGAATATAGTATGGGCTGAGGAACAGACCTTTTCCAGACACACTTGTCTATACTCTGGGCTGACTAACATAATAAGCGTTTAGGGTTAGCCTCCTGCTTTGTGCAGGATTCTTGCATGGAGAGTCGTAACAATGAGGCTTTTCTTTCCAGGAAGCAACTTTATTCATGCCGGCATGGCTCAGTTGGATTCTGTACCGGAAGAACTGAGCCCCAATCACCACATGGTGTAGTTTTTATATATTTTCTATTTCTTTGTCTCCCATATATGGAAACACACAAGCATGCAGTCTGATTAAGTGGTCTCATGTTACAAGGTCGTGAGGGATGTTATCACGTATGCATATAGCCAGGTTGCATTGAAGTTTGTTTTATTTTCTCTCCTAGGGAGGGGACACTACCACAGCTTGAGTTGCCAAGGATTCTCCATTGTCTATAGCAGTGCTGTCCAGCAGAACTTTCTTTTTCTTTTTTAAATTTTTTTTTGATGTTTATTTTTGAAAGAGACTGAGAGAGAGAGAGAGAGAGAGACAAAGAGAGAACAAGTGGGCAAGGGGCAGAGAGAGAGGGAGATACAGAATCTGAGGCAGGCTCCAGGTTCTGAGCTGTCAGCGTAGAGCTCCATGCAGGGCTTGAACTTTGAACTCACTAACCTTGAGATCATGACTTGAGCCAAAGTCAGATGTTTAGCCAACTGAGCCACTCAGGTCCACTCAGGTTCACCCCGCCAAACTTTCAATGACAGTGGAAATATTCTGTAACTTGTTCTGTCCAGTAGGGTAGCCACTAGCTGCTACCTGTGGCCATTGAGCACTTGAAACATGGCTCATTAAACTGAGGTCCTGAGTTTTTAATTGTGCTTGAATTGTGCTTAAAGTCAACCTGAGTTCAAAGCCTATAGGGTTTAAGAATAAAAACTGAAAGACGGCAGTGCTGCAAGTGTGTGAAAGGCAAGCCTAAGAGCATGGCTTACATCACACGTGGGAAAAGTGTCCTCATCTCTCCACTGAATACATCATCAACTCTATTCTTATTGAAAGCACAGCTTTTTCTTGAAAACCAGTCGGCCAGTTGCCCTTCCTCCTTTTCCAGCTCATGTTTTTGATTATTGCAGGCATGTTAGTTGGAAAGAAAGAGGATGCGAAGTGTGGATATAGTCTTATGATTAATTAACCTTTTATGATGCTTGCATTAGACGAATGGACAGGGTAGGACTAATGTCATTTTGGCTAGCCATACTAGGTTCTACCATATTCAATTGTTTGGGAGATAATTTGATACATATTTACTTCCAATTGTTTGGCAGTAGGGCTCTGCTAATTAATATCTCTGGACACAATTTTATGAAGCCTGTTGACATACTGACAGATGACATTTTAAATTAATTTTTTCTATCCTTGTCTTTCATTTATATGGACAATCAAGAATTATGTTTTGGGGACAATACATTCATGCTTTGTAATGGTCTTATATGTAAAGAATACAAAGGACATAGATATTTGGTCTGATTGTATATCTGAGAGCTTTGAGATTCCATTTATCTGAATACTATCATTTTCAAAATTTCTATGTCAGTAACTGCTTAGCTCTCCAGGGATTTTGCGTTTATGAGTGCAAATGGCCTCCTGATTTTTACAAAACAAAAACTAGCTCTTCTTTGGCAGGCAAAATGTTTCCAGTGAAGTGATCTCCTTTTCTCACATTAAATAACAAAGATTGGATTTTTCTAAATGTTTTGTCTATGCAACATCTTTAACACTTTAATTGATATGAAATGATCTTGGCCTTGTAAAGTATGCTCACTGAATGGCTAGGTTTTTCTTTTTTCTATGAACCAGTACAAGCATTTCACAGCACCTGGTTCTTTGAAAAACAGAACCCAAGCAGTACCTACAATGTTGGCACACTGCCAAGAAAGTCCTTGTGTGTGTGTGTGTGTGTGTGTGTGTGTGTGTGTGTGTGAGAGAGAGAGAGAGGGTACGTGCGCACGTGTGTGTGTGATGAATCACTCATAGTCTGTAAGATCTATCAAAATAGCCTTGTTTGAAAACCTTGTTTTCCCTATTTTTTCTTCTTCTGATGACTCATACTTTGTGCTTCATGTCTAGATTCTCTTTTCTTTCTTGTTTCTCATCATGTTCATTCAGAAGACGCTCTTTCACTAGTTCCAAAATTTGTATTTCTATATTCTGTCAGTTTTCATCTTGAAACATACACACAGCAATATGCTCTGAATCATAAAATTCTGCATTAAAACCCAACACTTAAGAAAACCCCACATATTCTCAATACAGGTTTACCTGCACTTCTGTTCCCATTTTTTTAAACCACAAATTTATCAACATTTTAAATATATTGTCACTTGAAACTATTTCATCTGTTAGGAAGATTTTGGCTGCAAGAAACATAAAAACCAATGCTAAGAAGCTTCAGAAATATGGACACTTAAACACTTTATTGAGGAATATGGAAAGTATGGTGGCTTCAAGGTTAGTTGAATGAGTGATTCAAGGAAGGTCTCAAGGACTCAGGTTCTTCTCATCTTTCTCCTCAGCCATTGTTTTCTTGTAAGTCAGTTTTATTGAGGCAAAATTTACATATAATAAAATTCATAAATCTTACATGTACAATTAGATGAGTTGTGACAAATGTATACTCATGTAATCACTACTACAATCAAGAAATTAAGCATTTCTATCATTCCAAAAATTCCACTAGCCCCTTTGCAATCAATCCACCCCTTCAAACTAATCCCTGGGCATTTCAGTGGAATTATACAATATGTACTCTTTTGTGTCTTTTTTTCTTTACATAGCATCATGCTTTTGAGATCCAGCCAGGTTGTTGCATATATCAGTCATTTGTTCTTCTTTATTGCTGAGTGATATTCCGATGTGTAGAAGATATATTATATTCCACAATCTACTTGATGTGAATTTGAGCTGTTTTCAGTTTTGGGCTATTACATAAGAAGCTCTGTAAGCATCTACATAAAAGTCTTTGTGTAGATATAGGTTGACATTCCTCTTAGGTAAATAACCAGGAATGTGCATGCTGGGTCATATGCTAATTATACATTTAATATTATAAGAAACTGACAAACTATTTTCTGAAGTGGCTGTACCACTTTGGATCCCCACCAGCAAAGAAAGAGAATTCCTGTTACTCCACATACCTACCAAAACTTGATATTTTAACAGGGCTTTTTGAAGAGCAAATTTTTTAATTTTGATGAAGTTAATTTATCAAGTTCTCTTTTAGGCTTTCAGCTTTTTGGATACATTCTAATTATACAAACTCAAAGATCACAAAGATTTACGGAATCCAAAATCATAAGGAATTTCTCTTAGGTTTTCTCCCAAAAGTTTTATAGTTTTAGTTCCTGCATTTAGATTTAGGTCTATGATCAATTTTAACTCAAGTTTTATATGAGGAGTGAGTTAAGGGTTGAATTTCTTTTCTTTCTTTTATTCTTCCTTTCTTTTTTTGGATATATAAATAAGTATTTTAACCTCATTTGTTGAAAGTTCTGCAATTTCTGGTGTTCGATTTATACTTTTACTCTCATGTTCACAAGATGACTGCAGAAATTCTAGGCATCACATTCAGAATGATATCCAGAAGAGAGCATCTCTTTATAGAAGTGCCCAGAAAACTTTTCTTTGTCTCCACCTACACTTCATATATACATACTATCTAAACCAATCACTGGAAAGGGGAATGGTAATATCATGATTCATTTATTATTTAACAAGAAAATAGTGTGTTTTCTATTTGCATTCTAGGGACTTGGAATATAGTAGTGACTCAAATAGTCAAAAATGTTGCCTGTTCTCATGGAGCATACAATGTACCAAGGAATACTCTTTGTTTATTTTCAAAATAAGTTACCTGTATAATATGTTGTTGTACAGTAGTAACTACTAGGAGGAAAAAAAGAAAAGGTGCTATGAAGTATCATGGGTAAGTTGAAATTTGAGACAGGGTGGTTTAAGAAAGGACTCCCTGAGTTGACTTTTGGATAAAGTCCCGAATAAAGTGATAGAGTAGGTGATACAGATACAGATTGAAGAGTAGTCCAGGAAAAAGGGAAAGTGCAAAGGTCCTGAGAAGGTCAAGGAGGCCACAGTGGTTGGAGGGAGTAGTAGGAAATGGGGTAGTTACAGAACATGTAAACCCTTGCAGACAAGTCATTCTCACCCAGAGGCAATTGTGACAACATTTATAAAATTTGGTTGACAGTTTTGGTCATCATAACTTGGTGGGAAGGAACTGCTAGGGGGGCTAGGGATGCTGCTATGTATCCTACAGTGCTAAATATCCTAAGTATCTATAGGAGATAGACTCCCTCTGGGCCCTCCTCCCCCTCTCAGCAAGGAATTATCTGGCTCAAATGTCAATACTGCCAAGGTTGAAGTAAGGTCATAGTAAGGACTGGCTTTTCCTGACTTAGAATGAAACTAAAGTGTTTTTACCAAAGAATGATCTAATTTAATTTCTTAAAAAGATCACTTAGTTGTTTGTTGTGAATAGACTGAAGGGGTCGACGGGTAGAAAATAGGACAGCATTTAGGAGGGTACCACAATTACCTAAGAAAGACATGATGGTTTGGACCAGGATGGTGGCAGTAGGGGTGGTGAGAAGTGATGGATTCTGGATATGTTTTGGAGGTTGAGCTAACAGGATTTGCCAACTACCATAGACTAAATGTTTGTGTCCCCCTAAAATTCATATGTTGAAACCTAATTCCCAATGTGATGGTGGAGATGCGGCCTATGGGGGGTCATTAGGTCATAACCTCCCCAGCCTTCAGAACTATGAGAAATAAATTTGTTGTTTATGAGCCCCCCAGCCTGTGGTATTTTGTTATAGTGGCCTGAGCAGACAAAGACACAAATACACTAGATATATAGGTGTGAAGAGAAGAGCCATGTATCACTCCTCAGGAGTAATTGGTTGTGCCTGGTGCTGGAGCTGCATCTTCCCAAAGAAATTAACCCGGGGAAGTGGGTAGAAACCTGAACAAATTTGGAATGGGAGAAAGAATGCCCATATGTTTGGATAGGCAACCAAGAGCATCAGTTACATATATACCTTATGGAAATAAGAATGGACACTGTTGGGTTAGTGAATGACGACCTTAAAGGATGCAATTATTCTACATATAGACTACTGAATTTCTTTAAAAAGGCTTTTTATCCACAGCACCAAGTGCTTTTTAAGAAATGTTTTCTCGGGGCGCCTGGGTGGCGCAGTCGGTTAAGCGTCCGACTTCAGCCAGGTCACGATCTCGCGGTCCGTGAGTTCGAGCCCCGCGTCGGGCTCTGGGCTGATGGCTCAGAGCCTGGAGCCTGTTTCCAATTCTGTGTCTCCCTCTCTCTCTGCCCCTCCCCCGTTCATGCTCTGTCTCTCTCTGTCCCAAAAATAAATAAACGTTAAAAAAAAATAATAAAAAAAAAATAAATGTTTTCTCATGCCATCTTTCATTTGGTGACAGATGTAGGAAGCCCTAAAATCTTATTCCATCAAAGTCATTCAAGGACTTTGGTTTTTCTTTCAGTTTACAGTCCAAGTTAGTACTGATTTCCTAAATAGGATGTTGATATATTGTTTAATAATGGCTTTTGGAGCATTTCTTTTGTCTACCCTAAAATATTAGAAGCTCACCCTAAAATATTCGAAGCTCACTATGAGTCATTATTATGTGTTAGGAAACCACTTAATACGTTTCTCTCACTAAATTATCATAATAATCTTATAGCTAATAACCTGCCGAACATCCTTTCTTGGACCCAACTCTACTCAGGCTCCCCCAAACTCTTTTTCAACTGGGCATGGCTTTTGACTGCCATGTTCTGTCTACATTGTCCAATTTTAGTGAGAACCCCGCTAAGTCAGTTTAGGCCAATCCCCCGTCTACCACAATGGAACACCCTCCACGTCTAACGCAGTTCCTCATCCTTCACCATCCCCCAGATCAGTTCTGATCACCCAGGCCTGTCTGTCTTCAGCTAAGAATGTCTTAGCTCAGTTTAGCCAGAATACTCCTTTTATCCCTGACATTTCCTCTTAATAATTTTCCATCCACTGAACCCCCCCCCCCCCACTATAAATTCCCACTTTCCTTTGTTGTCTTTGACATTGAATGCACCTCTTTCTCCTATTGTAATAGTTTGGAATAAAGTTTTCTTTATCATTTTAACACGTGTCATTATAAATTTTTATTTAACATACCTTATGACCTAAATTTGGTTATTTCCAGTTCACAGGCAGAAAGAAAGAAAGAAAGAAAGAAAGAAAGAAAAAGAAGAAAAGAAAGTTTGGCAAAAGAAAGTTTGGTAAAGTCTATCCAACCACTAAATAGGTCTTGAGACAGTATGCCTCTGAGAACCGAAACGCTGTCATAGGCCTTCTGACTCACACCACGCTTCTTGCTCCAGAGGGCCTGGCTAGTGTGACCAGTTACCGGGTAAGAGCTCAGGAAAGGCTCGCCGACTGGTCTGGAAGCTCTAGGTACAGAGATCGCGGTATGCGAGACGTAAAATTCCTCCTACACAAATGCACCAAAGTGATCTGATGGCTCATCCTCCAGACTGGCGGGCCAGGGTGTGGCAGTAACAGCCCCCTTTTCCGATTTAGACCCACCGCTCGCTCTTCCCCTGGTCTTCCATGGAGCGAGGGCAGGCCGCTGGCACGCAGGCGCAGGCTGCGGGCGTCGGAGGCTTCGCGGGCCCCTAGGCCTGAGTCCGGCCCGGAGCCAGAAGGCGCCGGGCTCGTCCCGCGCAGCCGGCCCAGGTGCGGGACGTTAGCCTGGGCCCTTCCGAGGGCCGGCTCCGGCCCGGCCCGCCTCCCCGCGGGATTGGTGGCCCGCGGCCCCGCCCGGCCCCAAAAGCAGGCGGGAGGGGCCGCGCGCGGCCTGGCGGCGGGGGAAGCCTGGGGCCGGGCGAGCGCTCTCTCTCTCCCGGTACTGGCGTCGGGCGGAGCGGTACTTCAGCGTCGGGCTCCCCGCCTGCCCTGCCGCCCCGCGGGCCGCGGAAGGAGCTGCTGTCGGAGCGAGCGCCGGGGCCTCTGGGCTCGGGCGGGTCCCTGCTGCCGCGGTTGGTTGCTCACTTTGCCCTAACTTGGAGCGAGAACCGGCGCCCCCTTCATCTCGCCTTTGCCCAGAGCTTGGGCCGGAGGAGCTAGACCCGGGAGGGGGTCGGGTTCGCTTTTCGGCGGTGCGGAGAGAGCCTGGGGGCAGGAAGGGAGTCTCCAGACGCCCGCGGGCTTCGCGGCGGTTCGGGGCCCGCCAAGGGCCCCGCCGAGGGTCTAGGCAGGCGGGTGGTGGGCCGCGCTGTGCCGGCGCCCCCCCGCCCCTTCCCCCCAGTCCTGGCGCGTGTTCAGGCCTCTGGGCACCGGTTTGTCCCCAGCAACTCGTGTTGAGCGCTTTTCATCGTAGCCCTGTAAGGAGCCCCGGAGCAGAGGGACACCCTTGTGGGGTCGGGGGTGGGGGTGGAACTGGCCTGGAGAGGAGGCCGCCGCTTGCTCGCTGTAACCGCGCCCAGGATGTGCATTTCACTGTCGCATTTCAGGTCTCAAGTTCTGATGCCACGGACTTCCCTCCCGCCCCCAAAATGTGTTTATCCTGTTTATACGTATTTAGAATTCAGGTCCGGCTGAAAAGTTGTTCTTTGAACACTTTAGGTTTTAACTCAGCAAACATGTATTGGACACCAGTATATATAAAGTATCGGTCAAGGGGAACCCCCACAAAGCTGCTTTAGGCATAGTTCACCATCTAAATTCCCCGCTTCCCTTGTGTTCCTGTAAGGAGGACAGGTGAATACTATCCTTAAAGGTTTCTCCTGTGTTCCTTGGCGCTGAGACCTTGATGCTAAGTAAAAGATAGCAGGGCATTGGATTAAAGTGAAGAAGGGAAACCTTATTAAAAGGAACAAACTTTCTCATTCAAAACATGGAAAGATTATACAACGAAAACTTTAACTTTCATTTCAAAGTACTCACCACTCTTCAAATTTTTTTTGGAAATACTTAGAGGATTGCAATTACCTTCACATTTAAATTAGTTTCTGGCAGATATGCTGTGGGTTTTTTATCTCCTTATGCAATTTTTTTCTTCCAACGAAAAATCTTTCATTGTGAAAATCACAAACCTGTGTACAAATGTAATTGATTAATCTCTAAGGCAGAGCAATTTTCACTTTGGTGAGGGTGGGGAAGACACAGGGTAGAGGGAAACAAGCTGAAAGTGTAGTGTGCCAGCAATGAAACTGCCCTGTGACTTTGTGCTCTGAGAAGTTATATGTCCATGAAAATTCTAGACTTATTTTACAAATATTTCCTGAGTACCTATTCTGTGTCCGTGATGTCACTTGCTGTGCTTGGTGATGATATATGTTGCTGTTGTCACTTTTTCCTAATCTGAAACTGTATTCTTTCCTAGTGACCCAAGACGTTGTCTTTCATACTTACATTCTTAAAGGAAGGAGTATTTACATGTATATGAAATTTATTTTCTGTTTGTCATTGGGAATTATAAACTCACGTCTTAAGGTATATTCTGCCCCATATAATAGACTTCCCTAAATGAATTTTGGAAATGTTAAGTGAAGTTCAACAGGTTTGTTTGTTTGCTTGTTTTTTAATGTCAGTACTTCTTAGATTTCAATATTGTATGTGAAATTCCGAATTGAATGTAGTATGTGGGCCTTCCCAAGTCCAGTTGACTTCAGAATCCTAATTCTGAGGAAACTGGGAAAGTGCCCCATAGAAGGTATTTTGAGAAATGAATTTTACCTGGACTTTTTGTTGTTTTTATTTTTAATTACTTATCTCAACCTTTCTGCCAACAGAAGTGATGCCTCCAAGAAGAAATGAGAAATACAGACTTCCTGTTCCACTTCCAGAAGGCACCATTCTGGATGATATGGAAGGAAAACAATGGGTGCTGGGCAAGATGATTGGCTCTGGAGGATTTGGATTGATATATTTAGGTAAAGTATAACTATAAGTTACCAAATATTCCTACATATGTGACTGGAACTGTGATTACTTACTGTTTTGAACATTGAAACTTTGAAATACAATAGAATTCATAAATATACCTTATTAGGTAAATGAGGATCATTAACATTTACTAGCATGTCTGGTTTAAGATACGGCTGACCCCACTACTTGCCATTCGTGTTCTGATAATCTTAGAAGTCCTTTCAGAGCATAATTACAAAGTCCACCAGGCAATTGTTAATGTTCTTTTTTGAGAGTGTGTTTTCCTGGAAATTTTGCATTTTGTAGCTCAGAAACCACAGCTGTATAAATCCAAACTGTGAATCTTAATCATTAATATTTAAGTAATACAGGGTTGTGGTCATTTCTTAACTAGGCTTCACTAGAGAATTGAGTCTTAATACCTCACGGCATCTGTTATGTGGAATCCATTAACTTCTGTCCCGTGCATCTAGATGGTACTTGTTATTTGCCATCCTTGATAAATGAGAAAATAGACCCTCAAATCTGTGTTTTTGTTCTTTGGTACAGATAAGGAATCCTAGTTGAGTATATCTTTACACTACATTTAAAAATTTTAAATTATGCTGAACTTAAAAGGATCATTCAGGGCTACCTTAAATTCTGTAGTTTAATGATCAGGACTATCCATTACATGACTGGATTTAATGAATAACATAAATATTAGTGATTAAAAAAAATTACTCTCAATCCTAAATGGATTGACTCATTACATCTGTTTTTATAGGAGTTTAAGAAACTGGTAAAAGACCTACACTGGGGAATCTTGGATTCCTTATTAAACATTTCAGACAGTAGGGAAGGAAAAACTTTTCCTCTACTCTCCTAGGTTCGAGAGCTGGGTTATGAAATAAACTGACAATAGGAGAAAAGGTATACAAATTTACTAATTTTTAATGTTATGTACATGAGGATATCACAGTAAAAAAGTGAATACCCCACAAAGCAGTGATATTTGAGAACTTATATAGTGTCTTTTTTTTTAATGTTTATTTTTTATTTTTGAGAGCTGAGACAGAGAGAGTGCACAAGTGGGGGGGGGGGACAGAGAGAGAGGGAAACACAGAATCTGAAGCAGCCTCCAGGCTTTGAGCTGTCAGCACAGAGCCCAACGGTGGGGCTCAGACCCACAAACCATGAGATTATGGCCTGAGCCAGAGTTTGACGCTTAACGGTCTGAGCCACCCAGGTGCCCTGAGAGCTTATATACTGTCTTAATAGGAGAAAGGGAAAGGGGATGGAGCTCACTTAAAGGAGAGTAAATGATTTTTAGGAAAGATGAATGGGCCCTTAGGAGAATAGATGGGGGATATGATAGTTTGTGACAAAGTTTGTCTGAGATTGGCATCAATTTCTAATCTCCTGTGGTAAGAGTCAGTCTTCTCTGGTTGATGAAACTTCCCTGGAGGGAATTTATAACAATTGAGTCTTTTTTGGAGGCTCAGTCTTTATGCAAATAAAGAGAATTCAGAGAAAGCCTCTCCCTGCATTTGCTCTTTTATCAGGTGCTGTTAGCCCAAAATAATCCTTCTGCCAAAGAGGCATATTTTAGGGTCACATATTTTGCTATCCTTCACAAACACATTTCGTGGATCATGATGGATAAAGCTCTTTTTCTGATAGAATTAAGATTATAATTTTGAACAAGTGAATGTTATTCAATAAAAAAAAAAAAAAAAAAACCCAAAACAAAAAACCCCTGCTTATTAATCATCTTAGTGCCTACTCTAGTTGGAAACATAAGACCAATACACAAAAATGCATGGGTTAGGGGCACCTGGGGGGCCCAGTTGGTTGAGTGTCAACTCTTGATTCGGCTCAGGTCATGATCCCAGGGTTTTAGGATCAAGCCCAGGTGGGGCTTTGCACTGAGCATGGAGACTGCTTAAGATTCTTTCTCCCTCTGCCCCTCTCCCCGACTCGTTCTCTCTCTCTTTCTCTCTCTCTTTCTCTCTAAAATACAAATAGATAAATAAATAAAGCATGGGTTAAATAGAGAACATTTTCCTCATTTAAAGGGTTTGAACTTTCTTGAAAAATGCTATGATTCTAAGTACTAGGTTGAGTGACATAGGCAGCTCTGTTAAATAGAAAGATAAGGCAAGCTGTTTAGGTAATTTAAAATTTTCTAAGAGCCACATTAAAAAAAAAGAAACAGGTGAAATTTATTTCAATGATATATATTATTTAATCCAGTATATCTAAAATGTTATTATTCCAACATGTTATCAAATTAAAGAAAATTATTTTTAGTTAAAGTCTTTAAAATCCAGGATGTATTGAGTCACATTTCAGGAGCTCAGTAGCTACATACAGCTAGTGGCTACCATATTGAATGGTACTGGTAAAGACCATCAGAGTATACTTAGAGTCAGCAGAGTAGAATTCCCTGTAGAAGTGTTGATTGAGACTTTGAATTAGCGAATTCTCTTGTATAGCAAAGAGCTAACTAAGATCTCTAATATAGTGTCTTGACTCAAAGTCAGAGAGAGGGAGTTGAATAAATTTCTGATGTCACTGAGCTATATAGCCCTGGATTCCATGGCTTATCAGTTATACTGTTAGCTTTCTGATATTTGGATTATTTGAGTAATTTCAAAGAAATACTTTGAAATACTATGATTGTAATGATCTTATTCCTTTTCTTTTTTTAATGTAAATATATACGTTAATATGTATTTAATTGTAAGTGCATTTTAAAAACTAAGTATACACATATACGCACATTCACTACTTGTGTGGTTCCTGTTGTGAAAAAGAAACTTGCTGTGTCACATGTTTTAGTTTTTCTCATTACCAAACTAATACTTGTTTTACAACAATTTTTAAGGTTTCATATGTTACGTAGTACCCTCTACTATCTGAATGTTAGAACCCAGATCCCGGGAACATTAGCAAGTGCACAGCACTGAGGAAGGACTTTGAAGAAATATGTAGCTATTTTGAGGAAGAGGCTCATACTTCAGAAAATATAACAGAGCTGTGTGTTCCCAATGTTGTCATTGTTCCATCAAAAGTGGTGCTTGTAAATGTAGGATCAGCTCTTTAATGAGATGCCATCAGCAATCACTTTGTTCAGGTTAGTTTGTACTGAATCATTTCAAAGCTGTCTAAGCAAATTCATATCAAATTGTATCATATTTTGCATTTTTCCATGTTTTTCATCATTTCCTGTATATAAATGAAGAAATTCAGATTTTCCTTAATAACACCTTTATGTCCAGCTACGTTCTTTTCAGGTAGTACTCCTTCCAGATACACTGTTTTGGCAGATGCTTCATCAGCATTTGTTGCCTAAGGCTGAGAAGAAACTAGCCGCTGTGTCTAACTCCTTGTGCGTGTACGGCTGTCCTCTAGCTTTGAGATCAATAGCCAAGGCCTTTCAGTAATTATCAACCTAGAGTAAAGGGGAAGGAGCAGAGAAGTTTGGTATTTACTCTTGACTTGGAGAAATACTGTGCCTGTAGCATTAATAGAAACAGTTATAAGAGGGAAAAGAAAAGTCTGAATTCAAGAACAAAGACAAGGTTCTTTGTGTATGAAAAGAGGAGGAGGAAAAGGAACAAAGAAAGCTGTTTTACGGAATGGGAAAAATTGCTATAATTTTAGTATCAAATACGTGAAAAAGTTTCTGAAAATCGAGGGAAGGAGAGAGAACTGAGAGTTTGAATTCTGATTTAATGCTAGGTGCAACACAACACCAAGCAAACTAAGGGAGAATTGCATAAGTAAAGGCATGGGTTTTGGTGTTAGGCAAATCTGGGTAGAATTCTGACCTGAATGAGTCATTTAGAAACTGAATGACTCCTCCTTAGTCACAAGACTTTCTTCCTATTCTGCATCGTTGAGATAATAGTAATTATGAGGATTAAATGGAGTAATGTTTTTAAAAACTTTGGAACTTGGTGAGCACTTAAATGTTTCTTATTTGTTTGTTTGTTTATTTATTTATTTAGAAACTCCCATCCTCAGTGATTAGCTGAATCTCAGGTTCAGTGTCTCGTACCACAGGGGATTGGGATGGTGACAGAGACATCCATTGGACTGATATTCCATTTATCTTGCCATGGATTATGATAGATTTAGCTACTGATGTGGTAAAACTAAGAATATAGAGAATGCCATTGGAAGACTGACGTTTTACTGACCTGAATATTTTTTACCCCTAAAATTTA